>NW_011888924.1:451657-501716 GCF_000151845.1 Pteropus vampyrus
AAGTAGCTAAGAATCGTGCCAGTCTGAAGTACCCGGGGGCTTTCCAAAACCACTGTGAAAGAGGAGGAAGGGTCTTCTTTTGTCTGTGTCCCCACGCACTGGCTTTCCGTGATTCTCATGAATGCACGCACAGATACATGCACACACGCACACACATGCACACGCATGCACATGCATACACAAGACACATGTACACACATCCACACACATGCACACACACATGCACACGCAAGGCACACACATACATGCACACATTCACACACACACATTCACATGCATACACAAGGCACACACATACATGTACACACATCCACATACATATACATGCACACATTCACACACATTCACATGCATACGCAAGACGTACACATACATGTACACCCATTCACACACATACACACATTCACACACATGCACACACATTCACATACATACACATGCACACATTCACACACAAGGTGTACACATTCACACACACAAGGAACACACATACACACATATACACATTCACACTCATGCACTCGCATATACACATACACATATTCACATACATGCACACGAGGCACACATGCATGCACACATTCACACACAAGGCACACACATACACATATACACATTCACACTCATGCACTCGCATATACACAAATTCACATAAGTGCACACAAGGCACACACATGCATACACATTCACACACAAGGAACACACATACACATACACATTCACACTCATGCACTCGCATATACACAAATTCACATAAGTCCACACAAGGCACACACATGCATACACACATTCACACGGCACACACATGCACACATGGACACATGCACACACATGCACACATACACATTCACACACATGCACACAAGGTACACACATACACACATTCACATGCATGCACACAAGGCACACACATACCGGAACACACATCCATACACACAAGGTGCATACATTCACACACTCAAGGCACAGACATATGTGCATACACATTCACACACAGAAGGCACACACATTCACACACAAGGCACACACATACACACATGCACACATTCATGCACAAGGCACACAACATATGCATACACATTTACATGCAGAAGGCCACGAGCACACAAGCACACACAGGCACACACATACACAAACGCACACATTCACACACATGCACACAGGCACACACATACACAAACGCACACATTCACACACATGCATATGCAGGCTTCTGCTGTCCCATTGGCGTGATCATCGTATTTTCTCAGGCAAAAACTGCCACCTGGGGTGACTGTACCCAGTATTCGCACTACTCTGGGTGCTGGGGAGAACTGGCCAGAGAACTTCAAGTTGGAAGGAACTGAAGGATTGGGAGGACTCTGGCCAGAGGAGCGTCGTCCCTCTGGCTCAGGTGACTGTCCCCGTAGTGGCCAGGCCTTTTCTGAGAGTCTGCATCAGCATCATGGCATGAGCAGTCTCTCTGTGAAGACCTTCGGCTGGAACATGCCCTCGAGGGGTTTTAAAAGATGGGCTCTCACACACAAACAGGGGAGGCAGAAGTCACATGCAGTCGCTGACACCTGCAGAGTAAACAGGACCCTTCATGAAGACAACCTGTCATGTAGCAGTACCTGTTTACAAGCCCAGTCACCTGCAGACTTGTTCAAACACATTTGCTACAGCCAATCCTAGGACAAAAAAGGAACGTGACAACCTCTGGGGCTGACAAGAGCTCCGAGCTGTGTACCGTTGGGGAAAGAGCAGTGTTCGCATTAGACACGTGTGGCTGCGGACATGGCGGGTGGCAGTCTGGTGCATTTCAGAGAACACGTGTGGACCGGTCACTGGGTTAAGGGCACTCTCCCGGGGCCTGGCAGGGAGACCCGGCTCCTTGCCTCCAGGAGTGTTCTGCCCAGCCCCATACTGTGCTGTGGCTCGTTTTGCAGAAGGCAGATGATCGTCACTCTGGGAAACCGAATCCCTCCCAGCTGACCCATTTCTTTTCTTTCCTCTTTTCTTCTCCCGACTCGTTTCCTGTCTGGCTTTTGTCTGCGTGGACCCCACTCCTCCCTGTGCAGGGGAGAATCTGGGATTCTGGGAAGCCTGTGAAGATCTGAAGTATGGAGATCAGTCCAAGGTCAAGGAGAAAGCAGAGGAGATTTACAAGTGAGGATTAGCCGGATTGTCGGAGAGCTTCCCCGTGGGCCCCCAGCTGGCCACCCCATTGCTTTTGAGGTCCCACATCCCTCGTGTCGACGTCAGCTGTCAGCCGATGCACCTGCCATGCTATAAATAGCCCACTGCTGCTTCGCAAGGATTCCCCTGCTCTTAGGAGAATGTGCTTAAGAGTTAGAAAAGCAAGCTGCCTTGAATTACAGGGCTCTGTCTTTGAATAAACCCCCTCAGTATCCTGGGAGGTAGGGGTGTGCGCATGTGCGCGTGCGTGTTTGAGAGAGAGGAGAAAGGAAATAGGTAAGATGGGAAAACCTATTCCACAGACCACCTTAGAGAGTTAAGGCCCGAGAAGGGGATGGAGGTTCCCCGAGTGTCTGGGACAGCGAGCCCAGCTTGGGTTACAAATGTGGGCACAGCTCTTTAGCCCTTACTTGCTCAGCATAGCAATTAGTCTGCCCCTCTGCAGGCCTGGCTTTCCTCCAAACTACTCAAGAGCCATGGGTTCCAGTTCTGAAGGGCCAGCCCTGCTTCTGATGGGCAGGTGGCTAGGGAAGGGGAGATGCGACGAGGCCACGGGTACTGCCGAGGTGCACGGCTACTGAGACCTGCCGCCCGCCCGCCTCCCCCACCCGGAGGGTGCTCCCGTCTTGCTGTGGTCACGTCCTTGCTGGTCCTCTCTGCGCTGGCAATGGTGGACACCAGCCTTTGTCTCTGAGGGCCCAGCGCGTTTAGTGCATACTCACACGCTCAGCTGTGATTCCCGAAGCCCAACCGCCCCTGAGCTAGAGCCAGGTGTCTGCAACCACTGGGCTGCGGTGCTGAGCTGCGGGTGGCAGGCCTGATGGCCCACCTCTCTGAGCATTTATCCCTTTGTGCCTGTGCTGTCCTTCCTTCGAACGGGCTCAGACTGGACCATCCCAGTTTTCTCAATTTAGAGAGGCAGTAACAGTGCCGAAGAACCTGGGGCTACATACCTTGAAGGCACCTATACTTCTTCAAACGTTTGCCCACTTCCTCTCACAGGGAGGCACTCTGCACTCCAGGAGAAGTGGGGGTCAGGGAGGTATTGTCAGTCCAGGTGGGTCCCGTGCCATCCTTCCCCAGGACGGGGGTGCTTGGCTGCCTTGCACACGATGACCCATGCACAACTCCTGATTCCAAAAATCTGATCCAAAGGAACCTCACTGCCTATATCTTTGTATGAGCTTCCTTCCTCCCCAGGCTCCCCCGTTATGTAATCTTAGTCTGCATCCCCAAAGTTTAATGTACAGCTTAGGAGTGTGGCAGGAACACCCTAATCAATAACTGAGCTGGGAAAGATTGGAGAGTGCCCGAAGTCCCAGTGGGAGCTGAAGGACTCAGGGACCATGGCCGAGTTGGGGTTGTCATGGGGCTGTCAAAGATGCACAGGTCAGCAAACCTCTGGGTGCTGGGACAGTGGGCTGCCTCCCAACAGAACGTTCAGGATTCACCTCCAAACACATCTCGACTGGGCAGAAGGGAGCTGAGGCCGTGAAACACCTGCGTGGAGGTGTCTTGACCTGAATCCTGGTAACTAAGGAGGCAGGGGCGTTAAGTCAGACGCTGGGTTCTTTGCCCCCAGGGCCAGGGCCACCCCAGCTACTTTCTGCTGTCTGTCCTAGACGTGGGAACAGAGAAGCTAAATAGTCATGTGGGCAATACCGGCGTGGCTGTTTTCTTGCTTCTGAGAAATATTGCTCGACAACCTGTTCAAACTCTAGTGTCTCCTAAAAAGGGACCATTTTCATCCCGGGAGGCCCGAGTTCTGTCCATCCTTCCCTCCCCCACCTGGGGTGACTGTACCCAGTATTCGCACTACTCTGGGTGCTGGGGAGAACTGGCCAGAGAACTTCAAGTTGGAAGGAACTGAAGGATTGGGAGGACTCTGGCCAGAGGAGCGTCGTCCCTCTGGCTCAGGTGACTGTCCCCGTAGTGGCCAGGCCTTTTCTGAGAGTCTGCATCAGCATCATGGCATGAGCAGTCTCTCTGTGAAGACCTTCGGCTGGAACATGCCCTCGAGGGGTTTTAAAAGATGGGCTCTCACACACAAACAGGGGAGGCAGAAGTCACATGCAGTCGCTGACACCTGCAGAGTAAACAGGACCCTTCATGAAGACAACCTGTCATGTAGCAATACCTGTTTACAAGCCCAATCACCTGCAGACTTGTTCAAACACATTTGCTACAGCCAATCCTAGGACAAAAAAGGAACGTGACAACCTCTGGGGCTGACAAGAGCTCCGAGCTGTGTACCGTTGGGGAAAGAGCAGTGTTCGCATTAGACACGTGTGGCTGCGGACATGGCGGGTGGCAGTCTGGTGCATTTCAGAGAACACGTGTGGACCGGTCACTGGGTTAAGGGCACTCTCCCGGGGCCTGGCAGGGAGACCCGGCTCCTTGCCTCCAGGAGTGTTCTGCCCAGCCCCATACTGTGCCGTGGCTCATTTTGCAGAAGGCAGATGATCGTCACTCTGGGAAACCGAATCCCTCCCAGCTGACCCATTTCTTTTCTTTCCTCTTTTCTTCTCCCGACTCGTTTCCTGTCTGGCTTTCGTCTGCGTGGACCCCACTCCTCCCTGTGCAGGGGAGAATCTGGGATTCTGGGAAGCCTGTGAAGATCTGAAGTATGGAGATCAGTCCAAGGTCAAGGAGAAAGCAGAGGAGATTTACAAGTGAGGATTAGCCGGATTGTCGGAGAGCTTCCCCGTGGGCCCCCAGCTGGCCACCCCATTGCTTTTGAGGTCCCACATCCCTCGTGTCGACGTCAGCTGTCAGCCGATGCACCTGCCATGCTATAAATAGCCCACTGCTGCTTCGCAAGGATTCCCCTGCTCTTAGGAGAATGTGCTTAAGAGTTAGAAAAGCAAGCTGCCTTGAATTACAGGGCTCTGTCTTTGAATAAACCCCCTCAGTATCCTGGGAGGTAGGGGTGTGCGCATGTGCGCGTGCGTGTTTGAGAGAGAGGAGAAAGGAAATAGGTAAGATGGGAAAACCTATTCCACAGACCACCTTAGAGAGTTAAGGCCCGAGAAGGGGATGGAGGTTCCCCGAGTGTCTGGGACAGCGAGCCCAGCTTGGGTTACAAATGTGGGCACAGCTCTTTAGCCCTTACTTGCTCAGCATAGCAATTAGTCTGCCCCTCTGCAGGCCTGGCTTTCCTCCAAACTACTCAAGAGCCATGGGTTCCAGTTCTGAAGGGCCAGCCCTGCTTCTGATGGGCAGGTGGCTAGGGAAGGGGAGATGCGACGAGGCCACGGGTACTGCCGAGGTGCACGGCTACTGAGACCTGCCGCCCGCCCGCCTCCCCCACCCGGAGGGTGCTCCCGTCTTGCTGTGGTCACGTCCTTGCTGGTCCTCTCTGCGCTGGCAATGGTGGACACCAGCCTTTGTCTCTGAGGGCCCAGCGCGTTTAGTGCATACTCACACGCTCAGCTGTGATTCCCGAAGCCCAACCGCCCCTGAGCTAGAGCCAGGTGTCTGCAACCACTGGGCTGCGGTGCTGAGCTGCGGGTGGCAGGCCTGATGGCCCACCTCTCTGAGCATTTATCCCTTTGTGCCTGTGCTGTCCTTCCTTCGAACGGGCTCAGACTGGACCATCCCAGTTTTCTCAATTTAGAGAGGCAGTAACAGTGCCGAAGAACCTGGGGCTACATACCTTGAAGGCACCTATACTTCTTCAAACGTTTGCCCACTTCCTCTCACAGGGAGGCACTCTGCACTCCAGGAGAAGTGGGGGTCAGGGAGGTATTGTCAGTCCAGGTGGGTCCCGTGCCATCCTTCCCCAGGACGGGGGTGCTTGGCTGCCTTGCACACGATGACCCATGCACAACTCCTAATTCCAAAAATCTGATCCAAAGGAACCTCACTGCCTATATCTTTGTATGAGCTTCCTTCCTCCCCAGGCTCCCCAGTTATGTAATCTTAGTCTGCATCCCCAAAGTTTAATGTACAGCTTAGGAGTGTGGCAGGAACACCCTAATCAATAACTGAGCTGGGAAAGATTGGAGAGTGCCCGAAGTCCCAGTGGGAGCTGAAGGACTCAGGGACCGTGGCCGAGTTGGGGTTGTCATGGGGCTGTCAAAGATGCACAGGTCAGCAAACCTCTGGGTGCTGGGACAGTGGGCTGCCTCCCAACAGAACGTTCAGGATTCACCTCCAAACACATCTCGACTGGGCAGAAGGGAGCTGAGGCCGTGAAACACCTGCGTGGAGGTGTCTTGACCTGAATCCTGGTAACTAAGGAGGCAGGGGCGTTAAGTCAGACGCTGGGTTCTTTGCCCCCAGGGCCAGGGCCACCCCAGCTACTTTCTGCTGTCTGTCCTAGACGTGGGAACAGAGAAGCTAAATAGTCACGTGGGCAATACCGGCGTGGCTGTTTTCTTGCTTCTGAGAAATATTGCTCGACAACCTGTTCAAACTCTAGTGTCTCCTAAAAAGGGACCATTTTCATCCCGGGAGGCCCGAGTTCTGTCCATCCTTCCCTCCCAAGCAGTTGGGAACTGTTCATTAACCGACTTGGTTTAGCTGCTTTTGCTTGGTTTAGCCTTTCTCTCCCCATCCCAGGCTGTTCCTGGCCCCAGGGGCGAGAAGATGGATCAACATAGATGGCAAAACCATGGACATCACGGTCAAGGGGCTGAGGCACCCCCACCGCTATGTGCTGGATGCGGCACAGACCCACATCTACATGCTCATGAAGAAGGTAAGTGCGGCCCGTGCTGAGGGTCCTGGGGGCCCGGAAGCCTTTCCCTCCCCAGGGACCTGCAAAGTTCTTTAGACGCAGGGGAGAAGAGAGATGATATGTGGCTACTGCTTTGCTGGTGTTGGGATGCAGACCTGTCAGCGTCTCTTCCACCTGTCCACTGGGCTGGAACCTCTTTGAGCTCCTAAGCTCACTGGCTGGGGAAGACCACTGGGGGAAGCTGTCTGTGTTCTCATGGGCAGTGATGACATTGGTCATGACCGTCTTGCTCTAAGAGCTATCGTTTACAAAGGATTACACAGTGTCATCGCTGTGCAAAGCATGGAACTTTGTAGCAGACATCCCACGAGGAGGGGATTATTTCCTCAGAGGCCAGTGGTTTGCCCAGGGTCTCACCAGAGGTGGAGCCCAGGTTCAAACTGGGTCTCCCCGAGTCCTAACCCAGGCTCTTAGTCTCCACTGTTGAATCGTGGCCATTCTGGTGGCCCTGGCCCTCAGCAAAAGTGACATGTGGGTATTTATCCAAAGAGTACCAAAACAATAACTCGTAAAGATCTACGCATTCCTACGTTCATAGCAGCACAATTTACAATAGCCAAGATATGGAAGCAACCTGAATGCCCATCAACAGACAACTGAATAAAGAAGTTATGGTTCATATATGCAATAGAATATTACTCAGCCATTAAAAAATAAAATCCTTCCATTAGCAATGACATGGATGGACCTAAAGGTTAGGCTGAGTGAAATAAGTCAGACGGAGAAAGATGAATACCACATGATTTCACTTATGTGCGGAATCTAAGGAACAAAAAGAACAAACTAATCGAAAACAGACTCACAAATACAGAGGACAATTGGGTGATGGCCAGAGGGGAGAGGGGCTGGGGGCTGGAGAGTGGGGTGAAGGGTTAAATAAGTATGAATGAGCAGTTAGTAGATGGTCACGGGGATGGGGGGTCACGGGGATGGGGAGCACGGTGTAGGGAGTGCGGTTAGCATTAATGTGATGGCTACGTGGAGAGCCAAAGGAGAGAATGAGCAATTATGGGGATCATTTTATAAACTGTATAAACATCTAACCGATGTACTTTATACTTGAAACTAATAATAAAATTAAATTAAAAAAAGGAAAAAAATGGAACATATGGAAGGTCTAGTGTGTGTACTTATGTTAAAAACCCTGTGAGAAATCAGATAGCCTTCTTATTAATATAAAGTGAATGTGATGAGAATTTTCAGGAAATTGTTTTTTTAAAAAATAAAGGGAACCCGAGAGAAAATAAATCACTTTCTTAAGAAATTAGAATGTGAGGCTCAGGGTTAGCCTTAGAGAAGTTGTCTGGTACGGTTCCTATTTGGTGCTGTGCCCAACGAGACTTTCTTCATAAGCTTCAACTTCTCATATGGCAATTATTCCTTTTATGGCAAAGTATTTCTAGAAACTTTGTTATATGATATAGGTTTGTGTGAATGGAATTTTTAAAATTAGTTTTCCTTATTAGACTTATTTTCCTTAGTCTTTTATGTATATCATATTATAAAGAGATAGTTTTACTTTGCTTTTAAAATATGTAATAATTTAGAATTTTCACCAAGCCACATTAGCCATTTCTTTTACCATTTATTATTCATCGGTGGGTGATTTTTCTGCATTCACCTTAGAAGATTTACAGCAGGATTTCTTTAATAATGGTCTTCCTTAATGTATTTTAGAATTCAGAAATGTGGTTTTCATATAACTTTTTAGGGAGACTCCTGGGGAGACCAGCTACTAGCCAGGGAGACCCGCTACTAGCCAGAACAAAACAGAGTCATGGGTAACTGAATGATATTTACACTTCCTGGACGGCATGTCGCTACAGGCCATGTCCTACGACAGTGAATTTGACACGACCCACTGTGTCCCCAGTCCCTATTCCCAGACTGTCCTGTTCTCATGACTTTTACTGCTACCATTCAGTCCTTAGAATGGTCTCCTCCAATACATGTAGACATTCTCCCTCCCTGCTTGTCGCTGTGAGCTTTGCCCTGGACCTGTGACCAGAGGGTTGAGTGTGCTCAGAAGCAGGCAGCATTTATGAAGTGACAGCTCGGAACCTGTCCGCGGTCCCTGGAGAGATCCACACAGGAGAAGTCTGCACCTGGGTCTTATCTTGATCTTCTCGTGCCTTTATACTCAAATCCAGGGCAGAAAGGAATGTTAGCAAGTTTCGAGGTGGGCCCGCAGGCTCATGGCTGCTCCTCTTTCTTGGAAGAAGGTATTGGGTGGGCGAGGCTGGCCGCAGGTGTCCTCTCATCTCGTGCCGGCTTCACTGAGTCGCCCCCGGCATGGATTTTGGCGTTGGGGGAGGGGGGCTATCGTCACTAATTCTCTGACCTACGTGCAGCAGAATCACCTGGAGGCTTGTTAAGGCTCAGATTGTCCCCCAACCCCAGAGTTTCTATTTCGGTAGGACTGGGGTGGGCCTGAGAATGTGAATTTCCAGCAAGCTGCTGGGTGAAATGGATCCTGCTGTTCGGGACCACAGTGGAGATTCACTGCTTTGGGCACACACCAAAACGCCTTTCACATGAGGAGACACGTTCTTTAACCTTGCCATCTAACCGCCAAGGGAGGGCTTGAAAATGGCAAGGGTGTTCGTTTGATTAGACACTTTCTCTCTCATCGTTCCTGTTTTTCTCTTGTTCCCACCAGGATTCTTATGCTCGCTATTTAAAATCTCCGATCTATAAGGAGATGCTGGCCAAAGCTATCGAACCTCAGGAAACCAGCAAGAGAAGGCAAGTGGAATGGTGTGTCATGGCTGGCTGGTTGCCTGCTGTCTCGTTGACAGAGAAATGTGCTCTTTTAGGCCCATGGTCATGATTGAGCTATTTGTTCGATGAAAATGTTGGGGACTGGGAAGTGTTCCTTGGGGTGTGATTGTCTCATTGGCTTCATAATTCCCTGAAGTCACCCTGGCAAGAGGTCCTTAGTCACTACTGCCAGTAAGTTTTGTTTCCCATATGCTGGTTTGAAAGTCTTCTCAGACTGGTTGTTACACATTACAACTGGAAGCAACTCAATGGTTTTTTAAAAGTTTTTTATTAATTTTTAAGTTTTTTTCTATATGTTTTGCAGTTCATTGATTTTTTTTTTTTAATTGCTGCGCGTCACCTCCAAACCAATGTATGGGACTTACTTTAGCCACATCCTTGTGTCCTTGTAATGTCTTAAGACCTATGGAGAATAGCAGATTGTAACCCTCAAAATGGTAGACCGTTAGGGGGAAGGAACAGTGACATTCTACGTGGTCTCGCGGACTCCAGCGGACTGCCTTTCAGTGTCTGTTAGTCGTCTCGTTCGTTCTTGCCTTCCACGTGGGAGATGTGGCTCCTTACACCTGGCAGAGCCCGTGGGCAAAGGTGAAGTGGTGTTCTGAGGGGCGGCTTGAGCTCTTTTTTTTTCTGGGGGAAAAAGAAACCTCTATGGGGATCGAAGATGACAGCTTGAACGAAGACGCAGGGCTTTGCGGAGGTTCCCCAGCTCCCGCGCAGGTCCTGTCCCCACCGTGGTTCGTAAATACCCCCGTTTGCCGGCTCAGCTCAGGCCGGACTCTTTCCCAGCATCTCCAGTCAACTCGACAGACGGGCGGTTGAACCAGAGCCTTTATTCAGGAGGGTTTAAAAAACCCCCACTCGGCTTCGTTCGTGAGGATAATGGCCCTGTTTGGACAGAGAGAAAGGAGGTCTTTGTGGCGCTGTGCTTCTCGGTTTGCCGGGGGAAAAAGGGGAGTTCAGGGTCCTTGGGGACTTGAAAGCGGCTCCTTTAAGCCACAGGAGAGGGCTGTGGTCACTCCACCAGTTCTGCTAGGAAGCAGCGGTAAGGAAGGGGAGTCTTGTGCTTCTCTCTCCAGATAGTTTGTGAGTTGGGGCAGACCTGAGACATCATCTGGGGTCTCCTCTTGGGCTCCCCAGGTGCTTTGAGGGCTGGGGTGCTGCTAGACCACAGGTGGAACGCTTGGCTTCGGTGTGGGGTCTTGCCATCTGGCGATGTGGTCACCACTACCGTGAGTGGGAATGCTCCTGTAATGTGTGAAGTTGGCCTGTAACTATGTGGGCCTGGTGGTGGGTGTGAGTTTGTTCCATGACCTGCAGGTGTGAGACAACTTATAAAAGTTAATTTTTCCAGAACGAGTTAAATCGAGCTCTAAGCCTCCCCCTTGGCGGGGTGGGTGGGAGACCCTATATTAGAAGTGACTTGCTGGTAGGGAGCCCTTTTACTCCCTGGGGTAGAGACGAGAGTTCTAGGGGCCCATGCAGTCCAGAAATTTGGGGATGTCCTAAGTTTTAAGTCTACCATTGCTGCTAAAATGCTCATCTTCTAGGCCTGTGGGCGGCTCACCATTTCCTGCGTTGGTCAGGCATCTGGAGGTTTGTCCAGGCTCCCGAGGCCCCGGGAAAGAGAGTTTGGTCCCAGCAATCCTTATGTTTAGCTTCTGTAGAAGGCTCTAACTCATCCGGCGCTCGTGCACAGTGCCACCAGCTCCCCAACCCTGTTTGGGCCCCTCCCCCTTCCTCTGCCCATCGGACCTCGCCGTTGGGGACAGCCCAGCTCTTTCCCTCCTTCCTGGAACCTTGGCTTTTGAAAACGAATGCTCCCACTCTCTCCGGAGGCACAAACGCTTCCAGCACCCAAACCCTCCTTGCCCCTGGTTTCAAGAAGAGCCTACAGGAAGTTAAGATGACAAATTGATTTCTAAATGCTGTCAATAGTGTGTCCGTAATTGTCACCATGAGAGCAGTCTTCCTTGTGCGTAAGCTAAATCTGATGGCCGATGGGGCTCACTCTGGCCTTATGCTCCAAGGACAGAGAAAAGAGCTAAGGTGGGACATGCCTCTGAGAGGCCCCTGACGTTCACCAGGACAGTGTGACCGAGCCCAGATTCCCGCCTCCTGCCCTGCCTCCGCCCCGTGTCCCGGGCTCGTTGTTGGGCAGGCAGTGTGAGTCCCCGCCAATGGCCGATCCTTTCCTTCCTTCCAGCTCCAGCCTGCCATTTATGCGGCGTCACCTGCGCTCCAGCCCGAGCCCCGTCATCCTGAGGCAGCTGGAGGAAGAAGCCAAGGCTCGAGAAGCAGCCAACACGGTGGACATCACTCAGGTCATGAGCAAGCTGGACCGCAGGAGCCAACTCAAAAGAGAGCTGCCTCCTAAATAAATCTACAATTCCTGGGGGAGTCGGGGGTGGGGCACGCACTTGAGAGAGGCAAGCAGGGGCAGGGCCAGAGTCTAGAAGATTCCATCCCCATTAGTGGAGCAGTGGGGTAGTCAGGTTCCTCCCGGATTTCTCTGATCTCCTCCATGGTGGGCTTCCCAATACCACAGCCACCCCCACCCCCCACAACCAAGGGGCGGGGTTGGCCATGGTGTGGGGAGGTCACCCGACTCAGTTGCCGTGTGACCTCTTATCTGCTGTAGGGGATTCTGTAGTAAGAATCACAGAGAAAACAGGCTGATCTGTGTTCAGCCATTTGCTTCGGAAAATAATAGAGAAGGCCTCTCTTCCCAAGCCCCAGGCATAGTTCTGTCGGGCACATTTGTTTCAAATAGCTTAGCGAGGCTCTTCATCTCATCCAGTGTAGACCCTGCTTCTAAAGCAGTCAGAGATCCCCCCAGGGCCTGGTTGCTGGGTCCCCTGTAGATACGGGCCTGGCTAAGACGTTTCTGTCAAGCTTTTTCTTAGTCACAATTATTGAGAGTTGGGGGGCTCTCTCCTTCCCATGTAGGTCTCCCCACCCCCTTTTACATGCCAGAGGAATAAGTAGGAGTGAAGGACTCAGGCCTGATGCCTCCAGAGCAGTCAAGGTGAAATGGCCTTTGGAGGAACAACTTTTTTGGATAAAAAGCGAAGGGGCTGATGTCTTCATTCATGGGAGGAGGGGTGCTCCATTTTCAAGAGGAGTGTGAATCAACGATAATACTCTCGGAAGTTTTCTGGATGTTGGTGCTTCCCTCCTCCGTAGCTGTAGCCGAGGCCATCCCCGTGGTTAAGGCTGGAAGGTAGGACAGTTCAAACTCTAACCTCAGGAGGGCTGCAGGTAACTTGAAGTTAGGCTCACCTCACGCACCTGTGTAAGAATGCAAAGGAGGTAGAATGGGTCGCTGAGCGAGGGACCGACCTTGCACAGCAAGAAGACTCACTCAGTCAGCGTGTTTATTGAGCACCTACTATGTGCCAGGCTTTGGTGAATAAAATAGACATGCTCCCTGTCTCACGGAGCTTATAGTCTAGGACTGACAAAAAAGTAACGATGCCAACTATATCAGGTCACCGTTGCTGTATAACAACCACCCACAAAGCTAGAGCGGCTTGTGAGATTGTGTTTATTGCTCGTGGATATGGGATCATCTGTGTGGCTCTGTCGATCTGGTGGGGCTTGCTCCCACGCCTGGGGGCTGATCTGTGGTGGCCGAGGCTGGGGCGAATGGCATGATTCTGCTCTGCTTCACATGTCTCTGACCCTCCCACCACCTAGGCACAATCCTGTGGTGACGGCGGAATTGCCATCATATAAGATTTTTGAGGTGCGGGCTTTGAACTGGCGCATGGTCTCTCTCACCTCATTTTGTTGGCCAAAGCAGGTCACAGAGCCAGCCTAGAATTGCGGGCTGGGGCAGTAGACTCCACGTTTTTAGTGAGAGAAATTTCAAAGTCTCCCGGCAGAAGACGTGGAAACAGGGAGGGGCGAAGAACAAGGGCCATCATTTCAGTCAACGACACAGACGAAGAGGTGATCGAATCCATAGAATGCATTAGGGAGGAAATGGATATGGTGCTGGGATAGGGAAGGTGGGTGGTGCTGGACTAAGAGGCCTCTCCCGGGTGGCGACCGATAAGCAGAGGATGAGAAAGAATTCGCTATGCGAAGAGCGTGGGTGAGGCAGGGGGAACTTTCCAGGCCTAGGGGACGGAACGGGCACAGTCTCAGCAGTGGGAAATGGTTCTGCATGAATGGGGCCTGGTGGACAAGGAGGGGGATGGTACAAGATGAGGTTAGAAAACCAGACAGGGCTGGGACACCTTAGGCCATGGTAAGGAGTTTGTGGCTCTTGGTTTCATGTTAGCAAAACAGTTCCATTATGTACTCTCTCCATTTTCTGTAGTCATAGACTAGTTTACGGAAGAGCAATGGAGATGGGCTTTGTTCATTTCTCTTTGGGAAAATGTCTTCCAACTCAGAAAGGGTGTTCCAAGCAGAGATTCCAGGGACTGAACCACTGCGGACTGAGGGGCATGAGGGGAGGGACCATATCTGTCTCACTCACCATTTGGTGCCCAGTGTTCTGAGACCGAGCGGGTTCTGCATAAACATGTTAGATGGATGGATGGATGGATGGATGGATGGATGGATGGATGGATGGATGGATGGATGGATGGATGGACGGATGAATGAACGGATGAATGAACGAACGGATCAATGAAAAGGGCCCCAGATTTGGAGAAGGCGTCTTGGGCTCTGGCCCTGGTTCTACCCCTAGTCTTGTGGTCTTGAGCAAGTCACTTAACCTCTCTGCTTCCTGATTCGAGAAACGAGGGGTCAGCCTGAGATCCATACTTCTTAAAAACAGATTTATGAATTCCTGAAGGATATTTAACCTGGGGAATCGATTTTACTTGAAGATTTGGAATTGGGAGGAGAGTTAGGCGAGTTTGAAAATTTCCCATTAAAATAATCATGAATATATTATGAATTCGAATGCAAAATGCATCTAAATTTTTAAAGATAAAATTTGAGACTTCAAAGACATCTCATGGTCGGCTGTGGCAAGTTCAGGCTTTGCCCTCGGACTCCTGGGCGAGGACGTTTATTCGGCTCTCCCGCTGTTTGTCCTACTTTTGTGAGAAAGTTTGAAAAGCTTGAAACCAGAGATAGTGGCCATGTCCTCGAGTCACCCCACCTGAGCTGAGGTTACACGCACAGCGAAAAGGTGCTGAGGACAGCCGAACACATCACAAATTCTCCAGGGCGCAGACGACGTCTCGTTCATCTTTCACTCAGCCATCTGCCATCTCAGTGCCCACTTGTGAGACGTGTCTGCTTCGCGTGCCTCTCATTCTCCACCAGACTAGCAGGTGCTCGGGTCCGATACGGAGTAGGTGTGCCACACAGACCGATGCCTCTAATGAGAGGTACGGGCATGTCAGCCAAGTAGGTTGCTATTCTTCATTGGATGAATGAGTAAGTGTTTCAACATCACCCGTCTGAAAAAAAAGGGAGATGGTAAATGGCTTCACTCCTGGATGGCAACAGTTATGTTCCACAGGTGTATTTTAAACACTTGTTTTGTTTTAAGAACCTGTAGTGGGTTCAGATACAAAAATGAACAGACGTCCTCTGCCCTCGAGGGGCTGGCAAGGGTGCATGGATGCAGGTGGCTGTAACACGATGCGGAGAGTGATCAAGGCTTGATGGTATACGACACGCTGGAAAAGCACAGAGATGGGAGGGGATCGTTTGGCCTGGGGATTACGAGGGAATCCACCAGAAGATTCTCATGTTTAGTAGTAAAGGAGCCACAGGTCCTGCCTCGGTTTTGAGGTTTTGTGAGAGAGTCCACCGCGAGACTCCAGCAGATGGCAGCTGCTCCTGATGGATTTGTTTCTGTGCATCTGACATAACAGTCGTCCCACAGGGCTTGCTTGAATCTCAAATAGCATCAAAGATAGTGTTTATTTGGATAATATTATTGATCGATTAAGTCATTATGATGTTCTCTATTATGCCATGTACTTAGGTGTCATCTTAATTCCTTAATGTCATATTTTAAATAGCTTGAGTTTCTCTACCCATGGTGGTGTATATCTTATGCTAGAATATAAGTCATGCTCTAAGGTACCAGGGTTTCTTTGTAGAATTTCATTTTCGAACTCGGCTTTTAGAGAAAAGACTGCTGTTTTTTTGTGTTTGTGTTTGTGTTTTTGTGAGGGTTGAGTGGAAAACAAGGGCTAGGGACAAGAAAATACAAGGAGAATACTTAGGACAATACCCGGCGTATAGTAAGTGCTCAATAAATGCTAGCTGCTGCTGTCGTCGTCACAACCGTTATCACCTTCATCCTCGCCGTCATCCTCACCATCATCATCCTCACCGTCATCCTCACCATCATCATCATCACCATCATCCTCACCATCATCATCATCATCACCATCACCATCACCATCATCATCATCACCATCATCCTCACCATCATCATCATCATCATCCTCACCATCATCATCATCACCATCATCATCATCACCATCATCATCATCATCATCACCATCACCATCATCACCATCATCCTCACCATCATCATCATCATCACCATCACCATCACCATCACCATCATCATCATCATCATCACCATCACCGTCATCCTCACCATCATCATCACCATCATCCTCACCATCATCACCATCACCATCACCATCATCCTCACCATCATCATTATCACCATCATCCTCACCATCGTTGTCATCACCATCACCATCACCATCACCATCACCATCACCATCATCATCATCATCATCACCGTCATCCTCACCATCATCATCATCACCATCCCCATTGCTAGTAGCTTCGGGGTCTTAGAGTGAGCTTGTGCTGTCTTGTATCTGTTAGTGCTATCCAATACAATGATTTATTATGATTTATTGGGTAGGGGATTTTCTGAGGTACACCCAAACCATCTTACAGAGTCTTGCGGCGTGGCCCTCCCAGCTATCCAGGAACCATTAGAATATATTTGAGGGGAGGACAGTAGAGTGTTGATGTCGTATCCTCTGTCCGCAGCTTCAGTGAGAAGGCTGACCAGCAACAGTGTGGTCTGGTCGGTCCTTTGGGTCTTGAGTTTCATGGTCGGAATAAGGGTCTGTTCAAAACGGGAAGGTCTTGTGCTGGGCTGTGACAAACGAGATGACTGGTAGAGACGACGTGTCCATCTGTGAGGATTTTTCTCCATGGGGCCAACTTTGCTCGCATGCTTTTGGGAGCCGTGGGCAAAAGGAGCGAGAGAAGGGACAGGAAGAGGGGGGCGGCAACGCACGCTGCATGCGGCACCTGAATGAATGCAGCCTGCTCCTCACCTGCCTGCCTCCAGGAAGCGGGAGTTCAGGTGGCCACAAGGTCTCCTTCAAATTCTCGGAAAATGACTTACATCTCTTCACACCCTCTGCTTTGCCTTTCATCAAAAATCCTGTGGTCGCGTCCTCGTGTCAACAGACCTGCTTCATCTCATGCTCCTTCCCCATTTCTCTTGGGTCTCTTGCATAATAAAACAGCGGCGCCAAACCAAACCAGCCCGAGCTCTCCTTCACCGTGTCTCTATTGTGTCACATTTCTTTGCCATGTGCCTTGCATGCCACTGCTTTGCTGCTTCACACCAGCGGTGGGTATGGCGTGGGCTGGAAGGGCCCCAGGTCTCTGTGGGAGGGGACCAAGGTCATGGTGGGAGGCTGTAGAAAAGGCATTACAGTGTTCAGGGCCATTTGGGCTCATGGTTATTTGCCCAGAAGAAAGGACTTTCTCAGGTCAGGTAAGTGAAGCTGGATGGGGGGGGTCACCTTCCTTACCTGTACTGTCCTTCACCCTAGAAAAGAGAAGGTGCTGAGAGAGGAGTGGGGTGGGGTAGAGGGCACAGAATTGGGTGGGTGGGGACATATGGAGTAGCTCGTCCTGTCGTCAGCTGTGTGATCATGGTCAAGCTGCATCATCTTCACGAGCCTCAGTTTTCTTATCTGTAAATTGTAAGTTGTAATGAGTTTATCACAAATTCTGAGTAAATGGGATTCAAATTCATGAACCGAGGGGGAGGATGTCCTCAGTCAATCAGTCGGAGGAGGAACACATCTCATAACAAAGTCTATTTCCTAGTTTTGGGGTGTCGGCCCACTCTCCAGGACCCCAAATCCTATCCAACCCCCCAGGCGATGGGATGGCAATATGGATCAGGGGGAAAAGCAAGGACTTTGGGGTGACACAGACCTGAGAGCAGATTCTCATTTAGTCACTATTAATTATCTACTGCCATATAACAAATTAGCACAAACCACCATTTCTTAGCTCAGGGTTGGCCGGATGCTACTTGGCTGTGTCTCTACTCGGGGTCTTGCACTTGGGCATTGCCAGGCTGTCTGTGTTCTTATCTGGAGGCTGCTGGGAAAAATCTGCTTCCAAGCTTGTCCATATTTTTGGAAGGATTCGGTGTCTAGTTGTAGGACTGAGAGCCCCAGTTTTTTTACAGGCTGTTAGCTGAGGGCTGCTCTTAGCTTCTAGAAGCTGTCCGAATTCCTTGCCATCGAGACTCCCTCCACCTCGAAGCCAAAAGTGGAGACTTTTTCTCTCCCTGAATTCCTATTCTGCTTCAGACCACTTTGACTTCTTCTGTGTCTGGCCTCTAGACTCAGATTTGAAGGGTTCATACGATGAGGTTCGGCTCACTCAGATAATCCCCTTTTAAAGTCTCCTATCACATAACCTGCTCGTGAGAGTGACAATCACTTGACATTTCCAGTTTATACCCACATGAAGGACAGGGGCAGGAATCTTAGGAACCACCTTAGAATTCTACATACCACACTCACTGACTGGCTGAGAGAGCCGGGGGAGGGTCACCAACTCCTCTAAAATGGGGTGGTTTTAGATTTGCAGAGCACCTACCACACAGTAGGTGCTTAATAAATGACAAGGCCGTACTCTTCCACCTAACAGTGGCCTCCCGAACCTTAATCAGGGCCCAGCCTTCCATCATTATTCCTTGCAGACTGTGTCCTAAGTGGAGACATAGGTCCCCGTGGAAGCGAGGTGCTGGGAGCGTAGCTCAGAACTCCTCCAACGTACAGGGCTTAATACAAAACGGTGACCTCGGGTGCGGGTCAGAGGAGGCTTTTCTGGAGTGGCAGGCCTCCTGAGACTCCTTCGATGGGTCTGGGTCTGGGGCAGGGATCTGCCTTTGTAGCGAGCACCCCATGTGCTTCTGATGGGTTGGTCTGGAGGCCACGCTGAGACATCCAACGTGAACATGAACAAACTATGGAGTGAGCGAGCCTGGTTCAAAGCCTGCCCCGCTGTCCCCAGCAGCGTGTCCCTGGGGCTAGGCTCCTCGCCGCATGAGCGCCCTCATCTGGAACATGCTCTTAACAATAGTTAGCTGCCCCGCCACGTGGCTCTGGGAAGTGAATGCAATAATCCACATATAGTGCTCAGCCCAGGCCCTCGCGTTTGCTACGTTCTCACTGCATGTTAATAATAATAAGAATCGGGGCGAGTAGAATAACCTGATGGCCCCAGGCTGTGTCGGCCCGTGGGTGTCTGAGCAGTGGAGCAGAATCGCTGGCTCGGAGCTGCTGTTTCCGAATACAGTCCTGCTTGACCTTCAGGGGGTGGATGAGAGGGAATGGAGACCCCCACTCCCATCCCCCAGAGCAAAGCCCTCTGTGGCCTCCTAGCCTTCCTTGTCTTTCAAAAGCTATTGTTGGATGTGTTGGCCCCTTTCTTTCCAGGCTGGGGCTGGCACACTCAGGTGACCTCCGCAAAAGCAAGCAGCCTCCGAAGGTGACCTCCTTTGGTCCCAGGGCAGTGCCCAGGCCCTGGGGGCAGGCAGATGCCTCTACGCAGGACCTCGGGGTGGCTGCGATAATTTCAAACGAGGGTTTGTTTTTCATTAAAGTCATTGCCAATTCTCTCCTGGAGGTGGCGTCGGTCCACCTGTCCAGAGGGTCCCCCCGCCCTGCCAGGAGCAGTGTATCCTCCAGCTCCATTCACTCTGGGCTTCGATGTGGCATGTGGCCACAAGAGGCCTTCAGGAGGGGACATGAGAAACGCAGGCCGGCGTGCCTGTGCACTCTGTGAAGGGAAGACGGGTGATGGCAGAGAACCTCCCTGAAAATGCCGATTTTAATTTTCTCTGTCAGCTCAGAGCTCTCTCAGGCTCTTTTGGCTGAAAACATGTCTGATCCAGCATCCTACCCCAATGCTCCAGGACACCGGGGCCATCGTGGCCCGGGGAGGTTGAGACACTTCCTCTTCTCCAAGGAGTCACCTCCTCGTTCCGTACTTCTCGCCCTCTTCTCCTAGTACGTCCACGTTCCACACTCAGCCTTTCTTCCCGGCCACCCTGCTCTACCTTCGGGAGGCAAGGGGAAGGGCTGGTGCCAGGCCATGGCCAAGGTGTGGTCAGTGTGGACACAGGAAGGGGTTCAGGTCAAGGCTGGTGGCCTTGGGCCTGGAAGAGTCAGCAAGGCACAAGCTGGGACTGCTTCTGTCACCTCCGGCACTCTATTAAAAACATTGTAAATGCTTCCGGTCCTTAGTTTGGGAGCCAAGGATACAGAAGGGACGAGATGGTGTGTGGCAGGTTCTACATACAGCTTGCTGGGGAACTGGAGTCGAGGGACGATTGGAAATTCAGCCTGGCCAAAGCGCAGCATCCTAGGGCTGGAGGAAGGTCAGTCTGCACCCTGGGATGCAAGTGCCCAAGTCTGGGGACCATGGCCAGGGCTCAGGCACAGGCAGGCCCCAGGGCAGGAGGCCTCTGTTTGGCTGTGCCATTGTCACAGGTGGCTTTGGGCATCCTTGCCAACTCTCCAAGGAGCAGCCCTACCAGGCCTGTGCTCCGGGAACTGGCAGGGGGGCCTGAGTCAGCAGAGGGCAGTCTCTGTACCCATTCAACTCACCCTGAGCTCTCTCTCTCCTTCCCTGCAGCCAGGCCAGCACGCCACGCCCAGCCCCCACCTGGCTGTGTACACTGGGACCTGCGTGCCCCCATCACCTTCCAGCCCCTTCTCCCCATCCTGCCGCTCGCCCCGGAAGCCCTTCCCCTCACCCAGCCGCTTCATCAGGCGACCCAGCATCGCCGTCTGCCCCTCACCCATTAGGATGGCCTTGGAGGGCTCCTCGGGCTCGGAGCAGAAGCGAGAGGCTTGCGGATCCAGTTCCCGCCAAGGGCCCTCCGACGGCGACACCAGAGAGGCCTCCACCGACTGCCCCTGGCCCCGGCCCCTGCCCAGGACCCCTCCCAAGGCCCGCATGGCTCTGTCCTTCAGTAGGCTTCTGAGACGAGGCTGTTTAGCCTCACCGGTCTTTGCCAGGCTCTCGCCCAAGTGCCCCTCTGTGTCCCATGGGAAGGTGCAGCCCCTGGGGGATGGGGGCCAGCAGCTGCCACGGCTGAAAGCCAGGAGAGTGACAAAGTAAGAACTAGAGGGGACTGTGCTGTAAATGTTCACATATGTCTGTGGGTGTGTGCATGTGTGTACACGTGTGCACATATGTCTGTGGCATGTACACGTGTGGTGTGTGCACATGTCTGTGGCATGTACACGTGTGTATGTGTGCACACATGTCTGTGGCTTTGCGCATGCGTGTATATACGTCCCTATGTCCGTGGGTGTGCGCATGCGTGCATATGTGTCCTTATGTCCGTGGGTTAGTGCACACATGTATATGCGTCCCTATGTCCGTGGGTGAGCACGACTATTGATTCTTCCCATTTGGTGTTCCTCCTGGACCCCTCCCCTGCCTTTCCTCTTGCGCCCGAAGCTTTTTCCAGATCAGAATGGATGTGCCTGTGGAGAGTGGGACCTGCCTGATGGACTCGGAGGACACCGGAACAGGAGAATCGGGTGACCAGGCCATCAAAAAGGAGGTCATCTGTCCCTGGGAGAGCCAGGCCGAGGGGAAAGCTGGCTGAGCGGGCGCCTTGGACCAGGCGGGCGATCCTGGCAGACTCCACTGGGTGGGGCCACCAGACACGCTCTCGAACCGAAGTGCATTAAGACCATACTTGAGGGGCCGGTGACACAACGTGGGGTGGATTACGGGGCAGAGTGTCTGTCTGGGCCCCCAGTGGCTGACGCCTTCCTTCCCCTGACCTTCCCTCTTTTGGGCAGAAGAAAGGCACGTGGACAACAGAACTTTACTTGCTGCCTTAAAAATGATCAAAGGTTAACTCGGGAGAGTCTCTTGGATTGATTGGATGTCAGTCTTTGTCTGGTTTTCTTAGTTATTTATGAGCTATTATTTATGAGTCATTTCTAAGAACTCCCTCCCTGCCTAAATTGGTTTATGCACGATGCTTTTATCAACGGACTTCCCCTGGGGGATGCCCCAGGATGTGGCATCATATAGAAAGGGGGAGGGCGCTGGAGAAAAGCGTTCTTCTAGAATGCTAAGTGTGTTATTCAGATCCACCAAGAAGCACATGCCAAGATGGGGTTAGGATGAAGAGCAGGAGAGGAGGAGGGAGGGGGCCTTCGGACCATGATGCTGGGCTGACCTCTGGGGAAGGGGAAGAGCGGGGGAGTCTCAGATGGCAATGCAGTTTCAAGAAAGTTTTGGCCAGGCTGCTGGGGTGTCCCTCAGCCAAAGTCACTGTTGGTCCTGTGTCTTGTGGGAATGATTCTGCATTTGTACCCCCAGTATGCAAAGTCATTGTCTGGGAGCACCTGTGGGAAGCCTGGACCTGGCATGGTCGTGCTAGCGGCCATTATTCCATGTGTTCCCTACAGCAGAGATGCGAACGCACACTGTCACATCAGCTGTACCAATCCAGTAGGCACTTCTGGGGGTTCGGGCCTTGGTTCCCCCCACCCTGCCTCTTCTCCAGCTCTTTATTAAGCCCCTAGTATGTGCCAGGCACTGTGCTAGGCCCTGAGGATGCAGCTGTGACTCCTTGCTTCCCAGAATTCATCTAGAACAGTGGTTCTCAACTAGGGGGCAACTTTGCCCCCAGGGGACATTGAGCAGTTTCTGGAGACAGCTTCAATTGTTAAGAGTAGGTGGAGAACGCTACTGGCATCTAGTGGATGGAGGCCAGGGATGCTGCTAAACATCTCACGGTGCCCAGGACAGCCCCCTGCCCCTGCACAACGAAAGATGATCTGGTCCAATACCAGCACCACTTTGAGAAACGGTGAAATAAATGCTAGTTATATCCTCCACTGCGGGGCCTGTGCCCCCATCATTTGTTTCCAAAGCATCGCCCTGAAAGGTCCTGCTGGGATCATATTTGGACTTGACAGTGGGCTGAGATTAAGGGTTACATGGTGAGTAAAACGTGTCTTAAAAGCTGCATGGAAAGTCGTCAGAGGGAAAAAAACAATCCAAACGGCTTGCCAAACCGCTCATTCTGCCCCTCTGCTTTAACCCCCGGCTTCATCAGAATTCAATTAGTAGATAAGAGCCCCTCGCTTGCTTTAACCTTGGACAGCTTACCTGAGTCCAGAATACTGGGCTGCTGAGTCATCTCTCCGCTCCGTTCTCGTGATGAATGGTGAGTAGGTGCACGGCCAAAACCTGGACTTGCGGACGCTGTAAGAAAACAGATGCTTCGATACTGAGAGAACATTGCATTTTAGATTCTACAGAGTCCGCTCCTTTGGGCTCACAAAGGAGTCAGTTATCCAGGGGTGAGGAAACTTTTCTCCAAGAGAGTAAGTGAAAGAGGCCAGATCTTTCTTGGAAGGTTGAGCGGGCCAATTAATTTGATGTCTTTCTTTGCAAAGCTGGTCTCACATGAGATTAAAGGCATAGTAATCCATAACCTTCGTCTGCCAGCAGCCAGTGTGTCTGGAAATAAGGAGGATCTCCGCCCTGAACTTGTGCCTTGGTGTTACGGGGCTCCATTCCTAAGCCCCCAGGGTCCTAAAGAGAAACCAAGTTCGTGTGGGTCCCCAGCATCAATGACCAGAGGCTGCAAGATTCGCAGGTTGGATTAGTTAAGGTCCAGGCTAAAGTGCAGTTACAAAGAGACCCCGGAGGCAAGGCCCCAGTGCAAATGCACAGGCAGGAAGCAGTTGGGCCGGTGGCATCCGGGGACCAATATTTTTCCTACCTTGTTGCTCCACTTACCTCCTAGTCACTGGTATAATGATTCTCCATCTCGTTTGGACATTAGGCTCCTCTGAGGACCCTTGGAAGATCTCAGTACCCAGGACACACCTAATTCAATCACGTCAGACTGTCTAGAGGCAGAGCATCAGGAGGTTTTCTAGAGCCTTCCACAGCACCTAGGCTTGTCCCACCCACATGCTAAGCACCTCTTTTGGACTTGGTACCCACTGTTTTATTCTCAGCCTTTGGAGCTGCCACAGAAATGGAGACAAAAACGCCCTATTTTAACATCCCATTACATTTGTCATGGTTTCAGGAATGTGGTCACGTTCCTGCTCCTGAAAATCTACAAGCAGAATAATTTCTCCAGGAGTCCTTACGGTTGTCTCTTTGTCCTGTGGGGAGGGGGACCCTTGGTGGCCCACTTGAGGCTGTGAAATCATTGAGCCTGAGAGGGGACAATGCCGTCCCTTGCTTATTTGCTAGGGAAGAGAAGAAGGAGAATCTTTAAGGAGTCTGTACTGGCCAAGTTCTCCGGGGGTCCCTAAGAGCCCAGAATGTGAGCTGGGAGGGGACAGGGGACCTATGCTCACCTCTCTGCCTCCGAGGCCCAGCACTCCTCTCTGGGCACCATCTCCTCCTCCCACTTCACCAGAAGAGGGAGTCCGAGGCTCACGGATCTCCCAAGACAAGTGGAAGGATTTCCCCTAAGGGATTCAGAGACCTGTGTTGAGGGACTCGGAGAGAGGTACTTCCCTCTGGATTGGCGGCAGAAAAAACCAAGTCTCCCTTGTACACATTGTCCCCCTGTCTCCAGCCCCAGAGCCCCTGAAACTGGCCGAGGGGGGCCCCCCGGGAGAGAAGCCTCTTGCTGGGCATCGGTGCCCCCAGCGCTGCCCTTGGCTATGGCGTCCCCTGCAGGGTTCTCCCGGCTGCTGTGCCCTGACGGGGACCAGGGGCCGACGCTTTCCGTTCTTAGTGGCTTTGGGTGAGGGGTGAGGCTCTTTGCAGAAAAACTCCTGCAGAAAACAAAAACAAAAACAAAAACTCCTTCTCTGGCGTGCAGAGTGCAGCCAAGAGAATTCTGCCCTGTGAATGTCGTCTCTGTGTCAAGCTCTGACTCCTGGGACTGAAAGCTGATTAAGCCTCGTTTATCTTGTGCTCCTCAGTGTGCGTGATTTGCCAGCTCCCGTCGAGCAGGTGAGGCTGGAGGGCTGGGGCACCCACAGGGGCCAGAGGAGGGATATATGTATATAGAGGGCAAATAAATGGTTTCAGAAATCAAGCTTTTCAACTTCTCTGCTGATGCGAGGGATGCGTGTATGGTCACATGACAGGGGGTGGAGGGAGGAGCAGGCTCACTTCTCAAGAAACAGAACAAGGGTATTTGAGGCCCCTGTGAGTAGGGGGAGGATATGAGGGACAGCTGGGTCGGGGGTAGGCGCTGGTCACGCCAGCATCAGCCATGTCTGCGGAGGGGAGGGAGTTTGCCGGTGTGTGTAAAGGTGTGTGAGCATGCCGGTATGTGTGAGTGTGCAAGCACCCAGGGCCACCCGTGTGCACCCTGCTCAGTGCATGCACGCAGCGTCTGCGTGGTGCATCCGTGGGACGCTGCGGACGTGGGTCTGGCACTGGCCGCAATGGGGACACGAGGCACACCCCAACACAGCAGTAACTCAGCGATGAACTTGGAGACTGTGGTGTACTCGGAAAGCATCACGGGATGTGTTCTTGCGAAGGGAGATGTTTATGAAGAACATCTCTGCCTCCCTGACCCCACAATGTTTAGGAAGAAGTGAACACAGCATGTTAGACAAGGGTGCTGGGGTCACTGAGGTTCCACGGACAAGCAAGACCAACGCTAGGATCTCGGCTGGCCCCGGGCCGAATCACAGCAGCTGTCTCCTCTGACCATTTAGAAAGAAGTCCTTTTTCACAGTTCATCTTCCAAGCAGCTTCTGCACCCGCTGTGTCTCCTCCTTAACCAAGTTGTCTCGTCCTGGATTCGTGACCTTGGGGAGTTAGGGATTCAGACAACCTCAGTGTAAAGGCTCCCACTTAAGCAGTCGCTCTGTGAACCCCTCCATTAATCCCCATGTGGTGTGGGGATGGCATCACTGCCCTCGTTCTGCAGATGTGATTTCTCCACTTATAACTGGTAGAAGCACTCCAGTCAAAGATTAATGCACTTACTTTTCTGCGTCTATGTGTATGTTAAATATATTTAAATTTTGGAATTAAAAAAAATACAGAAAAACACAACGAATAATATAACAAACATCCACCTCCACGTCACCTCGAATTGACTCATGATATTTTGCCCTCATTATTTCTGATGTTTATAAAAAGGCAAAACAATATCCCTATCTTGCTCACCCCCATGTGAATGTAATTAATGCCACGGAATTGTACACCGAAAGGTTAAAACGGCAACTCTGTGTCATGTTTATTTTACCACAATAAAAAAAAAAAAAGGAAAAACCATTCTTTCCACCAGGGCCATATAAAAACAGGCAGATGACTGGATTTAACTCTGGGGCCGAAGTTTGCCAGCCTTTGTTCTCTGTTATTACTAGTTACATTATAATTTTAAACAAATGAGTCATTATGATTGTCATTATTGTATACTACAGGCGATGCTTATTTAGCTTCAACGGTGTTTACCCAACTCTGCTCGTCATTGTTCCTAGGATCCCATCTCTTCCTTCTAGATACGGTTTTCTTTGTGCTGCTGTGTATCCTTTAGTGATTCTTTCACTGATGGCTTTGAGAAGTAAACTGAGTTTTTTCTTCCTGAAACAGTCTTTATTTTACCCTCATTACTATTTTACTATTTCCATCTTTACTATTAAATGATCGTTTAGCTGAATCATAAAGAACATTTATGTATTTATGACCCAGTTGTCATACCATTTCCCTCCCTGTTGCCGTTCAGTTTTGACGGGGGCCTCTGGCTCAGTAAACACTCAGGAAGTTAGGCACCACGACGAGCTGTGACTATAATTTGGGGGCAGGGAGATTTACTCTTGGTGAATGTCTTATGAGGCTGACTCTGGCTCTGGCCCCACTGGGAAATGCCTCTTCATTCTTCATCCTAAACACACAAGTGAATTTATACCATCCACCTCCATCAATCTATCCATCTACCCACCCATCTGATGGGATCCACTCAGACCCACCCATGTGATCTGAAGCTTATTTTAAGCTAAAAACAGCTGAACGAACAGTAGCCTCAGAAAATAACCTTATCTAAACTTTTTTTTTTCTTTCTTCCCCTCACTTAAGCAAAGCCTCTCAAAAATACAGCCTCCATAAATCCCCTGTCTGGGAGGTTTACAGTCAGAAAGAAGATGGACCGCTTGCACCTGGATGAGAAATTACATAAACAAAACCTTATCAAAACTTTTCATACCTTTTGCTTATTTCCCCCTATTTGTTTCTCGTTACTTCTCACCATTTGCTTTCCCTTGACATCTGAACCCCCTTTCTTATTAAGATGTTATCTAAACCCTTAACTCCAGCTGTTTGGGGAGCCATTTCTTTGCGCACTCTCTTGCATGCGAATAAACTTTATCTTTGCTCTGTTAACCTGGGAATTAACCTTCATTAATTCATCTGCGAACCTGTCTTCTGTCGGTTAATTTGCAGGCCTCCAATCACTGGACCTAAGTTGGTGGAGGAAGAAGTCTTGTTCCCTCCTAACATTTTTATTCATCCATTCGTTCATCCAAGTTTTCCGGAGGTCCTGCCAGGCATTGGGCATACTGTCACGAATAACATTAGGTCCTTCTCTCTAGGATTCACAGTTTAGTTGAGGAACATCCTTTTAAACTAAGAATTAGAATACAATGTATTAGGAGCAGGTGCAGAGCATGACACGCTGCCTGGAACACATTGCCTTAGGTCAGACCCAGGTTCTACTCTTTCCTAGCTGAGTGACTTTAATCATTTTATGTAAGCACCTCAAACCTCAGCTCTATCATCCATAAGACTGGGATCGGGGTAATACCTGCCTCATACAGGGGTATGAAGATTATGACATGACTTACGTAAACAGCTCAGATCGGTGCCTGGTACATAGTGGTTGCTTGATGAATATTTGCTATTTTTATGTACAAGGTAGCAAAGAAGCAAAGAATAGCCACGAGGAAGGCTTGCGTGAGCGTGCCAGGCTAGTGTATGGAAAGCTTTAGACGCCCCAGGAGACATGTAGCAGGGAAAACCAGAAACACGTGAAAATAATCTCAGAACACTTGTCTTCAATAAAACGCAAAAGGCCACGGCGAGATATTATCCATAAGAAATGAGGAGGTGCAGAAAGAAGGGGACCTCTACCTCTGTAAGGAGCTGACATGAAGGATCTTCTGGGATCTGGTTCCTGGAAGCCCCAGAAACGAGAACAGAGCCTACGTCAGACAACAGGGAAACACGGCTCCCTATTTCAAAGACTTGGGTTACAGAGTTCTCTGCTTTCCTTGCAGGCCACGCCCCAGCTCCAGTCCATCCCTACGCTAATCCTCCATGTTCTCTCATTCTTCGTTGCCTTCGAGGCAAAGAGAATTTGAAGTATCGTAGTGACATGTCACTTCTGGGATTTTCAGCCAAGCTTCTAGACTACCGGAGTGCGGGCCTCTGTCACTGTGTCATGGTTATCGAATTTTGTTTGTACGGCTCATTATTCTCATCTCAATAACTTTCCACAGCGGGACCCTCTAAAGGAGTCATGTCTAAATCTTCATCTTTGTGCAGAGCCCAAGGCAGTGCCACACTCCGTTTTGGGGTTTGGGGTGTTAAAGCTAAATCATGTACTAAGACAAAAATCTGATTGTACAGCAAATGTCCAGACACAGCACCTTGTAAATTGAGATTAATATTGCATATCGATGGCCTTTTTATTATTTCACTTTTACATCTTTTATTAATCTCTAGTATTTTTGTTGAAACAGGATGAAAAGTCAATGACTTCATAGTAGTTATCGGTCTGAAGTTTTTAGTCTTTAAAAAAAACCCCTAATGGTAATTTTACTGAAATACTAGTTATCCTGGATTAGGATGGGCCTTAAATCCAGTGACTGAAATCCTTGTAAGAGGAGGACCCACAAAGGTAGCCATGTAAAGATGAAGGCAGAGATAGAAGTGATGTCGCTATAAGCCAGGGGATGCTGAAGATTGCTGGGGCTACCAGAAGCTGGAAGAGGCAAAGGAGGAGCCTCCCCTAGAGCTTTCAGAGGGAACATGGCTCTGTTGACACCTTGAATTTGGACTTCTGGCTTCCAAAACTGTCAGAGAATAAATTTCTGTTGTTTTAAGCCACCCAGTTTGTGGCACTTTGTTACAGCAGCTCTAGGAAATGAATACATTATATTCCTGTCATGGTTTGATCATTCTCCTGTAGGTGAATATTGTGATTTGATCATTCTCTTGTAGGTGAATGTTAAGTTGTTTCCAATTTTTTATGAAAGCAAACAATATCGTAATGAACATCCTGATGTGTTCTTCTCTGTGTACATCTACAAGTACCTCCCCAGGACAGTAACAAAAAGAGGAATAGCTAGATTAAAAGATGTACATATTTTAAAGACCAATCCACCATGTCAAATTGCCTTGTTAGGAGTCTATATAAATTTAGATTTCTCCCGACATGAATGCATGAGGGCAATCACACCCTAGCCTGAACGGATATTGACATTGTTATATTGTCTGTGCTAATGTATCCTCAGCAGTGAGACCATCTGGAGTCAAGAACATTTTTCTAGAGGCTAGGCATGAGACCGAGTATACTGGGGCTCCTATCCCCTTGACCCAGGAAGATGGAACAGTGGGGACAATCACAGAGACCATGGGGCATGTGCCTCCCTGCCTGTCTCCTGTGGGGCATTCCAGCTTTGCTGGGGTTTGGATTGTTCGTTTGGTGCTATCGGTGGTTCCAGTGTCCAGTTTAACAGGAAGTGAGGGAATCGTCATTATGACCTCAGTTACCATACACTGTATGTTGTTTCAATGTGCGACGTATCTCACTGAGTGATGGTGACATGCCCAGGATTGGGTTCTACGTCAGTCATCTTTGCATGGATGCAAAAGATACAGAAGAATCTGGGTTCCTGGAGGGAAAGAAAAGTGAGGAGCTGTTTTTAGATTCCTTGTTGGGGTTCTGCCCTTGAGGCCACTGGTGCCCCCATGTCTTCTCCAGCAATGCTGTCTATCTCTGGGGACATAAGTGTGACCCACCTTCGCTCCCTATAGCAGGCCTCAGGATGTCAGCTACCAGGTGACCACAGAAAATGGCTCAGGTTCCTCAGGCACACCCTGGACCCTCATTGTGGGGTGTCCTACCTCCGAGAGGCTGGCTCCTGGGTTGTAGAAATAGAAGAGGCAGGTTCCGCGGCTGTCTGCTTAAAATTCATGTTGCCATAGCAGCGTGGCATTCGGCCACGGGTGATCCGGCTGTACCGCGCTTTGATCTCGGGAAAGGCAGGGTTTCTTTCGCTCTTGAGCTGGTTCTGAAGGGACACTGCCTTGGGGTCAAGCTTTGGCTGTGCTCCTGGGCCTGGGGATGGTCCCAGAAGCAGAAAGCTGGGGACAGAAAGACAGAGAAGGCGGCCCTCAGAAGAAGTCGGCTAAGCCCTGAGACTGAGATTCTAATCTGGGGAGTCGGTTCGATGCCCTCAGGCCAAGAGATCTGGGTCTGAAGAGGGAGCAGTCAGACGGGTCTGTAATGAGGGATGCGTCTGCACTCTCGACTTGAGAGGAAAGCACAGATGAGCTGGTTTGTGTGTGATTTTCGTAACAGAGCTAAGGAAAAGAGTGGTTTGTCAATAGATGCGGCCTGGCTCAGCAAGTCTCAGCAACGTTAATAATTTAAGGATTCATTCAACACCCGTTAGGAGGACTTACGGTGTGGTTGGTGCTAGGGGGTGCAAGAATGGCTTGCATGACTTCTGCCCTCAAGGGCTTTCCAAGTTGCCAGGACACTAAAACATGCATTAAAATGATACAAAGCAGAATGTGATCCATTGCCTAAAGAATACCGAGTTTCAGAGAGGGGGGGATCGCCCCGCTGCTGACATCGGGGGTTCGCAGATGAGTTTAGGTTGAAACAGACATGACAGGGAGAGGAAAAAGGAAAGCATTCCAGCTGGAGGAACCACGAGGACAATAGTTAGAGACAGAGGAGAGGAAAGAGAGGGGCGATGCGTTCAAGGCCCACGAGGAGTCGAGTTTATTAAAGGGACAGCAGGAGGTGATGTTCGAAACGGGTTGGTCCCAGAGCGGAGCTGAGGGGCACAGACTTAATCTGATAGGCAATGAGGAGCCGTGGAGGGTTTTGAGCCTGACAATGGCCGATTGGAGCTACACTTTAAAAAGATAAAGCTGGGGGCAGGGCTTAAATTATTGAATCCTTAGATTATTAACGTTGCTGAGACTTGCTGAGCCGGGCTGTATCCATTGACAAACCACTCTCTTCCTTAGTTCTGGACTGAGAAGTGAAGTAAGTCTGAGAACTCTCCATAGGACTGGAGGGATGAGGGGACTATGCTAGGGTGCCAGCCGCGGGGTTGGAAAGGAACAGACAGTCAGAGGGGCTGAATAGATCTGGAACATGATGTCAGGGGGAAGGGGAGGGCAGAACTGAAGAGGGAGCCCGGTGCCTTAGACAGTGGAGCTGCCATCTGATGGGACTGGGAACACAGGAAGAGGAAGTGGCCTGGCGGGGGGCGGATACATTCATGACGCTGAGTTTGAAAATGCCAAATGGGTCCCTGGGAGAGGAAACAGGAATGGAGATGCAGCTTTTGTGGGCATCTTCACAGACATGATGAAAATGGCAAAGGCCTGGGAATAGATGAAGGTTCCCGGGGGGACAGAATAGAGGGAAAGAAGAAAAAGGATAAAAGCAGAATCTGGAGGAGAGCAGTAGTGAGAACGGGCAAGAGGCAAGCAGAGGGTTGCCTGGGAGCACCGTGGACCCTCTGGTAATGGTTAGAGCGCGTGAGTTTTCGCTCCAGGGAGGTTGTGAGTCGTGTGGCCGCTCTATGTCACAAGTTTTTATGGGGAAAAGTCTCAGCCCCACTCCTAACTTATGTGTACAAATATATGTCCTTTGGTCCATTTTTCCTGTAGGCTGATTCTACATATTTGACTTCATAAGTCACGTTTTTGGTGATTTAATCTCTTCTCATTTTTTCCAAGACATAGTTGAAATTTCTTGGTAATAATACTCCTATGGAGTATGTAGAAAAAACGTTTTATCCCTAAAGAACTTTTTCTTCTACATTTCTCTCTACCCACTTGGCCCATCATGTGTGATGAGGGGCACACGAGTAATAATATTATTTTTCTTTCCCTCATACATATTTATGATCATATATGTCTCATCTGTATCTTAGTGGTTCCTAAACTGTGTACCACTAAAGAGCTTTTTATTATTCCATTCTACCCATGTATTCTAAGTTTAAAAGGAATTTAAAAAAGAAGTTAATTTACCATTCATGTTTTCCCACTTTATTAATTAAAAACTAAGTAACTCCCAATCAGCACTTTTGATCCTTAGCTATTCTGATATTTTCAGGATGCTGCAAGACATCCATATGGCTAGAAACTGGTGTGAGGGATGAACAAACCAGGGATAAAACTAGAGGGGTAAGCCAGATTATGAGTATCATTCTAAATATGAGATTTTTATATGAATACAGTGGAAAGTCATCAAAAGATTTCAAATCAGGAAGGACATAGTACAATTTGTATGGTTGAACGTTCTCCCTAGCAGCAATGTGAAAAACGGAGTTGCAACGACATGGCAATGAAGAAGGAAAGAAGCAGAAAGATTTGAGAGATACGTAGGTAGTAGAATCAACAGGACTTGGGTGAACATTTGACTATAAGAGAGTAAAGGTCAAGAATAAGAAAAAGTGTTTGGTGGAATGGGATTCAGGTCTGGAATGTAACAAAGTAAGGTCACATCAGATGAGAGAGAGAGGGAGAGAGAGAGCGAGGGAGAGAGAGAGTGAGAGAGAGAGAGAGAGACAGACAGACAGACAGACAGACAGAGACAGAGAGAAAGAGAGAGAGAGATACAGAGAGGGCACTACTTGGGGAGCAGACATAAAAGAATATACGTCTGCAGGGAAATTTATTACCAAGGGAATAAATTCATTCATTCAACTATCAATGCCATAAACATTGTTTGAACACTAGATATATAAGAAACGATCTCTTCCCTTGAGAAACTGAGTGTCTCCTTAGGAAGACAGACATGTAAATAAGTAAATATCAATATAATCTACTATAATAAAAATATATACAAAGTTCATTTGGGTATATTTCCCGCAAGCTATATTTGTTGCATATGTAACACTTTCTCAAAAATTTTACTAAATCTTTTTGATGCCCCTACGCCAATATCATGATATTTTATATTTATTATAACTATCTTTACTATCACCTTTATAATTTTACTCTGTTTCCTAACAATGCAGCAAAGAGTTGAGATAGGAATTGGAAAAGGAGGAGAAAAAATATTATTTGTAGATAATATGATTGTAAATACAGAAAACTCCACATAATCACCCCAAATTATTTAAATTAAGTAAGAGTTTAGTAAAAGGGTTAGATAAAAGACAATAATTCAAAATTCAGTAACTTTTCTTATGTGGCACCTCATTAATATTACCCACCTTGCCCCTGTAGGCATTTTCTTGTGCAATCCCTGATCACACACCGAATTTAATCCTTGTATTTTATTGGAGGGTCAGAGAGCTCGTTCCCTCAACCACACCACATTGTCTTTTTGCCATCGGTTTATGGAATTTGTTACTATGATCATTGCAGGAAGTAGTTGAGGATGTGGTTCTCTACAATCCACAGGACAGATTTTTCTCTGCACTAAACACCAGAAAATACCTGTTTCTCCCCAGGCATGATTTTTAAAAAATCCCATGGATGCCATGAGTCATGTGGCCAGTCATGGCTCTCTCAGCGTTGGCTTCTGGGACAATCAGAGGCAAATATTCCATAAAATACAGTGTGTTAGGGTCATGCGACATTTGTTGCATATGTAGAAAAAAGAATGGAAGGAGATGCATTAAAGCATCAACAGCAACATCGTAGGAGGGTTTCCTAAAAGCAGACCCTGAGATGAGGATACGCACTTAAGAGATTTATTATGAAAATGCTTCTAGGAGAACCCAGTCTGGGAGTGGGGGAAGCAGAAATGGGAAGGAGAAAAGGCCAAGTAAGGACGTGATTTCAGCATAATGGAGAGTAACTTCAGTCTCCTCCAGAATGGAAGTGACACCTCAGAGGGCTGTGTCCTCCTCATGTAATCTGCCTAGCCACTTCCGCCTCTCTGCACATTTGAGCAAAGCAGCTGAAGGGTAAACCTTCTGCATGGGGTTAGAAGCAAAACCACAGTGAACCCAGAAAAGGAGACCCAGAAATGGTAAACTCGTTCTGCAGAAACTCAGTGGAGAACCAGAGTGTCCGCTACCTGGTGATTATTTCCAAAAAGCAAGAGTATGTCTGATTACTATACATTATATACATTTTTATAATGTTCAGATTTTCTACATAATCAGAATATATACATTTTTTTATAAAGAGAATACAGACTAAAATAAAACGCTAAACCATCCCTTGATACTATTTTCCTCTAGCCACTAATCTTTCTTCTTTCCTTTTACTAAGTTTCTCTTAAAGAATACTTAAGATAAATTTAAGATAAATACGATTTAAGATAAATTTTTATGTATGTATTTTTATTAAAAAAGCAATACACAGTCATTGTAGAAAATATAGAAAATATAAGTAAAAAATAAGTAAAAAATAGATGATAAAAGCTCCCTGATCCCACCACACAGAGATAACTACTGTGATCACCTTCGGCTATATTCTTCTTGGGGTGTGTGTCAAGTAGAAAGTAGATAGTACTGTAAATACCCGCTTTTTAAGAAATTTAGATAAACTTTTAAATTTGAGAATAGTTTTAGATTTACAGGTAAGTTTCAAACATAGTACAGAGAGTTTCTGTCTACTCTCATCCAGTTTAACACCTGCTTTTTTTCACTTAATTTGTCATGAAAACTTTTCTACGACAATATAGTCAACATCACTTTAAAAAATGAGATTATGTTCAATTATAGGGTTATAGCTTAATTTAACTAATCCCATTTTGTTAGATGTATGGGCTATTTCTAATTTTTCACTTTTATAGGTGCTCCTTACAAAAAGTTCCTAGGGGTAGGATTGCTTGGTCATTTGGAAGGAAAAATTTTAAGGCTCTTGATACCTGTTGATCATTTGCCTTTCAGGAAAATACTCGCGGCAGAATACGTGAGCGCTCGTTTCACCTGCTGTGGGTATTACGATTTAAAAAGTACATTTTCTTTAACCTCCACCGCTATGGTCTTTGTCTAGGTCATGGTCATCCATGGCAGAGCCTACTGCCTCCTCTCTGCCCATGGAAGTGTACTCGGTCGATGTGCGGGGCATCCTACTAGTTCCTGGAAGATAATGACAGGTTAGACCTTGACCGATGGAGGATGGGTGTTTGTGGACCAACGTTCCAGCTCCCTCATGGTTGGTAGGACCACTCTGAGCTATGTTCCACAGGGTGTCCCAGTGGGACTGAGCTCGAGTGGCCCACGGTTATAACTCAGTCATTAAAACACACTTCATTGGCTTTCCTCCCTTCCTTTCTCATGTACCCTACTACCTCACAGTACTTTCTGGAATCACCCCTCAAATAAGCTCCTTGCCCCCAGATTCTTGTCTCAGGGTCCCTTGGGGCCAGGGGGTGGTGATGATATAAGGTGACCCAGTATACTCACGTCTGAAACAAAAGCTTCAAGAAACAACGGTCAGCCTAACACATCAAACGAGTTCTAATTTTCTTTTCTATTCTATTCTGCTGGATGTGACACTGGATTGGTTTGATGGCCCACTCACGAGTCTCGGTCTACAGTTTGAAAATCATCATCCCGGAAAGTGGGCGTATTAAGGAGAACTTATTATTTATTGTTTGACGGTCACACTCTTCCTTGGGAGGCGAAATGAGCAGCTGAGGTCAGCTGGGAGGGTTTCTGACAGCCTGCGGACGCCTCCATCTCTTCAGATTTCAGAATACCACTTCTCGTCAAGGGGCTACTTCATTGGCCTCGGCTGACCATCCTGGCACGAAGCCAAATAGAAACAATGACCGCCTTTTCTCTGAATAGTCTTTGGGGTCACCTCGGAGAAGACCAAGACTGGGAGTGAGGGTGGGGGAGCAATTAGGAAAGAGGAGGAGGAGGAAGAAGAGTGGCTATGGGTTTTCAAAGGTCAGCTGGAGTATGATTAGCGAACGCTCCGAGATTTATTCCAAGTGCCTTTCCTGACTGGAAAGACAACAATGAAAGAAAAAGAAAACCCACCCAAACCCACAAGTGGGGTAGAAGTCGAAGAACACTTTAATTCATAAGAAAAAGGGCTTGAATAATTGATGCTGCCGCCATGCCAAAGATAATTTCAGCTCGCTCTCTATCTCACAAAGACATTTAGCATTGATTGAGATCAAAGTATCCAGAACCCCCGCTGCTAGGCTGAAAGGCAAAACTCACAGCGGCCTTTCTCTGCTCTGATAATGTCGTCTTTATGTAGTTAATAAACTGCACACTTCAGTCAAACTATATCATTACAGAAGACTTAGGGAGCTAATAATTTAAAAGCAAAGAATCGCCTCTGTTCTTCACTTTGAACTAAACAACATTCTGTTGAATGAGGGGGACATCAAAGTCTTGTCACTATTGCCAGTGTGGATTGAGCAGAAGGCAGCACAGAGTGGGTACTTCAGTCATCAAGGAAAAAAAAAAGAGAGAGAGAGAGAGAAAAAGAGAGAGAGAGAAAGAAAGAGAAAGATGAAAGACATTGGCTTATCAACCCAAAGGCAGTACCAGGTGGTTTATTATTATTTTTCCTACTATGCAAGCATCAGGTGGTTTGCTTATCAATGAGTGTCCTTGTTAAGTGGATGCATGTGAACTGGGTCAGACTGTTCGTTTTTCACGTTGGCCCCATTCTGAACTTTGCCTCAACCACCACCGTGCTCACCTCCAGCCTGTCCACCCCTGTCGCTACTCTTGGTCTCCCCAGTTCTGTTTTCCGGCTTCCTCAGCTTCTCTTCGTGAAGGGCGGTCGAACACTGTGCATCTCCTTCTCTTAACTCTGGTTTGTCTGTCATTGCACGGCCCGTCTGTCCTTACTTTGCCTCTGAGACTCCACTGGCTTTGCTGGGTGAGATTGCCCTGTGCGCATGTGTTTAGGGAGATGCAACCATTTGGAACAGGGGTGTTCCGGGATTGAGAACCCCATTCCACCACCACACCCCTATCCCGCCAGGCTCTGTTGTCAGGTAATTTTAAACAGCCACCAGACAAAAAGCACCTAAGACCTCCCACCTGGCCTGGGATAATTTCGCTAGAAGGGATTCTCACGCAAGTGATTGATTTATTGAGGGAGGCTCTTAGGAGAAAAACATTTAAAGCAATGAAGGAAGCAGGACAGAGGAAGAAGCCCAGCGAAGATGGCTCACCTGAAGGCCGGTCTCAGCCTGGTCCCACGGAGCATGAGTGGCACAGCAGGTGATCCCACCTGGAGGCAAGGGGGCTGGCCTTTGTACCCTGTGTCAATCAGTCATTGTCTGTGGCTGCCCTTGGGGGCGAGCTAGCATTGTGGGCACTTCCCAGGTGGGTGGCTCCCAGAGGCCAAGGGCAATTCTGATAGCAGTGCGGCTGTGAGCCCTTTGCAGTCAGCACACACAGCAGGTGGGAGGTGGATGACCAGCCTCGCAGTGGGGCTCCGGGCAGAAAGTATAAAGGGTAAATCAAATTATTTATCGGAAGACTTTAGAAAACGTGCATATCATTTAACCCAGCAGTTTTGTTTTTAGGTTTTCATTGTGAAGAAAACGTGGCCTCGTAAGAAGTTGTGTGGTTGTCATCACCATCACGATCATCTTCACTGTCCTTTCTTGAACAGGTATTTGCTGAGCATTTTACATATATTATCTCACTTCATTCTTTAGACGATTCTGGGAGGTATTGCCAATGCTGCATAAACCAAGAAACGGAGGCTTGGAGAGGTTTTCGCCCTCGCCTACGTACCCACAGCCGGGGTGTGGGGTGCCCGTGGGACGTTCATTGCAATATTATTTATAGTAATAAGAATTTGGAGATAATCTATTTCTCCAGTTCCTCTGCACAATGGCATCGTAGGCAGTCAATAAAAATGCCATAATGCTGCAGGACGAGTCCATAACACATTGCTAAATGGAAAAATTAGGTCCCGAGGCTGCATCATATTGGTTGGTATGCACGTGTGCGTGTGCATGTGTAGACAATATCTTTAAAATATCAAGGGAGAGTTTTGTATTTGCATTTCCTTTTACCCTTTGCTAAACCTCCTCCCCTCACCGTCCTCTGCATTAAAGTTCTGCTCTTTGGAACTCATCGCCTCAGGGAAGGGATGTGGAAAAGCCAGCGACGGAAAAGGAAAGTCACCAGGGTTTGGGGCTTAAAAAACAGAAAGGTCTCAGGGCTGAGATGACAGAAGGCATGATGGATAATCTTTCCCCCAAACCCACCCCAGAAAAAGTTCCTCTGGGGTTAATGGGGTTGGGGGAGGGATGGTGGTATGTTGGGGAGGGGGTGAGGGGGAGAAGCTGAGAGTTTAGACGTTGGAGGGTTCCCCAGAAAAAATTTGAGCCCTGCCTGTCACTAGGCTGAGCCTGCCCGGGGCTGCGCAGCTGTGGAGAATGTTTCAGAGGCTCCATGAACCCAGAGGATCTGAGGCCAATTCCTGAGGCGCTTTTGAGTCCAGAGCGGGAACACTGTGTGTGGAGGCTCCTGTGATGGGTCCTCAGGCAGCCTCTGGGGCACAGCCTGGCTTGCCGCTTGCTCTGGGGACCCACCCACACAGAGCCACTGAACCCACAGGGCCTGAGGATGGGCGTGAGAGGCAATGGGCAGCTAACCATTTCAATGAATGCCTAGAGCCATGGACCAGGTCCCCCTGCTCCCTCCTCCTCCGCGATCCTCCCCTCCCCCCTGCCCCCTCCAGAAATTTGGACACAACCCCAAGGAAAGGCGGGGGACTCACCTGCTGAGATTGAGTTCCTGCCTGCAGTGGAAGATGGGCTCATAACAGAAATAAGGCTGAACTAGAGAAAATAACGACCTAGTTCCTGCCCACCTGAGGCAGTGGACAGCGATTTACGCTCACTCCCTCCGCACAGGAAAGGAGGAGGGGACATACAGCACAGTTACGATTCAGTGGTTATTGCCGAATGATTTCTAGTCCCTTCTGGGTGTTTTCCTGTGTTTTTCATGTTTTTTTTTTCTTTCTTTTTTGGCAATAGAACATTCATTCATTTTGAAATTAGGAAAAAAAATGTAATTCCAGCTTCTTCTCCAAGAACATTTACTAAGGAAGCTCAGTATGCTAGGCATGGGGCTGGTTGCTTTATGTCATCCTATTCGGTCCTTACAACTGCCCTGTGTGTGTGGGGGTGGGTGGGTAGGGGGGGGCACAGGTAAGAAATTCGAAGCTCAGAGAAGTTAAGCAACTGACCTAAAGCGGTAGAAATGCCTTAATGGTACAGGCTCCTTCCATCTCAGCCCATTGTCTCTCAGCGGAAACTTCCCAGCTAAACACAGAGTCAACCAGAGCATCTGCGATGGGGCGAATCTGAGATGCCAGGCGAGCACAGGTGCTGAGCAGAGCCCGCTTTGCCAATAAACAGAAGAATGCACACAAAGGGCCGGCCAGCATGGGGCCCGAGGACACAGCAGTCTGTACCGCATGAAAGGAAAACTCGCCACCATGACTTATGTTGATGCAGCAATGAAAGAATCATTTTTGAAATAATTAAACTGTTCCTAAAAGACAAAGGCACATGAATTACATCAACACTGATCTACTCAGTGTAATTTCTGAACTAGGCAGTACATTTTCATTGAAGTTTGACATAAATAGAGAAGCTTGTAAGTTAACTGGGGTACAGTCTGGCAGATTTCGCAAAGTGAGCATGCCCATGTAACCAGCTCTCAAATCAAGAAAAGAGCATTTCGAGAACCCCAGAGGCCCTCCTCACACCCTCTTCCAGTTTCTTCCTCCTCCCTAAAGGCAAAAAACACCCCGACTTCTAATACCTTAGGTCGGTTTTGCCTATTTTTGAACTTTATGTAGAACTTGATAAAGACAAACTCTATAACTTTCTGAATATTATATAAATGGGTCATACAGTATGTTTATGAGATTTATTCCTGATGTTTATATAAAGTTTGCCCATGCTCGGCCACCTCTAGTACCCATTGAGTGACTGTGTTTATCTTCTGTCAGTATATACAGTAGAATTAACCTAATCTCCTGATGATGGGCATTTGAATTCTTTCTTTCTTTTTTTCTTTTCTTCATGTTATTTGGTGAACATAGGTGTGCATGTCTTTGGGGCATACACCTAAGTGTGGAATTGCTCAGGTTAGGGTATTCGTATGCTCCGCTTTGTTAGATACCATCAAACTTTTCCAGAGCGATTGTACCAACTTACATCTCCATCCAGAGTGTGTACGAGTTTCCAGTTGCTCTCCAGCTTCGCCAGTGCTTGGTTATTTTCTATTTTGGTGCATGTGGAGCGGGTCCTGATTCAAAAGATACTGGGCAGCTCAGATCAGAGGCCCGAGGACTTTGCTTTCAAACTCTCACTCTGCCTGCGTTCTCTGCCCCTCCCTGGGGGGCAGCTTCTTCCTCTCAGACGGAGAGCATGGCAGGCAACTGGTGGCTCTGGGTCTCCGTCCTTACCATGAAATGGGGTTCTGTGATTGGACCATTCTGCCAAACGTGTCCACCTCAGCAACCAGGGAATTGGGGTCTTTCACAAGAAGTCAGGGGTAGGGAGTAACACTGAGAAAACAGAAACTGCAGTTACCAAGGTGCCTCTGAGCCTTCCCCCTCCCCACGCCCCGCCCCCCAGTAGCCAGGAGGAAGTAAGAGGGACTAGCATCATGAGGGGTTTGTGGGGAAAAAGGAGCATGGGAGAACTCTGTGGGGGAGGGGACATTCCTTCTTCTCCTTGCTTCTTATGGCTGGTTAAATAATTAAAATGATGTAAGACACAGGGAATTCACATAAGCATGAGAATTTCAAAAACAGTAAGGCAGAATGAAGTATATATGTTGCATGGGCTAAGGAGAAGGAGGCCGCGGGTGGTGGGGGGGTCTGGGACTTCAAAGGGAAGTAAGGCAATTCACAGGGAGATGAAAAGAGCTAATGTTTAGTAAACAAATGTTTGCTGGGCCCTCCTGAGGCAGTGGGTTACAGAGGGGACTTTTATCAAAAGGGCCTTGCTTGGTTCCTCCCTGTTGGCCACACCTACTTCATATTACACTGTGGTTACCTATAGTGATAGTTCTTCCCAGAACAGGCCCTCTATCTTAAATTCTTTTAGATAGTTGGGGTGGGGGGGGGCGGGCAGTCAAAGGTTATTTCTGAGTCTTTGTCCCTTAAAAATAAAATACTTTTCATGCCAGAGAGAGACACATTTTGGGGCAGCAAATTTAGCTTCCTTACAACTCCAAAATGAATTTGGTCTTCAGTTGGGCAATATTTATTGAGTTCCTTCAAGGTGTCAGGTGCCAGATGTGGTGCTATGAACTCAGGGACAAGTTAAAATATCGTTCTTCTCCTTGAAAAACTCAGTCCAGCTGGGAAGATAGTAATATATACAACTAGCAATCATAACAGAAAAAAGGAAAAAAAAACCAAACCCAAAACTTGTTGGCCTACCAAACAGTGATTTCCCATTATTCTTTTGTTTATGGAGCCCTGAGATTTTTGATGTGACCACATTCTTAGGACAGGTGGACCACTCCTAGTCCCAAAGGGATAAACCATGATTGGGCCAAGTGTAATTCCCACTTCTAGGGATTACTTAGGGGTGGCTTTGTGACCATATCTGGCCTAAGAGGTACTAGGTCAAGTCTTCTGGAGACAGATCTGGCGTCTTCTTCCTGACTTCAGAATGGCCGTACGTAGATATGGCATTTGGAGCACAGGCAGTTACACTGGGACATGACCAAGGATGAAAAGTCAAACGCTCAGTTTCACAATACGGAGAGAAGAAAGAGTCAGACAGAATTCTACAGGGCTCTGTTGAACTGCTGTGCCAACCACAGAACCACCTACCCTGGACTTCTCGTTAGGTAAGGTAACCATATCACTTCCGCCACTATCGGGCACTCTGTATCTTGGAGCAGGGCACATCCCGATGGATATGCATGTGCAGGTGGATGTAGGGGGAAGGAGGAGAGAGGTGGGTGCTGAAAATAGCAGGATCACAGAAAGCATCTTGGGGAGAACGTTTTCAAGGTGTGTCATGCAGGATAAACAGATGCATTAGGGAAGAAATGGGGGAGAGAAGGAATTCTATGCAGACAAAAGGGTCTGAGCAGAACCATGAATGCATCTGAGTAACGGGTTAGAAATCTAGTGAAACCAGGGCCCAGGTTGCACTGGGGACAGAACAGAACCTGGAAATCCAGGTTGGGGTCAGGTCAGGTAAGAGTCTTAAATGCAATATTGCCTTAAGGCGATCTCATTGCCTAAGCTGATTTCCATTTTGGCAGAAGCTCTGAGTTTATTCAAGCTTTGATTTTAATATGGACTAGATTTAAATGTACTGATTCAAAACCTTCAAGCAGGGTGTTTGTTATTACAGGGCAAGCTCACGAACTCTTTCCCAGTAGTTCTAGCTAAGGTCCCATGGCTGACTCTGATAGGCCTGGCTTGGGTCAGGTAATTACTCTTGAACCAATCACTGTGACTGAAAAAATGGAATACTTATTCTGATTGGTCGGACGAGGGTGATAGCGGTGGCCGAGAGAGGATAAAATGAAAAAGGAGGGTCCTATATCCAGAGGGAGAGATACGGAAGACACAAAAATGCCACCTAGCTACTCTTGTGACTGATCTGTTCTGCCTTGGGCTACAGCAGTATTTTTCTCCACATCCCCCTAGGACACATTTGTCTTCAGAAGAGACATAGGACCTTGCGAAGTAGTTCTGGGGCCCATGGTAAAGACTGTGGCGGATTGCGTTCTCCAAAGATGGTTGCAATAGTATCTTCTTCTGCACATGCTCCTCTAGACCCTTGCCACTCCCCCTCCCCTTGAACCTGGATGGACCTGATGGCTGCCTGTCCAACAGAGTATATAAGAACTGACACTACGTGACATCTATGGTTAAGTCATAGCCATGTCATGTACTTCTGCATGATTCTTTTGGGATGCCCACTCTTCGAATGAGACCACCACACTGTGAGGAAGCCCAAGCGGCCCATGGAGAGGCCCATATGGACAGGAACTGAGGCCCACTGTGATCATTTGCTCTAAGGACCAAGTAAGCTCGGAGCTACTTGGCGCGTAGCATTTTTTTAAGGCTCCATGTGTAAGAGCCTGCCTAAAGATGAAGCCTAAACTGAGGAAAGCAAAGCTGAGAGACGAAGAGAGAGAAAGATTACTAGTCACATTGTTTACAGACTCGGTTTCAGCTACACCAGAGGCTTGACTGTACCTCTGGAGGTTTTGTTTATGACACCAACACATTTCCTTTGGGACTAAGCCAGGTTGAGTTGAGTTTCTGGCACTTGTAACCACAAGCATTCTGATGAACCCTGTGAGCTTCCTACATAAATATTAACATGGAGAAATTAAAATCGGAAGTTTGAAATTTTCTCCTTGGGAAAAAGATTTAATGTTCTAAGGATTTGAAATCATCATGTAAAATATCTCCTCCTCCTCCAGAATGGATAAATTAGAGGCAAGTCTGGTCCTGAAAGAAACGAACCTATGGCTAAGTGAGACTTTTAAGGGTAAGGAAAATGGGACCCATTGGGTTGGTTCTGCTATGTTACTGTCACCGTCTTCTGGTATGATTTTTATTGTGATAGCAAACCCTGGGCAGGATAGAAAACATATTAGTCTGATAGAGTTTCTATCCATTTATTCATCTAGTCATCCACCCATCTCAATGTTTTCCCATTAATTAGACAAATATCAACTGAGTTTAAATAACTATCATAAGGCTTTCTGAGAGAGAGAGAGAGAGAGAGGGGGCTTGAAGTGATAGGTCAAGGTCAAATCTGAAAGACATTTCTGTGCCTGGAGACTGAGTCTCAGCCCGAGGCCCTATTTTTTTCATCAGAAACAATAATGAGAAAATCTAACTTAGATACCTGCTATCTAAGCGCTATTACCTGATGATTCAAACAATTTTTAAAATGGAGTGTTAGCTGGTCTAATTTTCTTATGTCTGAGATAAGAAAACCCAAACCTGGGGTGCTTGAGGGATTTGTGCAAAGACCTGACATCCACCTCAGCGCCCCAGGACTTCATAAGCTGATGATAGCCGCCGGGCGAGAAGAGAAACTGCAGGCAGAACCCACACATGACAGGGCTATAGGACACAGTCCCAGCTGGTGTGATCATGGGCACAGTGGGTGGGACCCACATGGGCACGGACACTGGGAGCCACAGAAAGGCTGGCCTGTGGCTTTCCCCCCGCCGCCCCTGACAATTAAAACACAGAGCATATCTGCATAGACGCAAAAGGAAACGGGCCCAGCTGCTTTGCGGGACTCGGTTCCTGAGCGGTGGCCCTAGGAGCATGTGAACCGTCTGCTCCAGGCAGGCTCATGAAGGGCGCCAGGCTGCTCTGCCCGATAGCTCTTTCTCTGACTTCTCTCCTCCAAAAAGGAAATTGCAGGCTTGTTACTGCTTCACTCAGGACCAGGGATTATGGAGCTTAAACTCTCTCCTTCAAGCCATGTTCAAGTTTTTGACTTAAAAGGGAAGTGTTTCATTTTAGGCCAAATGCATCCCCCTCAGACCCCCTTCCTGGATGGAGAACAAAGCAATTCAAATCAGAAAACAGAGGGAAACTCCATGCGCACTGTCCACAGGGACCCGGCTCCCGACTGGGTCCCAGGGAATGTGATTGAAGTACAACTGAACCCCTTCGCGTTTGTTCAAATGTCATTTAAATAGAAACGTTTCAAATCTCTGCCAAGGAGCTGCCCAGGGGGTGGCGTGGAGTGGAGTCGGGCCAGAGACCACAGAGGCGGGACCCAGGCGAGGCTGACTCAACCTGGCTCAAAGGAGGGGAAGAGGAGGGAGCGGAGAGGAAGGGGTGGGGGACGGGGGCAGACTTGATGGGCAGTTTTACACTAAAGATACAAGTTGCAAATGAGACACAAGATGCTTGTGTATTGCGTCTGTGTTTTTGTTTGTTTGTTTTATTTTTTTAAGATGTAAACAAATCCAAAGCCTGGGAGGATTCATGATCAGGAGAGTGGTGTGGCTTCGAGATTTGGCTGGTCACCCCTTTGGTGTCATGATGATTCCTGTGTGAATGTACCGTGCGGTGGCCGTTTTTCGGTTACCATTTTGGAAAGGGGACAGCACGTCTGGCTTGCCTGGGCTCTGTCAAGGCAATATTGGCTAGGATTTGGTTTGGGGATGAAAGCTGGGGATCTTGGTTTCCTTACCCCACATGGTAAAGGCAGCCATGAGGCGAGGGGCTAGATGTTATTGGTACCCAGCCCTGGGAGTCTGCAAGCATAGCCACTGTGGACACTGGGGATGCCCGATGGCGAGGAATCTGGATGCCCTATCCTCCCCACAACTTCAAGTGGCTATTCTTTGATCCGTTTTATATTTTGTAGTGCTGGGTAAAATTTTGTGGCAAGAAGAAATCTGCTACTACCAGCACTGTTTGAGAGCCACTGAACTAGACATTTCAAAGGGCCCTTGATTCTGACATGCTGTGAGGTCAAAACTTGGAAGAGATTGAAATGGGATCATTCCCTCATTCCAAGGGAATAATAATAATAATAATAATTGTATGGAGTTCGTTTAGTACATCGGGACCTCCCTTTCTGAAACAATAGGCTTACCTGGCTGTTGAGAAAAGCGTATTGATGCCAGGATGTAATATAAGCAATTCATTCGGTATATTTGGTTCATGTCAAATCATCATGACATGATTATGTCTGATGCCTTTGTTTGTCCTTCAGCCTTTGCTCATGGGAAGGCTATAAAGCAATGGTTCCCACATTTCTAAAGATGAGAACACCTTTTAAATATCAAAAGGTTCTTAAGGACCCCCATAGAGTAATAGTTGGACTTTTCTTATTTGTGGACAAAACACATATGAGGAAAGAAATCCACTCTGAATTTAATATTTTGAACGAAGCTTGCATTTTATGACTACATCTACTTGTATTTGAAAAATCATTGCACATACACGTGTAAGATATTCGTTCTAGAAATAATGCTTAGTATAAAGACAACTTGAGAATCTTTGCGGTTACTTTACAGTTCACAAATTGGTAAAAATATAGATAGGTAGATACACACACACAATTTCTCTTGTGTATAGAGGAGGATGGCAAACACGTGGAATCTATGCCTCCAGGCCCATATCCTGTGCATGCTCCATCATTCCGCTTTTTCTCTGCAGAGCCTGAAACTCAGCCTCGGCATCTTTCTCAACACAGTGTGCTAAGAAATCACTGCTACTCTCTGGAGTTAGCACACGAGACCCTACATAAATTCATTTCCTTCCTCTGATATTGACTGCAAGTTTCTGGAGGGTCAGGGCCAGAGGATGCTTGCTTGGTGTTCTTCTGATTCGGAGGTCAACAATGAAAGACTTCTAGAGCTTGGAAAGGATTCACAGGGGCCTGGTTTACTCGGGCTGGTCAGTGACTTGGGGATGGACTTGGGGGACCCTGAGAAAGCTCAGTATTGGAGCTCCTACAAGAAGAACTTCCCCCTGAATTGAAATGATTAACCCTAAAAACATATGAGAAGAGCAGTCCGAGAGTTGCTAAAGTGAGATCTGCTTATAGACATTTGTTCTCTTAGAGACAACCTCATAAAGTAGAAGAATATACTCAAATAGGGCACATCCCCTTTCATCACTGTGTTCAGTCAAGAATAGCCCTGAGGAGTCCCTTTCAACGAGGATCGCCAGCGGAAGTGACGCCTCATACACCGAGGAAGGGCTCAAGATATGATGGGGCTGCTTATTGTGACCCAGCCAATTACTGAAATCATAGAGCTTCAGAGCTAACAGAGATCCAAGAATCATCTCTGTTTAAAGATGAGAATTCTGGGGCCCACGTCAATGAGCATTCACATATAATTAATTGTTGCTTTAATTATCTAATATTGATCTAACTTGTCACAATCAAATTTCCATAACTTTGGTCAAATTTCAATGACTTTGATTGAAAATCACAAAAGATATACCATTTAATTTCAAGACGGCGTGCTAATCAGCACGTCGAACTCATTGTGCATTTTGACAATCTTGGTTATGATTAAATTTGATGGGAATCAATTCATTTCTTTGCAAGTGGCCATGGAATAATGGATGTGCAAATGTAAAATGCTTCCCCATTGGGATGGCTTGGATAGAAACCCTGTGTCATTCAACTGTCATCATGGAGTCACAGCCATATTTGTGGGGAGCCGCGGGTCTTCGGGCCGCGGAGGCTTGGTTGCAGGACTGGGTGTTTTGCCTGCCTCAGACATTGCGGAGCCCTACTTCCTACTTCCTACTTCCTACTTCCTACTTCCTACTTCCTTTAACTTTCATCACTTCCTCCCCCTAAGCACACACCCCTTAGGCTGTCAATAACCCTCACCCCATCCCCTTAGACCCAATGGGCGTGTGGCACCGCCTACTCGGACCATCCAAGAGCCAATGCGCTTGTCTTCCGCCAGCTAGCCCCGCCTCCCTTTGTTTGTCCTGTATAAATATCCCCGCTGAAAAATAAAGTTTGAGGCTTGATCAGAATACTGTCTTGCCTCCGTCTCTTTGTGTCTCCTGTCTCGCCTTCATCCTCCATAGGTTCCTCCTCGTCCCGCCGGCCGGGGCACATATTAGCTTTTATTAGCTTGTGTACGACTATTAGTCTGGAGGACAGACATTATCCTGTTCCCATGATCAATGTAGTAAGAAAGTTCCCTTACTGGCCCATAGCTTTTCTTCCCTTCCCTTTTCAGAGATAAAAGGCCATGGGATCAAAAATCTCAGCTGAAATTCACAAGCTGATCCTAAAGTTCAGAGAGAAATGCCAGGGACCCAGAGCAGCCAAAACAATCTTGAAAAAGAAGAACGAAGTTGAAGAACTCATACTTTCCAGTTCCAAAATGTGCTACTATAAGGCTATAGTGATCAAGATTGTGTGGTCCTGGCATAAGAACAGACCTACGTATCAATGGTGTAGAATTGATAGCCCAGAAATAAACCATACACTCATGGTCAATTACTTTTAGACAAATTTGCCAGGACAATTCAATGGAGAAAGAACTGTCTTTTCAACAAATGATGCTGGGACAATTAGCCACATGCAAAAGAAAGAAGTTGCACTCCTATCTTACATCATACACAATAATTACCTCAAAACTGTGAAAGATCTAAACGTAAGAGTTAAAATTTTTAGAAGAAAATATAGGTGTAAATCTTCACAACCTTGGATTAAGCAATGGTTTCTTTAGATATGACACCAAAAATACAAGCAACCAAAAATAATTGATGAAGTGAACCATTTCAAAATTAAATGCTTCGAAGGACACTGTTTAGGAAGTGAAAAGACCACCCACAGATTGGGAGAAAATATTTGCCAATCACGTATCTAATAAGGGTATAGTATCCAGAGCTCTCACAACTCAAAAAAGATAAAGGACTCAAATAAATATTTCTTCAAAAACAATGTACAAATGGCCAATAAGCAAATGATGCTCAATATCATTAGTCATTAGAAAAATGTAAATAAAAGCCATAATGAAAGACTACCTCACACCTGCTGGGGTAGCTATAATAAAAAAGATGGACAATAATAAATGTTGGTGAAGATGCTGAGAAATTGGAACTCTTGTACATGGCTGGTGGAATGTAAAATGGTGCCACTTGGGAAATGGGTAATTCCTCAAAAAGTTAAATGTAGACTCAGCAATGCCACTTTTAGGTATATACTCAACAGAATTGAAAACGAATGTCTACACAAAAACTTGTACATGAATGTTCATAGCAGGATTATTCCTTATGGCTAAAAGATAGAAACATCCCACATGTCCATTCAAAATGATGAATGGATAAAAATTGCTCCACAAGGGAAAATTTTTCAGTCATAAAAAAAGAATGGAGAACTGATACATGCTACAACGTACATGAACTTTGAAAACATTATGCTAAGTGAAAGAAGTCAGATACAACAGGCCACATATGATATGATCCCATTTATTGGAATGTCCAGAATAGGCAAATCCACAGAGACAGAAAGTAGATGAGTGATTTCCAAGGGCCGAGGGTTGGGGATGGGGTAGGGAGTGACTGCTAATAGGTCCAGGATTTCTTTTAGGGGTGATGGAAATATTCTGGATGGAAATATATAGTGATAATTGTTGTCCTATCTTGTGAATATATAAAAACCACTGAATTGTACACTTATAATAGGTGAACATGATAGTATGTGAATTACATCTCAATTTTTTAAAGGCCATGAGGATGAATTTGGAGGACAGATTAAGAGAGCAAGTGGGGAGCTCAGGAGGCATCAAAAATCACTCTCTTGGCCACACTAGAATTCTCCTTAATCATCAGATGTAGATGAGGCGTGCCAGGGGACACTTGTCCATAGCGACGGTGGCCCAAACTAAGTGACTGAGACATGCGTGTTTTAGTCTTATTTCTTCCACTGTTGAGTGACTTTAATCCGGTCATTGGACAGCTCCTTATTTTCTCTTATACATGTAGGTGTCTGAGTATAGAAGAAAGAACATGAGCTTTGGAGCCAGACGGAGTTGTATTCAATCTTGATTCTGTCCTTTGCTCATTGAGGGACCTTGGGCAGGTTACTTGGCCCCCCTCAACCTGAATTTCCTCACCTACGACATGGGTTGGTGGGAAGACTCAATGTCAAGTTTCAGGCACCTGGTGCATAGCTAGTTAATGCCTTGATTTTTCTTCTTCTCCTCATCTTCCCATGGTGATGTGAGCTCAGTGTTGATGGATGAGAGAGCATGAGTAGGGGAAGGCTGGGTGAAGGGGCAAATTGCACCCTGCATGTGTCCTCACTCAAGCTCTAACAGGAAGGAAATCTGATCACAGCCAATTCCCTCCGGTCTAGATTTCGTCTGAGGGCTACTCCCAAGAGCTCTACAAGAATTCAGCTGGCCCGTAAGGCTTAGGGCTGGATGAATTTCCCAAACTGGCAGAACATTATAAATAAAT
>NW_011888924.1:503361-515500 GCF_000151845.1 Pteropus vampyrus
ACTCAAATAAATATTTCTTCAAAAACAATGTACAAATGGCCAATAAGCAAATGATGCTCAATATCATTAGTCATTAGAAAAATGTAAATAAAAGCCATAATGAAAGACTACCTCACACCTGCTGGGGTAGCTATAATAAAAAAGATGGACAATAATAAATGTTGGTGAAGATGCTGAGAAATTGGAACTCTTGTACATGGCTGGTGGAATGTAAAATGGTGCAGCCACTTGGGAAATGGGTAATTCCTCAAAAAGTTAAATGTAGACTCAGCAATGCCACTTTTAGGTATATACTCAACAGAATTGAAAACAAATGTCTACACAAAAACTTGTACATGAATGTTCATAGCAGGATTATTCCTTATGGCTAAAAGATAGAAACATCCCACATGTCCATTCAAAATGATGAATGGATAAAAATTGCTCCACAAGGGAAAATTTTTCAGTCATAAAAAAAGAATGGAGAACTGATACATGCTACAACGTACATGAACTTTGAAAACATTATGCTAAGTGAAAGAAGTCAGATACAACAGGCCACATATGATATGATCCCATTTATTGGAATGTCCAGAATAGGCAAATCCACAGAGACAGAAAGTAGATGAGTGATTTCCAAGGGCCGAGGGTTGGGGATGGGGTAGGGAGTGACTGCTAATAGGTCCAGGATTTCTTTTAGGGGTGATGGAAATATTCTGGATGGAAATATATAGTGATAATTGTTGTCCTATCTTGTGAATATATAAAAACCACTGAATTGTACACTTATAATAGGTGAACATGATAGTATGTGAATTACATCTCAATTTTTTAAAGGCCATGAGGATGAATTTGGAGGACAGATTAAGAGAGCAAGTGGGGAGCTCAGGAGGCATCAAAAATCACTCTCTTGGCCACACTAGAATTCTCCTTAATCATCAGATGTAGATGAGGCGTGCCAGGGGACACTTGTCCATAGCGACGGTGGCCCAAACTAAGTGACTGAGACATGCGTGTTTTAGTCTTATTTCTTCCACTGTTGAGTGACTTTAATCCGGTCATTGGACAGCTCCTTATTTTCTCTTATACATGTAGGTGTCTGAGTATAGAAGAAAGAACATGAGCTTTGGAGCCAGACGGAGTTGTATTCAATCTTGATTCTGTCCTTTGCTCATTGAGGGACCTTGGGCAGGTTACTTGGCCCCCCTCAACCTGAATTTCCTCACCTACGACATGGGTTGGTGGGAAGACTCAATGTCAAGTTTCAGGCACCTGGTGCATAGCTAGTTAATGCCTTGATTTTTCTTCTTCTCCTCATCTTCCCATGGTGATGTGAGCTCAGTGTTGATGGATGAGAGAGCATGAGTAGGGGAAGGCTGGGTGAAGGGGCAAATTGCACCCTGCATGTGTCCTCACTCAAGCTCTAACAGGAAGGAAATCTGATCACAGCCAATTCCCTCCGGTCTAGATTTCGTCTGAGGGCTACTCCCAAGAGCTCTACAAGAATTCAGCTGGCCCGTAAGGCTTAGGGCTGGATGAATTTCCCAAACTGGCAGAACATTATAAATAAATCAGTCAATACGATGAGTTTCCAGGAGCCCAAGACTCCGTTGCTTCTTCTCCTCCCCTAGATAAGTTCAGATTTCTTGCCAAATTCCTAGGTACCTGCACTATTGCACCGGCTGCCATGATGCCACCCGCTCCTTAATATCAGAGAGAGCCCTCAACAGAGGCAGAAACTGAGTCAGATGGCTCCCTCCCCAGCCAGCCCCCCTTTCTTGCGCCCCACCCCCCCGCACTCTGACCTGCATGCTGGTTTTCAGTCTCCTTCTCTCTCAAGCTGCGAAGAGTATGTCTTTCTAACACTTGTCAAAAATTAAAGCGAGACTCGCTTTCAAATGTTTTCTCTGTACTTGCCGACCAGGAAGGCAAGTCTGTCTCTAAAGAATTTGCATTTGCAATTCCAAATATGCACTTGTGCTAAGACGAAAGAATGTCTTCTTGCCTTCAAGCTGAGTTTGGCATGACCTCTAGGTTTTAATATTTTCACAAAGTGTCATTTGACGATTCAACTGCATTCATGAAGGGAACAGTGGACGTCCTTTCATACACGTGCCGACTTGATTGAGAAGCAGATGAGAAGACTTAACCCAGAGCCATCTACTTTATTTTTATCTTTTGCTTTCACCCTTTACATAATTTAAAAAATCTCCAAAGAAGCATTATTGTTTTTCACATCTAGGTTTTAGCTTCTGTTTTGATTAAGAGGGTCAACACAAACTTTCTTAAGAAGACCAAGGTGTCTGCATTGCATTTCCTAACACAAAAGCATCAAGCCAAGTGTTTTCCTGTCTTTCTTCATCTCTCACATCTAACCAGTGCCCCCCGCATGCCCTCTCCCCAGATCCAGTAGGAAGGAAATCTGATCACAGCCAAGTCCCTCAGGTCTAGATACTGTCCGAGGACAATGTCCCATGAGCCCTACAAGAATTTGGCTGACTGTGCTCTCAGAGTGGTCAGCTCTGGGCCACCCCCAGACAAGGAGCCTTGAAGTGGCTGTGACAGGCACAGTCCTGCAGTGGGAGAGGAGGAGGGAGTCTTATGTGCTTTAGAAGTCCTGTTTACAGGCCACAGTTTCCTGCTGGTTTTTCAGCTGTTTTTCCTTCTCCCCTTCACACAGAGAAGGCTCCATCTTACAAATAAGTGGGAGTCACTCTACGACTCAGCCAGTAGTTCAGCTTGTCACAATAATCAGTGCTGCCCTGGGCTGTGCCACCCGGCTCCACGTTACTTAGAAGTTGGCTGAACGGTGGGTTTCTTGCGACAGCTTCATTCAACACTCTGACAGGCCTGTGGGCACAGGATGGGGCAGGTTGACACAGATGCTGGCCTCTTTGGGGCCCTGAGCAGGTGTCTGATAACCTCACTCAGACCACCCTCACAGTGAACAGCTCCCTCAGGTTTGAGGTCTGAATGGCCAGTCTTCGGAGAAAACTTGGCGGGGATCTACTTCCTTCCCAGTGTCCACGGGCTGGATGGGGCTTGAGGACAGGAGCTAATGCTGGAGGACCTTGACTTAGGATCCAGCATGGGAGAGCATTGTACTGCCTTTCACTGATGTATCATGGCCACCCCTCTAGGTATTAGTACCCATTTTCATACCAGGAAATGAGCTCAGATCAACGAAACTTTGCCAAATGTCACAAAGCCAGTAGGTCTTAGAGCCAGCCTGATCTGAGGCCTTCTGAGCTCTTAGTCTATTCTCGTACCACTGCACCACCTGCAAAAACAGACGTGATTCCTTGGAGGCCAGAGAAATATCCAATCATCATCGTGAGCTTTCAACTAAGAGCCTTTTCACATCCACTTTCATTATCTTGTTTGCTTCTCTCAATAGACCTCTGCTGGTGTGGTTGGGGCAGATGCCGGACATGGTGCTGGCCTCTCCTCCCTGCTGATCCCACCGACCATGGGGAGCAGGCTGCTTCCAGGGCTGTGTGGGCGTCCATCCTCTCCTGAAAAGCCTGCCTGAGCTTAATGGCCTTCATTTGCACTGTGATCCCATGGGACTCACCTGTTCCAAGAGAAATGACTTCCTCAGAGCACTTGGAAAGGCCCCCGCTGGGCGCTGGATGTGCAGTGCTTGTAGACAGTTTGCGCGTACATGTCCTTAACAGCAGAGGAGAAGGAAAATGTCTGAAAATGTTTCAAAGTGTTATATTTTATCTTAAAAAAGAAAAAAAAAAAACCCATGGAAAATTACACTCTACTTCATCACATACCTGTTTCTTTGTTTTCTTTCTTTCTGAAAATGGCACTAAAATCCGTGCAACATAAAATTGACCAAACTTACCATTTGTAAGGGTACAGTTCAGGGGCCGTAAGGGCGGTCACATTGCTGTGCGACCATTGCCACAGCCACCTCCAAACTTTCATCGTCCTAACCTGAAACTCTTCCCGTTAAACTCTCACTTCTCACCCCCACTGACAGCCACCGTGCTACCTGCTGCCTCTGTGAATGTGACTACTCGTAAGGACTCATATAAGTGGTATCATACAGTATTTGTCCTCTCGCGACTGGCTTTTTCAGTTAGCATAATGTTCTCACGGTTCATCTGTGTTTCAACCTGTGTCAGGATTTCATTCCTTTCTAAGGCGGAGTAACATTCCGCTGTATATAATATCTAATGAAATATGTATATCCCATTTTGTTCATTCATTCATCTGTATCTTTTTTTCTTTTTTAAATAAAATGTCTTAAATTACTAGTTAAACAGATCATTCCCACTTTAATAAGGCCTGACATGTAGGGCCGGGGAAAGGCAAACTTTTCTCTAATGGGCCAGATGATAAATAATTCAGGCTTTTTAGGTCTTATGGTCTTTGTCACCATCACACAACGACACAACTCAGCCATTGGTAGTATGGCTGCCGTGAACCAAACATCAATGAATGGGAGTGTTCCAATAAAACTTTAAAAAACAGGCAGTGGGTTGGATCTGGGGGTCAATATGGTATATCACTAAGAGCACATGCTTCAGTGTCAGTGGGATGACTCAGTTCACACAAAAAACTCCTTTCCTGCCCAGGGCTCACAGATGCAGCAGGGCCGAGAACTAGCCGCCATGCTCTACTCAGAACAAGGCACGGCCCAGATCTTCAGGTCCTGCAGCTGAATCTGGCACCCTCTGGACAAACTCCTTCTCTCAACATGGCTGATTCTCTCTCAAATGCCCCGGGCTCTTCCCAGCACCACCAGCCAACATGCGCCAAACATGTCTGCGAACAGCTCCATGATGATTGTGTACAAGAAGATTTCCTCAGGAGGTCCTCAGTCCTTCTGAAGACCCTGATGGAGATAGATCTTTGGGGAACTGGGCATTGCAACTCCAGATGCCAGGAGCACCTGAAGCCTGGGGCTGGCCCAAATAAGACCTCTATGTTATTCTGCCCCCAGTGAAATCTTTATAGCACCTTGCAAAGTATCCATGTTCATTTTCCCTTCTATAGAGGGATTTTAGTTGGGACTCTTAGCACTTTACCTTGGGCTCTTTGAGATGCTCTCTCCAAATCAGAATGCCAAGTTCTGGGTCAGATGCCTTCTGCCAATAGCTAAGGAGCAGAACACATGAGCCTGGGCACCAGGAAAATGATGCCACCTTGAAAACAAGATTTCCAAGTGGAGACTTTCTCCTCTGCCTCCTGGAGGGCCTTTCAAAAGCTTTATTAAAGTCTAATTGGCATATTATAAGCTATACATAAATTGTATAGTTTGACAAATTTTGACATGTCATATCCATGAACCCATCTTTGCTGATTTTCTGTCTGCAAATCAGTTATCGAGAGAGGATTATTGGACTCTCCAACTTCAGTTATAATTTTCCTGTATGTCAATTTGTAATTTTCTTCTTATAGTACTATCAGATTTTGCTTTGTGTATTTTGAAACTCTATTATTAGGAGCATAAATGTTCAGCATTGTTATGTCCTCCTGATTAATTGATCCATTTATCATTATGAAATGGTCTTGTTTATCCCTGGTGCATGGATCACAAGGCAACATTTGGGTTACTTAAGCTTGGTTTTACCAATTAAGACAACAGAGACTGCGATGAGTTCAATTCACTGAGGAAAGCCAAGTTACTCTTCTGCCTGGCCTACTCCGATGTGCTGTGCCATGCACATTTCCAGTTCCCATCCCATGTTTCTCCACTGAGAGGGGCTTCATGGAAGCCAGATCCAGGGTGGTTGGGGGTCCAGAACTTGAAATATCTTGGTTTATCCCCAGCATACTCCCCAACTTGAAGACCCAGGGGTGGTAAGAAGGTCATGGTAACATCATCTAGACTCTAAATTTATTTTTAAGTGACAATTTTGTTGGAACTAGGGCCCAGACTGTTCAGTGTGCTCTGAGATGGTGTTAAAAGAATCTACTGTACAGGGGCCATGCCCTAGGTTTACAGTTTCCCGACTAATTCCACCATAAACTTAATTGCTTTTTCTTTGGCTTTGAAGCCCTAAGACTCCCTTTGGCACAGGGCTCCCTCCAGAATACACCCAGACTCCTGGCAGGATGTGAAGACTGAATGTCCACGTGCCAGGGCTTCTTGACTCAGTCAGCAAATGGTTACTTGTGCCTGGCCCAGGAGCTGGACTCTTCCTCTTTAGGAGGTGATGTCAGGGAGAAGCCACTTTGCCCAAAACACCTTGGAACATTTGGAAGCAAATGCCCAGGAGTTGCTTCCTCTAAGTCTTATCTCGAGTGCTCTCTCCTGAACGTGAGGATTCCAGCTCATCATCTCATCTGCCCAAGCCCACCCCTCTACTACGATGTAGGAGCTCTGCCAACTCTGCCAGATGTTTTACCTGCATCGTTTCGGACCTCATTTATTCTCACTACACCCTGGAAGTCAGGTGACATTGTACCCAGCCTACAGAGGAAGATACTGAGTCCTGGGTGAAAGTAAAGGAGTTGTGAGAGATTATGTGGCTAGGAGGTATGGAACTAGGGCTCCAGTTCAGGTTGTCTGATTCTGACAAAGGGCTCCTTCCATTACTCTGCACAAACCTGTATTAGTTTCCTAGGGGCTGCCATAACAAATTACTGCAACCTTAGTGGCTTAAAACAACAGGACTTGATTCTTTGTCCAGTTCTGGAGGCCAGAAGCTCAGAATCAAGGTATTGGCAGTGCAGGTTCTTTCCGGAGGCTCTGAGGGAGAATCTGTTTTCTGCCTCTCTCCAAAGCACTGGAGGTTACTGGCAATCCTTGTCGTTTGTTGGCTTGTAGGCACATCACTTCAGTCTGGGCCTCGCATGGGTCTTTACGTGACCTTCATCATGTGATAACAATGAAATAAGCTGGAGAGTTAGAGGCACTATGGGAAAGGTCACCTAAGATGAAAGGAGGGTTCAGAGTTAGGGCTCCTGGGCTGAGCCCTGGACAGTCGCCTGAGGCTTTCCACACCTGAGTTTCCTCGCCTGTAAAATGGGAATCGTGAAGGTATGCACCCTTTGAGGTTCTTATAAGAGTTAAATGTATGTAAAGTGCTTAGCCCCATGCCTGGCATAATTAAGAGCCCAATTAATATTAGCTCTGAAAAAATATGATCGATAAGATGGAATAACACCCAAAGCCTTACGGTGGTGGACAAGACCTTCAACGATATAACCCCCGTTCTTTCTGATCTCACCTCCGACCGCTCGCCCTCTGCGTTTCAGCTGCCCTGCTCTCCTGGCTGTTGCCTGTGTCTCCCCAGGGCCTTTGCATTTGCAGTTCGTTCTGCCTGGCTCGATTCTGGTCTTTAAAGGTCATTTGATTTGAGGCCTTCCCTGACGTCCCTGTTTAAAATATCACCCTATTTAAATAAATAAGTAGATAAATAAATTAAATTTTGACCGTAGTCCTTCTGTGTGTTCCCCTTCCCAGCTCTTCTGGTCCCATGGACTGCTTTATTTTTTCTTAGCACTTATCATTAATGGATATATTTTATATTTATGTATCTGGTTATTTATTTCTGTTCTCCCTCCGCCAGAGCACAAGGTTCTCGGGACTCTGTTTTGCTCATTGCCAAATCCCTAGTGTCCATGACAGCGACTGGCAGATAGTAGTTCTCAATGACTGTTAAATGCACGCATGCACGCACGAAGGGATGGGAGCTGGCCGATCAGCCCCAGTGGGTAGTTCGGTCCATGTACACAACCTTGTCCCATTAGCCATCTTTTGAAGAGGGAAATGCTAGTGAGCATCCACCATGTACTCCAGGCACTGTGCTCGGTACCTCATTTCATTTTCCATCTACTTTTAGAGGCGGAGAAACGGGCTCAGAGAGGTTCGGTTCCTTGCCTAAGATCACACAGTTCATAAGGCGGGAGATGGAATTCAAATCCGTGTCCACCTGTTTTCCACCACCCTGAGCTGGAGTCTCCCTCAGTTTTGGATTCTTGAGGAGGAAAATTTGGGTAAACATGGAATTTGCCCTCATCAGGGGGTTCCATGGGAAACTCTCCAACCTCAGCTCCCAGAAGTGGGTCCTGGCCTCTGCAATTCTTGGCAGGAGGCATGAGCTGTGCCTGGACCATCCTGTCACTGACCTTGAAGAAGTGTCTACGGAGACTCTTTTAATCTAAAATCTCCCGCAGCTTCTCGCCGCCCACATCTTAAATTGTGTCAGCAGAACCCTCTCATAGTTGCCATTCTTCCCGGCGTTCCTGACTCCAGCATTCTCCAACATGGCCCTCTGCCGCATTCCCGCCTCTGGGGCCCTGGGGCAGGAGGCGTCAGGGGTGGGAAGGACCAGGAGGCTTCGGCCACTCCGCCGGGGGCCGGGGGCAGCAGCTCCTCTGCGGTTTTGTCTCAGAAAACCCACCTCTAGGAAAGGCTCCGAATGCTGCCATGAGAAGGGGGAGTCCTTCGAGGCACATCTGGAGTCAGGGGCCACAGGATCGTGGTGCAGCACGTGCAAATCCAACTTCAGAGGCGACTGGTTCACTGCACAGGCCAGCAGAGTCATCTTCCCGCCGGGGGTGGGTCTGTGCTCAGACAGTGGGGCCCCCACATCCTGGATCTCTGAGTCCACCCTGCATTTCTCCCTCTTCCGCTGTGGAGCCTTCATTAGAACCAAGTCGAAAGTGCTTGCGAAGCCAGCGTACAACTTCTTCCTGGCTCTAGGCCCTCTGTGCCCACCTGGACGGTCCATCCCAGCCTCCCTGCCAATCCACTGCCTGGTCAAGACCTGTTTCAGCTCTCAACTCCATCTCGAAGCCTTCCCAGGTTAACCCGTCCAGTGCAGATCCCTCCAAACTGTACTCCCTAAATCAGTGGGGGGCTGAGATCTCTCTAGTTCACAGATCTGATGAGAACACAGTCTCTTGCTCAAGACAAGCCCACGGCTTGTTTCGAAGCTCTTGGGGTCCCGCCTTGCTGTGCCTCCATCCTTATCTTCGCCACTCCTGACCTCGAGAGCCACCCCAGCCACTGCAGCCCCTCTGGCCACTTTCTTCGGCCTGGCTTTCTTCCTCTTCTTCCAGGCCTTTGCCCATGCATTTCCCGCCGTGTGCTGCATTGAATGGCATTCTCTCCACATTCATTCATACCTTTCCCAGAACCTAGGATCTGACCTTGTTTGGGAAGAGGGTTGTTGCAGATGGAATTTGTTAAGATGAGGTCCTACTGGCGTAGGGCGGGCCCTCGATCCAATATGACTGGTTTTCTCACAAGCAGAGATGCAGAAACCCATGGGGAGAAGGCCATGCAAAGACAGAAGCAGACTCTGGAATGACGCAGATGCAAGCCAAGGGGTACCAAGGGTCGCCTCGACCACGAGACGTTAGAACGAGGCAAGGACATCTCCTTCTACAGAGCGTGGCCCTGCCGACACCTTGATTTCGGACTTCTGTTGTTTTAAGCCACCAGTTTGTGGTACTTTGTGATGGTGGCCCTAGGGAACTGCCCTGTCACAGACGCTGCTTCTCCCCTCCTCCTGACCCTTTAGCCTTGCCACATCAGACATCACTTTCCAGCCTTGCCCAGCCCCACTGGGTCCTTCCAAAACACATGACATTTTTTTCAGATCGTAGCCATTTTCGGTCTATTCTCCACCACCTCCCAACTCCCCATTTTCCCGCCCCCGACTATATTTGCCCTTTGGGCAAATATTTGGAAACCTGGCTTTCTGAGCTGTCCCAGGCAGATCTAAGCTTGTTTCTCAGGGCATCTACCAAGAGAAGAATTCCCCGGAATGGGTCCTGTGGTTGTACTCGCCTCATCCCTTGAACTCCTGACCATCCATCCCCTTCCTCCCGCAGGGTTGGTGTCCCAGCCTTGCTGGGACACTTCTCTTCCAGACTTAGATGGAAACTCACACCTCCAGGTGTGAAATCTGAAGTAGCTGTCAAGGGGCCAGATGATACAACTGGGACCAGCAACTCACAGGGAAATTTGACCAATGGGACGTGGGAGGGAGCTGGGCAGATAAGTCCTCCCTCTTTCTCTCTTTGGGAAGCTACTCTGGAGTGCATTTTATCCTTGTAGTGACGCTGGAGAAATCCTGTGTGCCCGGCTGGGCAACCTCCTGGTACAGCCGTGGCCAGTGGGATGCGGCCACTACAGCGCTGTTTCATAGGTGTGTCCTCACCCGCTTTCCCTTCCTTCGTCCTCACTGCCCTGGGCTCGCACCTCACAAAGAAATAGAACTTCCATCTTTGCTTTAGGTTTTGCTTTCTAGAGGGGCCCGTTCTAAAACAGTGGTCAAAGAAGATTAGGAAATAATCTTGACCTTTCAGGAGCCACAGTGTCCACGAGCATGCCAAAGTCCTGAGTTAAAAAAAAAAAATCTGTTTACCTTACAGGCTAACATTTATTGAACATTTACTCTGTGGGAAACACGAGTCTAAGCATTTTACATACATTGACTTGTTAAAATTCCCATTGCGACCCTCTGAGGCAGGGATTATTATTATTCCATTAGACAAACAGGGAAACTGAGGCACGGAGCACTTAAACAACTTGTCCAAGGTAACACAGTTAGTGAGTAGAGAAGCCTGGCTTCTAACCCGGGAAGGCGGGCTCCAGAGGGTGTATTCACAATCACAATGCTATACGTACTCGCTTTAGCTCAGAATTGCCTTTATTTTTTGATGATGGATTTTAAAAAACCGTATCGCCTGTTCATATCAGCTGAGCTGGTTGTACTGAAAACGGTTTGCTCTAAGTTTATCTCGATTTCCTGCAGGGATGTGGTGCAATCACCAGAGATCCTTCTGCCCTTATCTGCTCGGGGACCGAGCCCAACACCTTTATGAGCTCATGACTCGGCACTACGGTTAATATTTGTAAAAAGGGAAGGAAGGAGAAAAGGAGGGAAAGGTTGTCCTTATAAAAAGACCAGGATCCCTGTCTCAAGGGCAGGAACCCTGGACAGAAATTCAGTGCCACTTTTAATTCTTGGTTAGGACCCCCAAGTATTTATTACACGGATAGCCATCAATCGCTATACTTCTTTGTAGCTTCTAAACATGGGAATGGCCAAAAAGAAAGTCAGAAGAGGCTGCTGTGATGACGAGACATGGTCGCTTGGCTTCTGGGAGTGGAGCTGCCATGCACAGTTGCCTAGGTTGTGCACTGCACAACTGTAGGGGTTGCTGTTCACATGACTGTAATTGCACAGTTGGCCTGAGCGGGGACCATATTGTATAGCAACCACAATGCTGAGGTCTGGGTGGGGTGGAGTGAGGGTAATTGCAAAGCCATAATCATTACGAACACAATCAGGCTTATCTGAGTGGCTCAGGGTGTAGTCCATGTCATATCACAAAGCACCAGGAAGTTCTGACACTGGCGCCTGGAAGCTTGCCCTGTCTGAGGCGAGGCCTGAGTTCCAGCGGGAGTGTCTGCAGTGGCATCACTGACGACCTGGCACCGAGCACCCACCTCCTCCCATGTGGAGCTCTGACTTGCCTCTGTCAACGTTTGGGGCTGGATTATTCTTTGTTGGTGAGGAGAGGGCTGTCTTGTGCATTATAGGATGTTTAGCAGCATCCCTGGTGTCTACCTTCAGTCATAAATACACTAACTGTCCCCGGAAATTACTAAGTGTCCCTAGGAAACAAAATCGTCCTGGGGTGAGAAGCACTTACCTAGAGGTTAGAGCAGTGTTGTCTAATATAGCAGCCACCAAGCCACATGTGGCTCTTGAGCACTTGAAATGTGACTGGTCCAAACTGAGATGTACTCTAAGTGTAGAACACACACCAGATTTCAAAGAGTTAGTACAACAACAACAACAACAACAGAATGTAAAATACCTTAATAATTTTAAAACGTTGATTATATGTTAAAATGATCCTATTCTGGATATATGAGGCTAATTAAAACATAACACTAATTTTACCTGTTTCTTTTTACTTTTTTAATGTAACCCCTGGAAACCTTAAAATTACATGTGCATCTTGAATTGTATTTCTGTTGGACAGGGCTGGGTTAGCTTGTTCCTGCTTGCATTCAGTACTTTAGGAAACATTGTGAAATTAGTTTGCTAGGCCTGCCTTGGTCTGGCCCACACCCCACCCTGGCCTTGACCCCCGCCTCCCTCTCCTGGGGAACCTTCTTTCGCATCTGAGCACCTGAAGGCCCTGGTCAGGCCCACCTCCTTTAAAAATGTCC
>NW_011888924.1:516051-517949 GCF_000151845.1 Pteropus vampyrus
CCTCCTCCTCCTCCTCCTCCTCCTCCTCCTCTTCCTCCTCCCAGAAGCCCTCAGCCCTTGCTCTGGCTGTGGTCACCTTTCTAATTTTTGGAACACATCGGCACCAAGTAATTGGGAATCATCATTTGATTCCCTTGGGGAAACTCCAGCTATTCTCAGTTGACTGTATCACTCCTTAGCTTTTTGTGTGTTTAGAGCTTTACTCAGAGTGAATCCCTTGGACTTGCCTGATATGAATAAACTCACAAGAAAAGCTAGACATGCTATTGTAAAATTAGGGATCTCCCTCTCCCATTGGAGATAGATGGTGATCATATTTAAGCTTCTTGCTAGTTCTAAAAGCCCAACACTGCAAGGCACATCTGGGTATCCACAAATGTGTGTTAATTTGTTTAATGGTGAGCGAGGCCTTCATTCAGAAGAATGAATCAAAGGGGAGTGTTCTGGCAGGGTAGAATAATGGAGATCTTTGAGGTACATCTTGGAAATAACTGTCTCCCACAACCAGGTGTAACCTGCCCAGCTCTGATGTCATCCTCTGAGGACAACGAGGGTGAGGAGGGCATCGGGTGGCAGTGTTGTCCCTGTTCTTCGGTAGAACATCGCAAGATACTCTTTTAGACTAGTGATTTCCTAAGAAGTGGCTCTCCTCTCTTCTCCAGCCACCTTATAAGTCAATATTTGAACTGTAAAATTATGGCAATTAACCAGGATGGTGGGCCTCGTTTCTCTGCATCAAATGGCTCCGGGCCTAGGATAAGGGGGTAGTAAACCCTGATTCAAAGGAGAGACAGCCAGCCAAGGAAGAGGGTCCTCTCGAACAACGCACTCCACATCTCATCAACCTGACAGGAGCTGTTACTTTCTGTCCATTCTCAAGACAGAAAGAAAAGCCACCCTCGTTTATCTGCCTATCAATGGCTCTGCCCCACCCCTCCTGGCAACCTGGACAAACTGGGAGCAGTCTCACAAAGTGGCTGACTCTTTGAAATAATTGTCCCATCCCTTTGGCTTTTGTCCTCAGAATCAGAGAAGAGAAAGAGACGAGAGTCCTCCAGGGACCTCTCCCGGAGCAGTCTCGCCTGGCCTGAGAGGGTGAAGAGCAGACAGCAAACCTTGCTAAACGGCGGGTCCACCTGGCTCTCCCAGGGGGGAACCGGGTTCCGTGGTTTCCAGGGGACCTTGTGCTCGGAGCCGCCAGCAGGTGTCTCTGTTACACGCTGTTCACGTCCCCCTTGGTTCTAGCAGGAAGACGTGCACCAGAAACCAGTGCGGGCAAGGTCTCCCCCACCTCTGTCCAAGTTGCATCACCCACCTGACCCAGGGCTGCTCCGGGGGTTCCTCAGGCCCTGGCTTCTTGGGAGGAAGCAGGAGGGGGCGTTTTAAGAACTGAGAGAAGGCTAGGAAGGCAAGACAACGTGTGAAGGGACGGAAAGACTGGAGAGAGAGGACAGGTGTGTGCAGAGTGAGGGAGGAGCTGGGAGGGAGAGCCCCTTGTCCCTCAGTTCAAGGTCGGTGGGAAAAGGGGAGACGGGAAGGGGTCCGGCCGGAAGTGAGGGAGGCAGCGTTCTAGAGGAGTTAAGTACACAGCCCCCGGAGGAAGGGCTGGGTCGGGCTTTGCATCTGAGCTCTGACTCTTACTAGTTGTGTGGCTTTAGGCAAATGACTCAACCTCTGTTTCTTAGGACTCATGTGTAAATTGAAGATATAATACCTTGCAGGGTTGTTGAGACGAGCACCCACCTGAACAGTGTCTGCCACGTAGTAAGCACTCAGTAAATCTCAGGGATTTCTTATTATGTAAACTAGGCAGGCAGGACAGGCTGTGGCAAACATGCAAGACCCCTCCCCTACCTACTCCCTCCCCCACGCTCGTTAAAGACAGGAAGAGGAAGCCA
>NW_011888924.1:521149-523197 GCF_000151845.1 Pteropus vampyrus
CTCTTTATCATGATGTTAAGATTTAATCTATAACAGCATTGCTACAAATCTTTCTCAGAGGAATAGTAATAGCTGCTTTTAGAAACAGGGTCTTACATAGATAATTAAATTTGGGGAATGCTGAGTTAGAAAAAATTATAAAAGATTTTTTTTTTTTTTTTACTGCAGGACTTCTCAGAGCCTTTACTATGTCTATGCATACTGGGAATCTCCTAGAGGCCCAAACAGTGAAAAGCATTTCTCCAAGGAATTGACAATGCTATCCTCATTTTCTTGGACCATCTTATGGAGCCGGTATATGTAGACTACAGTTTGGTGTGTGTGTGTGTGTGTGTGTGTGTACACATATATAAAAGTTTTTAATTTGGGAATTTCTGTAGAGTAATCAAGTATGAATAACGAGCTCTCTGATCATGCTCTATGATCAACTCCACAAATAAGTACATCACAGTGCAATGTATATCCCTTAATCCACGTTGATTAATGTATATATGTATTTAACAAGAAGGATCCACACCAAATGACAGCACTCACATCGGCAGGGTAGGATTACGAGTTATTTTTATTTCCTTCTTATGTTTATCTGCACTTTGTAAATGTTCTACAGTGAACACATATTTCTCTGGCCAACAAGAAAAGCCATTCTTTATTGCATAATCGGTGCTGTGGCATCTACTTGAAAGAAAGCCGCCTCTCTGGGGATTAACTGCCGGGCTGGTCTTCACTAATGATTTAAACAAAAGGATGGAGGTTGTGCTCATCGAATCCTCATATGATACTAAATTTGGTGGGGTGGCTCACACTCAGAACGCCAAGAATAAAATTCAAAACAACCGTGACAAATTGAAAACATGGCCCTACAAAAACCGGATGAAATTCAATAGTACAATTATAAGGTGATATATTTAGGGCTAAAAGCAGGACCATATGTTTAGGATGAAGACAGGACCAGCTTCCAACTGGTCATCAACTGCCAGGTGAGATTTTACTAGGTGCTTGACCCTGAGCTAGGGTTTGGGGCCAGACACAGGTTCAAGAGAAAAAGACCACTATCCACAGGCTGAGGACAAATTAGCAAGATTGTCCCCATGATCATTTTTTCTGAATACAAAATCCAAACTCTGGTTCACAAAAGGGAACGTTGAAACAGCCCTCCCAGTCTAGCGCTGCCATCATATGACCTCACCACATCAGGATGCCACGTGTCCCCTGCCAGGCTAGGGGAACATTTTAGTGTCACGTCCATGTGTAAGAGGCTTTCTGGGGGCTGCTGTGGGGAAGCAGAAAAGTTAGAACTTCTGGGACATTGTACCAGTTTATGGGGACAATCAAATAGGGTATTTGAAATCCAAACCATCTCTGAAAAGCTCGTCCTGGAAAGTCCAGGGCATCTGGTCGTAGTCAACGGAGCGCCTTGCCATCTTCAAAGCTGACTGGCTTCCGCACACATAAAAGGCCCGTGACATGCCCTGGCCCCCAAGTCATTCCCCTCTCTCGGGCCCCGCATTAGTCAGCTCCTCATTAGACTGCTGAGTCGAGTCTGTGTCACCCCTCCTGAAAGGGCTTGGAGGGGCTGGAGAGTGTCCAGGCAGGAGCCACAGAAATGATCAAAGCCATGGAAACTAGGCCCTGTGAAGCAAGGGTAAAGGAATGGGAACTATTCCGCCTGGAGGAAGCCAGGGAGAGCCTGCACAACCCAACTGCAGAAATGAACCACGCAAACCCACGTCAGCCCCGACGTTCTCCCCATCTGCCGTTTTCACCCAGCGGGGCGACCGGAAGGACCACCAACGAACAGTTCGCAGGGGTGGTGCAATTACGCTCCAGGATTTCTGTTAAGAGCTTCGTGTGGTTATCTCTTTCCATCGTCGCTCTGGTCCTGTGACGGTCCCTGCCTTCGGAGGAAGCCCAGCGGAGAAGCCACGTAACTTGCCTGAGTTCATCACTCTAGCAAGTGGCGGACTTGGGACTTGAACTCAGGCGGTCAGTCTGTTTTCCAACAGCGAATGTTCTTTCTGGTGCCCTTTAGGAGAGCACCCTCATGACAC
>NW_011888924.1:524512-538814 GCF_000151845.1 Pteropus vampyrus
AGTGGCGGACTTGGGACTTGAACTCAGGCGGTCAGTCTGTTTTCCAACAGCGAATGTTCTTTCTGGTGCCCTTTAGGAGAGCACCCTCATGACACGTGGCACAGCGTGAAACTTGTTGATGATGGACGGAAGGTACTGAGCTGTCACCAGACTTGGCTTCGACAATGCATCTTACGCAATGTGACAGAGTCGCCTGTCCTCACATTACATCTGGTGTTACAGGCTGAATTCATACCCCCCAATTCATATGTTGAAGCCCTAACCCCCAGGACCTCAGATTGCGGCTGTATTTGGAGACAGGGCCATTAAAGAGGTAATTAAGGTAAAATGAGGTCACATGGGTGGGCACTAATCCAACAAGACTAGGGCCCTTATAAGAAGAGGGAGATTAGGACACAGATACACACAAAGGGGAAACCATGTGAGGACATAGGGAGAAGGGGACCATTGACAAGCCAAGGAGAGAGGCCTCAGAAGAAACCAACCCTGCCATCACCTTGATCTTGAACTTCTGGCCTCCAGAACTGTGAGAACATAAATTTCTTTTTAAGCCACCTCACTTGTGCTACTCTGTGATGGAGACCCAAGCAGACTAAGACCTTAGGAAACCCTCAAACAAATGCCTTTTCAGAAGAGGAAACTGAGCCTTGGAGGGTTCCAGTAACTCACCCACCGTTCTGTCCCGCTGGGACCTAGTGGCAGAAGTAGATGCAAGCCCGTTCCTTTGACCTGACATCCTGTATTCCTTTCAATAAACCCCTAGGAACCTGGTGGAGAGAAAGGAAACCCACAAATATCGGATATCACTCACCTGGGAGGTCAAACCTCAACTGATACAAGCTATGTTCCAATTCCGTATCTCAGCAAGCACAGGCCTTCTCACCCCTAATATGGATTTGCAGAGTTTTCATAGCCAAGTTCAATGTGGAGCAGGTAGACCCTGTTGACTGCAAAACAAACAAGGGCAGGAGGGCCTGGCAAGGTGCCCTTAAAATGCAAGTCTGAGAAAGCTTACGGTCCTCCTCAGGGGGTCATGAATGGATTTGTGTGGAAACACAAATCCAGCGCATCTCGAACTTGAGTGACGTTCTTGCAGATTAAAGAAGAATGCGCTGGCTATCAATCTGCCGGAGAAAATGTGAAATCGGGCTTTTGTAAACCTCGACTTAAGTGCAGGGGGATGATCACCACTGAATAAATAGAAGTGGAGGATTGAGTTCCATGGGCCCCAGCTCAGGCTCCCCAGGCCCAGGTGGGAGATGGGGCTTGGTGGGGGCTTCCAAGGGGACCCAAAAACCATCGGGTCTGTCTTCCCTGGGAGGAAGCTGGTTTCTGGATGGGGAAGTGTCACCAGGTGGGGGCTGGGGGATTCGCCGGCGGATCCTGGACTGGAGCCGCTGAGTCCTCTGATTTCTCTCTACCGAGGGCACGGTCTACACCTAATGTGATGGCTACCACCTATGGCGCAGACTGTGGGCACCAGCTGCTTTATATCGGTTTTATTTTGAGGTATCACTGTGGGATGCTGGTGAATAGAAGCACACAGTAGCAGGCCGGGCTGGGAGGGCACTGGCAGATCCGCTGAGGTCCTGCTTCCTAGTTCATAGACAACTGTCTTCTGTGTCCTCCTTGGGTGGGAGAGAGACAAGGACAGGGAGAAAGAGAGAGACAGGGAGAGGAAGAGGAAGTTCATGACCCGACAAGACAAGACGTGCACCTCCCAAGATCAGGGTAGGGGGCAGAGGACTCTATTGGGAAGAAGGGAGAGTCGGTGAGTGCCTATAAGAAACAGAATCGAGCTTCCACCCCATGCCAAGCCCATGGAGTGGTGGCAGGTCCCTCTGCTGCAAACGTCACACCCTTGACGCTGACAGGTGGGCACAAGGACAGAGGAGCTAAACGAGGTTGGCGGGACGACGAGGGCTTAGCATCACATCAGTGAGGCGATCGCAAGTTCCCCCGAGTGATGCCGGCTGCAGACTCCGGGGCGGGGGAGGGGGACTTCCATCGTGGCGCTTGCTTCTGGGAGGAGGGGCGGCCCCAGGACACCTCCCCTCAGAAAGTGCACTTGGGTGAGATGAATCGGCTTTCGGATTCTCATCCTGCCTCAGTGAAGTTGACCCGACACGGCCTGCTCCGTGTTTGGCGTTTTATTTCCTACGTGACCCTCGGTAAGTTCCCTTCAGCAGTGACATATGATTCCATGATTCCGAAAGGATCTAGGAAGGCTTCGAGCCCATCAGCTAGGAATCCAGAAGGTCCAGCTCCACGGGAAGGAGGCAACCACACAGGCTCTTCTCCTCCAAAGCGGGAGCCCCATCCTGGTGGGCGCACGGCCTCATGGCCGTTGGTTTCAAATATTCCATTCATGGGCCTCTAATGGAATCAAGACCAGGCTATTTATATTTACAGATGGTGCAAACTTTAGTGGAATAGCAAATGTGCCAGATGTCTTTCGGACAGAGGAAAATCAGTGAACTTGGCTGACAGAAAGCACAGGACTCCCCAGAGAAGGTTTTCTGGTCCCAAGAGGCCCAGGGCCCTGAGCAGGCAGATGACCGGAAACACGAGGGTGCGAGACCGATTTGACTTACTGCAGCTTCTGCAACCCAGCGAGGAGAGTGTATTCCAGCTCGTTTGCTGGGGGAAAAAATGCAGTCATTGTCTGTCCCCATTGTTCTTTCTGGGACTGTGCGGGGACCGAGCAGCAGGCGTTTCATCCCCAATTATTTTCAGCCAAGGGAAAAAACAGATGGTAAATAGCACTGAAAATTTTTTTTTTTTTTTTAGAATTAATATTAATAAAAGATGTGTTGGAGGCTCTGACCGAATCCCAAGGAAACTTGCCTGCCTTGTGTGTGGGGTGGGAAAAGGGAGGTGGAGGCACAGAGAAGGAGGCTGAGACAGGGAGAGGCGGCTGCAGAGGGAGAGCTGGCCCGCAGGGCCAAGCCAGCTGCTCCCCAAGTGACCCCTAAGGCGCTAGAGGGTGATGTGGGTGGAGGAGCACCCTTGGGAGCCCCGCATCTGGCAGGGCTGGAGCCCTAATGCCACGTGGTGTCGGTCGAGGCTCCGCAGGGGAGGAGGGTGGTGGGGGCCGGGCGGAGGGCAGCCCAGCACTGGCTCATGGGGGCACTGGCGCCACTGGTCCCCCTTCCCGCCGGGTGTGGCCCAGATGGCTCTTTTGTGCAACTGCAGCCCACGGAGGAGGCGGGCGGGTGTCCTCACCTCCCCAGCCCACGCTGGCCTCTGTGCCCCGCCCCGCTCGGCCTGTCTCAACGTCCATCTGTCAGCAAGTGCTATCGAGTGTCCACCTGCTGCCCAGCTGTCCTCTGAGAGTTTGGATTCCACGTTCAAGCAGAGAAACCGTTCTGGCTCCTTCAGGATTTGTCAACTTCACAGGGACTTGTGACACACAATGGGATGTGTGTAGAGGGGAAAGGCAGGTTCCTGGGGACCCTCGTTTATTCATCAAAAGCTTTGGAGCACTCCCTAGTTGCTTGAGATTGTTCTAGGCTCTAGAGAAACGCCAGGGAATAAAACAAATGAGGTCCCTTTTCTCCAGCAGGGTGCACTCCAGCAGGAGAGAAGCAATAGTCAAACGCACACACGAGTGTATGTGAACTACTATTAATTTCAATTAATTCATCTAAAATGACAAACGGTGACAGTGCCATGAAAGAAAGAACTAGAGTGCCATCATAGCTACACGGGGAGGGTCTATGTCACGGTGACTTACCATGGTCCCTGAGGCTTTTCTAGCTTCGTCTCCCTTCACCCCAGAGCTAAGGGAAGCATGAGTTGAAGAAGCTGGGAAGAGATTATATACCACAATTATGAACCGTAGACACAGTTCATGACATCAACATAAAAACAAACAAAAAGAGCTACCTCGGAAGACAGAAACTGTCATCTGAAACCATCCTGCTGCTATGTCAATCTGATCTTGTTTCCTTCTTTGCTTTGGCCACTAGAGAGCTCAAGGCAAAAGCAGGGTTCGCCTCCAGCAGCGGACGTGACAGGTTCATGGTATGTCCTTACGAAGTAATCTGGCCCCCAGCTTGAGTTCTCGTCTCTTCTTTCACGTTCCCTTTGCTTCGTTTCTTTCACCTGATAATTTAAGCTTGTATTTTACCTTATTAAACATTCGTACCTTTTTTTTGGTAGGCTGTTTGTTTAAATTTGTATTTTATCTTATTAAATACCTGTGCCTTTTTTTTTGTACGCTGTTTGAAATCCGTTCTGAAACCAAGAGGGTGGGGGGCTACATACACAGAACAGTACGGACATCGATGGGGTTTCATTAAGACCTCAAAATCCTCCTTGCTTTCGGTGATTCTAGATGGACCGCGAACCAGAAGAGAAAAACGTTGCTATAAAGGGCATTATTGGGATAATTGAGAAGGTTGGAATATGGACTATAGATTAGATGGAAGCCTTGTCTTAATGGAAATTTTGTAAATTGGATAGCTCGCTGTGGCTATGTAAGAGAATGTCCTTGCTCTTAGGGGACGCACACTAAACGGGATAAAGAGTCATGCTGTCTGCAACCTACTCTCAAATGGTCAGAAGCGGGGAGAAGAAAATGGATATACATTTATAAATGTGTATATATACATTTATATATATGGATTACAATCTCAGACTTGAAAAACGAAAGCACTTTTCTGTCCAGGTGAATTTTCCTTGCAGTTTTAATGACAGCAGATGCCCTTTTTTAAAAGGGAACCAAACACTGAATTTTGGAGCGATTCTGGGAAGAACTGGTACTGGGGAATGAGGCAAGGTCTGCGTGTGCCTCTGGCATTGGTGTAGGTATACGAATCCCCTCCGGGTCACCGGCAAGCTTTTAAGCTTTGAAACGTTTTCTTTAGGAGGCTTATTAATCCACGGGAGAAACACCTCAACTTTTCTCTCCCAGCTCCGACTTTTTGTCATTTGCAATCCAACCACTTTGGACTTCTGAAGAGAGAGCGCTGCCAGCAGGAGAATCACAGACTTTCTAGAATAGGAAACAAGCGCTTTCGACTGGCTCTGCGGCAGCCTCTGCTCGGCCGGAAGTCACCTCCTTGCTCTTTCTTCCCCGTTCCTTCACCCCTGTTGGGGTGGGCTTGCGTGGAAAGCTCAGGAAGAGACTGGTGAGTGCCAACCTGCGACTGTTTTCAAGAAAACTCGAGCAGGCTACTCCAGCCTTTCTCTCTCCTCTGCACTCCTATTTCTGAGGCATCAAGACGACCAGATAAGGAAACATCCCTTCTAAGAAGAGTCTTTAGATCCGGTGATGCTCCCGCTCTCCTCTCCTGAGGAACTCCTGTCTTCAGACCACAGGACAAACACCCAGTGCCTCCGGGGCTGGTTCAAGCCCATTTGAAAGGACCGAGGGCTGCGTCCGGCCGCTGGGATTGGCCATACCTGCCTTTCTCCTTAGCGAAGGCTCCGGGGCCTTCTCATTGATCTGCCTTCCTCTTACCACTGATCTGTCGTCCTGCTCACCTGCAGCTGCTGTGACTAGGACGGGGGATTCCCTGATGGCCCATCCAAGCCACAAAAAAGGGCTACTCATCCTGACTTGTTCAATCCAAAGCAATTCCCGTGTGATTTGGGGGCCATGGAGATGTCACGCCGCTCAGTCTGCCCGTCTGCAGGAGGAGGGGGAGAAAAACCACGGTAATTGCAGAAAGGCCTCTGCTGAATTAAAGGGTGCTGTGAGTTCAGAGAAACGACTTTCCTCCTAGCGCCCAGAAGTGGCACTTTGTCCCCGTAGGCCATTATTTTGCTTTTTCCCACCTCTCCTCTTCGAACCCTCTCATTCACACAGTTCAAAGTGGTTTTCAGACTGAGCTCTTTAATCCTGGCAATCACCGAGTGAGGCGGCAGATGATGACAGTGATTAGCCTGGATTGGGGGAAGCCAAGCCCCAGCAAACAAGGGGACATAGGCTGGGACACATGCACTTGGCTTTGGTGGCCCGGAAGGAGATCCTGGGGGGCGGGGCTGGAGCAGGGCTTCTGGGGCAGACGGAGGCACTGGGAGTGGGCAGCATAGCCCAGCGGGGGCTCCGGGGTTTCTCCAGCCAGGTGCAGCAAGGTCGTGGGCCAAGGTCAAGACCGAAAAGTGGGTGCCTTTCATCTTGAACTCCGCTCCATCTCCCAGCACACCTTGTTCCTGATCTCCTTATGCTGCTCTCAAGCTGCCCAGGCCCTCGAGCCGCAGACACCTGTGCTGTGGGCCAGAGGTGCAGGTTGGAGCCCCGTCCTACCACCTACCTGTGGGGGGAAGCTGAGCTTACTTTGACGTCTGGGGAGGCAAGGTATCTGACCTTCGTAAGGGGGTCTGTTCTTGAGCTGGCCAGCCTTGGTCCTCTCTCACTTCTAAACAAGTTCGTGCGTCCTTTTCCTGGAGCCCCGCTGTTCTCAGCCTTGCGACTAACTCATGCTGCGGTGGATGTGAGCAAGGGTGACTCTGGCACCCTTCCGGGGGAATGTTTTAGTTTAAAATGTTTTTGTCGACCCTGTGAAAGTATATGGAGGGCTAAGGGAATGACGACTGGCCTGTGAGGAAGAGCGATTGAAGGGATGTGTTAGGACAATCTGCCTCCCGACACACAGTAATGGCAGTGGCCGGCATTGCCAGAGCAATTCCCATCTACCAGAGCAATTCCCATCTACCTTACTCCAGGCCAGGTGCCATGTTGCTCATCCCCAAACCTTTTTAAATAAGCTGGTGTTGTCCCATCCTGTAAGTGAAGACTCTGAGGCCTGTCACTGGTGAGGCCATTTGCCACTCTGCCCAAACCCTCCATCTTGAGTCGAAAGCACTTCAAAGAACTCCCACAAAATAGTCGATGGGCAGAATTTTATCCATCGAATAAAAAATGTATACCTACATATGCCAATATGTGCCATGTCTCGTCCTGGGCATTGGAGAAAAGATGTGTCAGATGCACCGGTCATTTCGGGGAGTTTATGGTCTGGGCGAGGTCACTTCGGATTGCGGAAAATTCACAGAGCGAAGGGAGAGGAATCTGGCAGGGGCGGGTTCCTTTGGATCAGGTGATCTGGGAGGGCTCCTCTGAGGAGGTGACGTTTGGGCTGAGATCTGAAGGGTCAGAGAAACTGGGAGAAGCAGAATCCAGGTGGAGGGTACTGCCAGGGAAAAGGCCTGGGAGCAGGACTGAGCCTGGAAAGTTGGAGGACCCAAAAGTGGCTGATTGTGGCTGGAGAGAAAGGGGCTCGGGCCAGAGAGGCCGCATCCAGGGCCCTTTGCTGGCTGTGAGAGATGTTGGGGTTCTATTTTTTCCTGGGATTCCAGCAGTGAGCGGAATGTTCTGATTCATGCACGACACAGATGGCTCTGGCTACAGGCGAGGGATAGACCCCCGGGGGTCGAGTGGGAACTGGGAGACTCAAGGAGGAGACCGGTACATCTGATACCTGGAAGCAAAGAGTCTGGAGCCACAGGCTTATGGGAGAATAAATAGAACCGCAGTGTGGTGCTGATGCTTTGCCAAGGCCAAAGGCAGCTGAGGCAGAAGATGGACAGACTGTTTGAAGCCTGCTAGGGTAGGATCATGCTACCTGGAGATAATGAGATGATGAGGCCATCGTAGGCATGTCCGAAGGGGTCAGCATGCACTCCGGCGCCCAACCCGGAGTCAGCTCCAGGAACAGCCCCTCCACAGCCCAAAGACCCCTCTGGAAAGACAAGTCCCCAAAGTTGCCCCCTTTCTGTAGCAACTGCAGTGTAGGACGTCCCTGATTCAAGCTGACTTGGGCCTCTGGGCTGGAGGCCTTTGCGAATTCCTGCCCCATGTTACACAGTGAGCCAGTTTGGAAGATGGTTGAACCCCTCACACTGGGGCACCCCGCAAGAGGCAGAATGATAGCTGACAGTCGTATAGAACTTAACCATGTACCAAGGAGCTCATCTAAGCCCTTCATACATATTCATTCTGGTCTCACCCTCAAATAACCCTATGAGGTGGGCACTGTTACTACTCCCACTTAGAATGGAGGAAACTGAGGCACAGCGAGGCCAGGCCACCTTCCCCCAGGTCACAGATAGAGAGAGAGAGTCAAGGGACCCAACCTATGCAGTCTGACCAAGGCATTTTTGCTGTTAAGTCGGACCCTAACCTGCCTCTCAGGAAGCTCCCCAAGGTGCTAGGGGCTCGCAGACCCTCCAAGGGCCAAGTTCTCCACAGCACTTAACAGCAGCCCAAGACTTCTCTGAACCGGGAGACCATGGGCCAATTCATCCTCCAAAAATACACCAACCAGAAAATGAAGAAACCGGAAAGAGAAGAAAAAGCTGTGATGCGGAGAAACCGTAACGTGTCACGCGCTTAAACAGAGTCCCACGCGCGTTAGACAAGAAACGATGCTGCCGAGGGCGGGGCCGTGGCCTGGCGTCGCGTCCTGGGAGGCAGGACGGCGGGGTTCCGGCCATCCGAGGGAACCCCCAGTGCTCAGTGGCTGACACAGGGAGGGACGAGCCTTTCTGTGGGAAAATCGAGGATGGCAATGACTGTTGCCCTCGCCACAACAAGCCTATACTTAAGCGTGATTAACTCTGCTCTCTGCAAAGGAAATACCCCACGGTTTAGCCAAACACGGGGCACCCTCTCTCTCCCCAGCGTTGTTATGGTGGTTTGTGTGGCATACTGTGTTCTGAACCAGGCCCAAGATGTTTAGGCCGAGTTCCAAACGGGTTTGTATTTTTTTTTCCTAGCCGTCTGGGCCTCACTTCTGCCAAGGAGAAGACCAGACGTGGAGGCTTCGTCCCCGAACCATGCTCAGAGCTTGGGGTGATGGATGGCGGGCAAACACTGAGCCCGCCCGGGGGCTTCTTCTCTGTGTCTCTATGCTCTGGACAGGCTGACCTCCCCACTGGCCTTTCTGGGTCTTAGAAGCATTCACGTTCCCTTCTCCAAGGAGAAGCAATAGGAAGAACAGACCCTTCCTCGGTGAAAAAAGAGATGTTTGTCCCTTCCCGATGTCAGGCAGTTAAAGGAATTCGTAAAACCTTTTCCCCGCCCCCATTCCCATGCCCCGAGTGAACTCAGAGAGAAAGAGAGAACGGTTTCTAAAGTGACCATTTTCCCGCTCCAGCGCAGTCCGTGGAAAGGTATGTCCTCCTCTTAATTACACGGACACCCACTCACACACATCATAAACACCCACACGTGAGACCATCTGCATGCGCGTGTGTGCGTGTTTGCACACCCTCACACATCTGCTCCCAGAATCCTGTAATTAGCATCCCATAAAGGACGATTCTATGTATCAGAAAACACCGGCCTGGATCCTGGGTGACTGACAAGCCAGAAAACTTAATTTCTCTCTTTGTGGGAGAGATCTTTTAAGCTACCGTTTGATCGCCTGGGCAGACTAGGGTAGCTCTGAACTGCTAGTGAGAAATGTGTTTCCTGCCTGACACCTGTCCCTCTGAGTCTCTCCCCACCCCTTAAGCGATAAGGCATCTGTAAACACTCTCTGAAACTCTTCCTCCAACCTTCTTGGGTTTGCCACTTTGAAGTAGAACTGCAGGAAGACCTTCGTATGAGATGAAAATGTCTTGCAAACTGATAAAGAAGTGAGGATCCAGCTAAAATCCACTCGGTAATAGGGATTAGTGAACCCGAGAAGGTTTGTTTGGATGAAAGAATGCGCCGAAAAACGTGAGGTTTGGAGCCGATCAAAATGAACCCAGACACCAGTCTCCAACCCCGCATCCCCATCCCACAGAAGGGGGTGCCCAAACAGACACTGGAAGTGCACCCACCTTCAAATTCTCAGTCCCATGGGACGATTTTCCTGCAATGGTTCTCAAATTTCCTCAGGTGCACAGATCACCTTAAGAGCTTGTCAGATGCAGATTCTAGGCTTCCATTGACGCAGAGTCTTATTTGCCTGGTCTAAGGTGGGATTCAGTGAACTGGATTTGCAGGAAGACCCCAGGGCCTTCTAAGGCAGGTGGTCAAGATCAGACTCTTAAAACCATCGCTCTAGAATCAGCAGCTGGCAGTCTGAGCATCACTTATGCAGGGCTGTGGTCTGGTGGTTCGTACTAGCACTGGTGGTGAAAATATTGAACTACCGGGGTACCAGGTTGATAAACAACCACAGCCTCTAGTTCTCCGAGTGCTACCTGGTGCCCCAATTGCCCTCCCCTCCCCCAGGACCTCCTAGACTCCCCCACAATTCAGAAGCAAAGAGTTAATGCCTGGCACAGGGTCTCTGAGGCTCTGAATCTGCTGCTGAGGCCCAGTGTCTGCTCTGATTAGCCAGAGTCTAACAGGTTGCAAAGTATCTTCACTGTCCCCACAAACAAAGGATTGTCTGGCGGGAGCCTGCCCAGCGCTCGGGGCACGGCACACATTTCTCCCGGTTGACCACATCGGGGACATCATCGACCACTCTCTTCCGCTGGCAGCATTTTCTTCTACCCCCTTCCTGGCTTCCTTCCAATCTGCTCTTTTTGCTTTGTTCAAACTTCCATGTTGATCTCCCTCTCTCGTCCAGCCCTAAGTGCCATCTAAATGTCGATGGCTGCCACGCGCGGTTACCTCTCTCTGGAACTCCAGGCACAGTCCATCGTCGACTGACATCTCCACGTGGATGTCCGAGGAGCACCTCAGCCTTCACAAAGACCAAACCGAGCCCGCAAGGCCCCGCGGAGCCCTCTGCCCGTCTCGGTAGGTGGCCTCTTCTAAACGAATCCGCTGCAGCCAAGCGTCTAGGAACTTATCCCGACTCCTCTCTCATTCTCATCCCTCACGCCCAACCCGTCGGCAAGTTCTGCCAACCCGCCCGGGACCCACCTGTGTTCCTCCACTTTTACCCCTGCCGGCCTGCCTTCCCAATCTCCCTTTTCTCGCTCTTGGCCCCGCTGCAATCCATTCTCTCTCTGCTGCCGAGGTGGTCTGATTAGAACATCGGAACATCCTGCTGACTTGCTTCTAGCTCTCCCGTGGCTTCCTCTTGTATTGAGAATAAGACCCAAATCCTTCTCATGGCGTGCGAAGCGCCCACTGCTGATACCCTGACCTCGCTTCCCACTGTTCTTCCTCTGGGCCACCACGCCCAGCCTCTTTGACCTTATTTCCCTCCCGTGGGACACCCCAAGCTTATTCCTGCCTCAGGGCCTTTGCCCTAGATGTACTGTTGGCCTGGAATGTTATTTCCCCTTGAGATCTTAGCTGAAACCTACCTTTCCTGACCTTGCAAACCAAAGCAGCTTCTGACCACCCTGTTTTAATTCCCTGGATAGCATCACTATGAGCAGATGTTTTCATCATTTATTTGTTCACTCCGTCGTTTATTGTCCGTTCACCCAATTCTCCCTAATGAGGATGCTAGCCCCAGAGTGCGATGCTTTGAGAATTTGTAGCTGCTTTTTTTTTTTTTTTTAGGTAGGCTTTTCCTTTTTTATTGAACACTGTCATTTTTGCTGTAGTCAAAACTTCCATCACTGCCAGCCACCCTACTCTTAATACGTCCCGAGGTTAGAAAAGCAGTAAGTACGCTCATCACAAATGTGTGCAAAATAAAAGTTAAAAATTCTGAGCAAAGCAGAGACTCTCTAAAAATAAAAGGATGTCTATGGTTTAGTATGACAGTTCCTAGATACCCACTTGTAGATTAACTACACCGAAATTACTTAGGGGAATATCTGAAGGGTACAGATTCCCACACTCCCTCCCTGGAGAAGCTGTCTCAGTGTGGAGTGGGGGCTGAGAATTGAGTGTCCTCATCCTTGGCGAGTTTGGTCACTACTAGCCTAGCGCATACGCAGGGGTGCCTAATACATACAGACCTGTAGGGAGAGACCTTCACGGCCTCCTCTAGCTCAGGGCTTCTCAAACTCATTGCGATCAACAGTTCGGAACGGATCATTCTTTGCCCTGAGAGGCTGGCCTGAGCTTTCTAGGATGTTTAGCAGCATCCCTTGTCACTGTTCTCTAGATGTTTCTTCCAGCCGTGACAACGAAAAATGCCTCCAGATGTTGTTCAATTATTTTCTGAGAGGCAAAATCACCCCTGGTTTAGAACCACTGCTCTAGGGTTTTAGCTATGTTCCAGGTAACCGATAGGAGACCTCTGTACTCGATGGTCTAGAACATTCAGTTGCCCAAAATATACAACAACATATGTAGCCACTCACAAGGCCAGGCTCTGTTATGCTAACAATCGCCTAAAGCGGTAAGTGCATATGTGCTGGCTAATTGTGTACATGGGAATCAAGAATAGCTCTTAACTATCAAAAAGAGATATCCTGGTCAAAGCTTGTTTGAAGACCGTCATGTTTTAAAACACGACATGACTTAACACAGAATCCTATAAATTCCTTTGCTAAAATACTTTCAGGAAATATTCGGTATAACAATAGTTGGCTACATGAAAATGGCTTTGAAAATCTTAAAAGTGTTTTAAAAGAAAGGGGACTTTTTTTTTGCAAGGCATTAAATTGGATGTGAATATGACAGATTTCAAAGGCTGTCAAAATAACGAATTTACATCATAAATGCCTTGGCTTTCTTTTTAAAGCCTTTTCCACCACTCGGGAAGGCATTTAATGGTGAGTAGGTTCAAAATGTCGCCAGCTCCCACTGGCACAAAAGGGAGGCAATCTCCACCAGAGTCTCTGGGCTTCAGATAATGTCTCTGCCTCTTTTCAAGTTAATAAACTGCACTCCTGTCAAATTGCAGATAAATGAAAGAGACAGCACCATTGTTTGCTCCCACGTCTTGCTAAGAAAGATATCTCCCAATATTTCGGGAGGACCAGTATGCCAAAAAATAAACTTGAAATAAATCCACCCTGCCGTGACTCTACCAGATCAAAGACAATAGAATTTTCACAGAAACACTTTTCTGAAGTTTGCAAGGGCTTTAGTTCAGAAAGCGGCTCATTAAGAAGCTTCTAATGCATTTGATTGTTTCAAAGTTAGCCGTCTAAATTTTTAATCATGTGTGAGTTCAAGAGAGTCACAAGGTTGTACCCAAACACTGAAAAGCCTTTGTAGCCTAAAGAGTCATGTCAATATAATATTTTCCTGAATAATCAGCAGGTAGGCTTGGGGAGGGGGCGGCTTCAAACAGCTCCACTCTTTGATGGAGGGGTGGACAGGTTTCTGAAGTTGACTTTTGAAAGAGAAATCAGCCTGAGCGTTTTGAAATCTGGATTCCTTTCTTTCTGAGGGAGTGGGGGTGCCACTCTCTTTTTTCCTCTGTCTTTCTTTCAGCAGGGATGGGACCGTTATGAATAATAGAGGGGAAAATAGGGCTTAACTGGGAGCCCAGCCTCTCCCACTGGCGTCTCTTGGACGAGAAGCACGCTCACTTATTCAACAAGCCGGGGTTAAATTTCTTCCAGCACTAACCTTAGATGAGTTTTTGCTGTTTCCTTCTCTTTGGGGACAGTCTGTTTTTCTTTATGAAGAACCTAATATTTGATTGGAAACACAGAAGGGCATGGGAGCTGGCTTTGCACAGTTCTCTAGTGCTCGTGTGTTCCCACAGTATCGGCTTCCTGTTGACAGGGGTGGGAACTGCACGTACAATGGTCAAAAGATGCAGGAGAGGAGGAGGCTTGGAGAGACCTCGCTGCAGCCGTCCTGTGGAAGATGAGGCACAGCTCACCTGGGTGGGAAGCCTCTTGGGAGGCCACGAAAACCATCCTTGGCCTGGACACAGCTCTTCATCCGCTCCCTCTTCATTGAGCGTTTACCAGTCTCCATTCTAGTTCCTTGGGTTAGCACATTTGACTATCACAACGACCCTAAGTGGAAGGTTCTTTTATTACATCCGTTTTACAGGTGAAGAAGCTGATACACAGAGCTCGTGAGTTGCGGAGCCAGGATTTGAACCTTGGCACTCAGGCTCCAGAGACCATGCTCTAAGTGTGTTCCTTGTAGCACTATTTATAAGGGTGATACTTTTGAAATGACCTAAATGTCTAAAAACTAGAATATTGCTTAAATAATCTGTAGCAGATCCACACCAAAGAATAATCATGATTAAACACATTATAACCATTACATGTGACATGCGAAACGATAATTGATGACATGATGAACACAATTCATACTTTATAATTAAGACACACACACACACACACACACACACACACACACATATCTGTGATTTTATATTTTGATAAATAAAAATAAACATCTGTAGAGAAAGAATAGTATCAACATTGTATTAGTCAGGTGAGGCTGCCATAACAAAATACCATAAGACTGAGTGTCCCGAACAAGAAAAATTTATTTTCTCACAGTTCTGGAGGCTGGAAAGTCCGA
>NW_011888924.1:540729-567272 GCF_000151845.1 Pteropus vampyrus
ACCAAGCCTGGCCATCGAAACATCTGGGGAGCCAGGTGTCGAAGGTGGCACAGTGAGAAGATCGAAGGAGCCTGGGTCCCTGCATCAGAGGAAAAGCGTGTTTCCAGTTCGATGAGCCCATGTTGACTTTATGTAAGTAAGTAATTAACATCTATTTTGCTTGAGTCATTATATGTCTTGGGGGTTATTTAGCATCTGGTGCTATCCTAACTCTGGTATAATTCATCAGCCTCTGGTATAATTCATCAATCTGAGAGGCTCCTAGAGGCCAGGTGATGTTGGGGAGAGAGCCCAGGTGCGTGATTCTGGAGTCCTGTACACAATCCCACAGCAGAGCTGGAAGCTCGTAAAAAATGGAGTTCTGACACTGCAGTTCCAAATGGTCCCAGCGAGGAAGCAAAGGGGGGTAATGCCTGAAAAGACTAACTGCAAAAGGGATGTCAAGAGGGCTGAGGTCCTAAAAGGACGAGATGGAAAGAAGTCGACACGGATAAAGATACCGGAGTAGTCTAGAAATGCGTATTATCCGCCAGCTGAGATTTCTGAAAAATACATCGGCTGCCTGTATTAGTGAGGGCAAGGCTAGCCACTAACAGCTGTAAAACACACCGTTTCAGTGGCGTAAGGTAATACGAGCTGTTTCTCACTCGTGGAACAGTTTGATGAGGTGCCGCAGTCGGCACGTGGTGATGCTGGGATTCGTGATTTTTCCGCCCTGTGTCTCCTCCTACAGCCAAGGTCTAGGAGCTCTCTGCTCTCGGCAGCTTGAAGTGAAGAAGACCACTCACATCCTAAGCTCTCTACTCCACAAGTGATGTTCATCGCTTCCATCGCATTCCACTGGACAGACCTGCTCATGTGGCGCCGCCTAGATGCAAAGCAGGCTGGGAATGCAGTCACCGGCAGGGCGGCCCTCGCCAGATACAACCCCACGCTGTGACAGGGAAAGCACAGATCGTTGGTGGACATCTCGCTGTCTCTGCTACAACAATATAAAGGGCTTTTCTTTTTTTTTAATTGATAGTTAAGACAAGAAAAGGGGTAGACCTGCCGTTTAAGCTGAATGCTCACAGAACTTGTGATGGAAAAGGGAAACGAGGCTTGCCATCTCCTCTTGCTTCTCTGTCTGGGAGGAGAACATTCAGACCGAGTAGAGTAGAACAGATATTGGAAAAAGGAATTGAGGTCCTACTAGGAACAGTTACTGAGTCCAGATGAATTGAATCTCCTGGCCTGGATGGTTCTACTCCAGAGATCACAGAGAATTTGTGAAAGTCATGCTAAACCAGACTTCATGGAGTACAACAGAAGTACCTGAAGACTGAAGATGGGTAAACATACTCCTAGTTATCATAAAAGAGAAAGTGTCTTCTGTATGCTTGTTAGGTGAGTCGATTACCAATTCTGGGTTAAACGTTTTAAATCAGGTTAAAAAGTCCTCAAACCGATGTTTTAAAGGACACTTGGTATGCTCTTAGAAAGGCATATAGTGTGGTTAAGAGTCAGAATAGGTTTCTGAGACTGAGACAGGCCAAGCTAATCTCAATTTCATCTTCTACAGTCTTAATCTGGTAAATCAAGGATGTGCGGTGAACTATTTTCTGCAGCCTTTGGCAAGATCTCTCATAAAACCTAGGGGAGAGTATGTGACTGGGAGATGATGCGGTTAGGAGGATTTATAACTAGCTGACTAGTTCTGCTCAAAGGGTGCTGATAAATAGGGAGTAGGGTCTGCTCACTCAGTGCCTTAGGGAGTGAGACAGGTATACCAGTGGGCCGAGAGCTTAGTATTAGGGAGTGGTGGGGACAGAGATAAAATGGAAAGCCTCCATCTTGCCTAATGGCTGTGGTTACTAAGCACATCCAGGTGGAGGTGCAGTCTACACAATTATGCACGCTGCTTTGGCCACACTAGCTGGTTGTTGTCATGTTGGATCGTGGACCCAGTGTTGAGATATCTTTAATCTATCCGGAAAAGCTAGAAATCCAAATGTTGGCCACTGATTCAAAGTTGAAAAAGAGAAAATACTATGCAGGCCAAACCAAACACTTCTGCAGGCTGCTTTTGGCAATGTGTGTTCTCTGACCCCAAGAAAGATTTCTAGTAGCACAAGGCTGTGTCATTGGTCCAATTCTATTCAACATTTTAATCAATGATTTGGACTAAGCTCTAGAAAGCATGCGTATCAAATCGGCTGTTGACCCGAGGCCAGAGGGACAGCTAGGTGACCGACTTGGGATTCTGAATAACTTCAGCAGATCAGGACAGGGCCTGACCTGCACAAGAAGGAGCTCTTGGAAATACAAAGGTAAGAGCATGTACTTGGGTCCAAAAAATCCACCGTACAAGTACAGAATGGCATAACGAGAACGCATGTTAAGAGAAAAAATGCTGTAGGGTTCTAGTCGCCTGCAAATCAATACGAGGCGACCGTGTGAAGTGGTTGCCATCAGGCAGAGGCCACGTCAGACTGCATCGAAGGGCGCAAAGTCTGCACAGCTCGGGCCAAGTGCATCTGGAACTCCACCTGCAGTTTCAGGAAACACTCGAGGAGGGGCCTGGGGAAACTAAAGCACATTGGGAGGACGTCAACCAGGATGGCGAAAGGATTGGAAACTACTCAAATGAAGAATGGCTAGAGATATTAGGGACACTTCACCTAGAGAAGGGAAGCCTAGGAGATACATAAATGCTGGGTCCCAACATTCGGGAAGTAGTCACGTGGATGGGGAATTAGACTTGTTCCTATGTCTGGACTCGTGCCATGGGAAATGGGTCAGGAAGCCAGAGTTTAGTTTCAAATTCAAATGCCTTTCGAACACGTCTCTGGTGAGGAGAAAGACTAGCTGGAAAGGAAAGTAGCCACCCACTCCATTACACCCCTAAAGATAAAATGTAGAAGATGAGGGTGGGAAATTTGGGGCAGGAACAGGGTAGAAGGAAGGTGGCCATTAAATGGGTGGCCATTAGCACAGTGATCGGCACACTGAGATGGAATGCAGAGAGAGGCCAGGTGGAATGTAGGATTTTTCTAGCTACTGCTGAACATAAACAGCCACCCAGTAAATTTCTGACAGAGAGAGCTGGCAAGGAATAGCAAAGAACCTTATTAGGGTGGTGAGAGAGGCAGTCAACGACAATAGGGATTTAGGAAACATCTAAGTAGCAGAGTCATTGCAAGCCATAGTTTCAGAAGGGTAAATCATGGTACGTGATAGTAGTTGAAGATGGCACATCAGTCCCACAGGAAGATACGAGGACAGAATGTTAAGGCAAATTTTTAGCAACGGTTGTGAAAATACTGGGTCCCCTCTTGGTGGGTCTTGTGTATCATCGGTTGTCACTATTCCTAAAGCAAAGTTTCCTTGAATTCTTAAGCCAGAGCCCTCATGGACGGACTACTTCAATCTCTTTGTCATACAAATTAGAAAACAGACTCACACAAAGGGAACTGACTTGTCTAGAGTCACTTGAACCAGGTCTCCTGACAAGCTTTTTCCATGATCATCATGCTCAGTTTGGAAAGCTAGACCTCAGAATTACCTTTTATCTTCAGAATCACCCGCACTTTGGTGGCTAAGAAAATGATCTCAGTAAGTAATTATAATGGTCTCCAGACAGGAGCCTTCATGAGCCTGAAAGACGGATCTTGACATATCCATTCTGGTTCCTATTTATTTTCCCATCTAGTAGGTTGGTTCCAAGAATCTCGTTTCATCATATTCTTTCTATGTCATAGATCACTCATATCAGTGGTTCCTATGACATCTTCTTGCCCAAATAAGGTCCAATAGGGTCCTTGGGGGAGAAACTGAAGCCTTCTTGGTCCATTCGTGGAGGCCAGTTCCAAAATCCCCTCCATAGTCCTTCACTGTAGGCCAGCTGACACGAGCTGCCGAGGCCATTCACCAGCCTGTGCCCGAACACAGTCCACTGCTACAGATGCTGCCTGAGCTCCTTGCTGGACCAACCATGTTCCTTGCTCTCCTCAGAAATACTGCTGAGCTGCCGACTGAGAGTTGCAGAGGGGGACTTGCTCCATGTTGAGGGCTGTCACAGCTCACCAATTCCCCTCGTCTTCCTCCCAGTGGCCAGAAAAGGTGATGGAGCAAAGCCTCGCTGGAGACTCCATGTGCTGCCAGACCGAGATCTACCACACAGAACCCTTCTTTTGGAGACTCGAAGCTTCGGCTCTTATTCTGCTGAGGTGAGGCTGCCTGGGACAGACTTGAAGTGGCCTCCACATGGTTCTCCTAGCATGTCAGCAGAGATCTCATGTCCCTCTGCTGCCTTTCCCCTCTGTCTCAGGGATTTTACACTTTGATAGTTCTGATTTTCTTAAGAGGAGAACTCTCTCCATTCCAAGTTCTGAAGTATAAGCAACCTGTTCCCTGCCCTGGATTGTTTAGGTTTTCGGGAATACCAGGCAAGCCTAACCGAAAGCACAAAGTGCGAAGGATCAGCTGTCTTCCAGCGACGGGACGAAATGCATGTTTCATCGTCGTGGAAGCAGGAAGCGAACCCCAGGAACCCAGAGTCGGTCCCTACACTCCTGTGGATCTAAGGCCGGGCTAGTAAGGACCGCGAGCACCTCCCAGAACAAGAGATGGCCTCTGGGAGTCAGGGAACCTGAGCCATGGGGCCAACCTCCGGCCCCTCTGCTGTGTCACTGACTTGTCGTGGAACAAAATGGATTTTCCATTAAGGACTGATCTGGTATAGACCATGAGCCCAAACCTTGTTTCTATCCATCAGGGACAGCCTCGGTTAGCGGTGCAGTGATGCCAGCTCACAGCGAGCAAGGGTGTCCCCAGGCTGAGACCAATCCCCTCTGGCCACACCTGTAAGGTGACCTTGAACCAGGGCTTGAGTATCAGCGCAACTGGGGTATCAGTGTCTACGGCACGGTCATTTTCCCGAGGGTGAGACATCTCCTCTGATATCTATCCTGGCCTCGTGCAGTTCCCTCCCACACCGCACAGAGCAGACCTGAACAGGGCTGACCCATTGCAGAGATGATAATGTGCAACGACTCAGCTTAGGTCATAAAAAATATTACTGCTTCCATCCCTTAGATCACTCGCTCTAGGGGAAGCCAGCCTCCTTGCTTGAGGACACTCGAGCAGACTTATGGAGAGGTCCACATGGCAAGAAACTGAGGCCTTCTGCCCACATGTGAGTGAATGAGCCACTTGGAACCAGATCCCGCAGATCCTGTCGAGACGTCAGGTGACTGCGGCCCCAGCCTCTTGACTGCAACCTTGTGAGAGACCCTGAGCTGGCACCTCCCTGCTAAGCGACTTCTGACTTCCTGACCCACAAAAGTGAAAACAGATAATACACAGTTATTATTGTTTAAGCTGCTAAATTTTGAGGTAATTTATTACATAGCAATAGGCAACTGATACATACTCTATGAATGCTTGGTATGAATGAGTGGATAATGAATGCATAACTGACAAAATCTGTACGTGACCCACTGGTCATTCCTGCCCACTTCTATCTAAAAGAGGCAAAATAGCCATGTCCTACCATAAACATGCCTCAATCTCAATCAGTGAAGGAGGAAGAAAGTCGATAGCCTAACATGGTTCCCACTCTACCAAAAAAAAACTCCATCGGGTAAGACATGCGTTAGTCCCCAAAGATCATCCTAGATGCTCGGACCTGTTCCTTCACTCCCGTGCACCATTGCAGACTCTTCACCCCGGCCAGGAGGTTCTGTTCTGATTTCTCTTCCTGATAACTTCTACTCAATTCTCATAAGACGAGAATACCAAAAAAAAAAAAAAAAAAAAAAATCCCAGAGTGAATTCGTTTCCCCATGAACCCCAGTTCAAAAAACCCAGAACAATGGAATGCCCATGCGATGAAATATTATACAGTCCTTGAAAGGGATGTCGTAGAAGAGTAAGTCACGGCCAGGAGAGGTGTTTGTAATGTACTGTTAACTGAAAAAGCACAGCCACTTATGAAACGGTAAGCACACTTACAGGCAAATATATTATGTAATATTGATTGTCGCCTATATCATTACCATGTGTTATGTCGGTGTATGTGTGTACATATATGTAAAGAATAAAATACATTCCCATGTAACTTAGATGTAAATGGATTGAGAGAGAGAGGGGAAAACACATGAAATGCTAATGGTTCTCTTTGGGTGGGGCACGGTGAGTAATTTTTAATTTAATTTTTTAATGTTCTGTATTACCCAAATTTCTTCATTGACCATGAGTGCGTTGTTTGTAATTACAAAAAAAGATACAATTTTTTTTTCTTCAAAAGGGAAAAGAGAGGGCGCACCTGGCGTGGGGCTCCTCCGGTTTGGGGAGACACCCTGCTGGTGGGGACTGCAAGAACAAAGGGACGCCAGCGCCCACGGGTCCCTGGGGATCCCCTGGAGCCGCAGGATGAAGGGAACTCAGGCCTGGCCCAGCTCCCACCAGCGTGAGGAGCCAGGGGTGGCCCGAGGGCCGCCATCTGGGCTGGAAGGTCAGTGTCTTTTCCTTCCAGCACAGCGGGACAGGGATGAAGAAGCTGTTGGGAGAGCAGGAATAAAGAGCTGGGACAAGAAAGTAGGTCACCAGGAAATCGAGGAAATGAACAAAGGGCTCCTGCGAAAGGCAGGCTCGCTTTGATCCTGGGGTGGGAATGGGAAGGACCGACTCTGGGAAGAGTGACAGGGTTTCTGGGACATCCTCGGCCCGCCGCGGGCTGACTCACAGTCTCAGAACAGCACAGACAGACAGGGCAAAGGACCCAGGAGTCACCCCACCAGCCTGAGCCCCGTCCCACTTCCCCACCGGAAACACCGCAGCTCTGCAGGGGGACCCCAGCACCTCCGTTCCACTCAGATCTTAACGGGGCTCCCACCTGCCACCTCCACCTTTGCACATGCTGATCCCTCTGCCTTTACGCTTCCCTCACCTGTCAGAGTTAGTTCAGCCTCAATTATCCAGAGCAGAAGAATCTTTCTTTTTTTTCTTATTAATTTTTAAAAGTCGTGGTAAAATACACATAACATGTATCATCTTAATAATTTTTCCGTGTGCAGTTCAGCAGTATCAAGTATATTCCCATTGTTCTGCAACCCTCACCACCATCCATCTCCAAAACGCTTTTCATTTTGCAGAACTAAACATCCGTTCCCGTTAATCGATAACTCTCCCTTTTCCCTTTACCCTCATCCTTTGGCTACCACTGTTCTGCTTCCTGTCTCTATAAATTTGACCACTCTAGGTATAAGTGGAATCATACCGTATGTGCCTCATTTCATTTAGCATAATGTCGTCAAGTTTGTGGCATTGTGGCTGGGTTGCCCTCCTTTTTAAGGCTGAATAGCATTCCATTGTATGTACCTACCACATTTTGTTTGCCCATTCATGACGGACATTTGGGTTGCTTCCATGTTTTAGCTGTTGTGAACAGTGCTGCTGTTCACAACAGCACAGACGGACAGGGCAAAGGACCCAGGAGTCACCCCACCATCTTTGTGAACAAGGATGCGCGACTGTGTTATATTTTGCAGAAAATCTTACCTTGGAGTGTGTTGGCATCCAGCATCCACCGTTAGCTTCATCACTGGCTTCGAACTTCTGGATTTCCTCGTATTTATTAGCATACTGACTGCTTTTCCACAAGAGGCCTTTCCGAATCTCCTTGTCTCTTGTCCAAGAGAAGTTTCAAGAAAGAGTCACTCTTGAGCTTGTACCTTGCATCGATCTAAAATACACACCCCATCGCGGATGTGATTAGGAATTTAGAGATGGGGCAGTTGTCCGGCATTACCTCGGTGGGCCCTCAGTGCAATGGCAAGGTCTCTGACAGGGAGACAGGAGAGTCAGAATCGAGGAAAGAGATTTGATGATGGAAGTGAGGTCCGAGCAGCATGAGGGAGAAGCCGAGGGAGGCAGGTGGCCTCCAGATGCTGGTAAAGATAAGAAAGCGGGTTTTCCTGTAGAGCCTCCAGAAGGAACCCAAACCTGCTGATACCTTGATTTTAGGACTTCTATCCTCCAGAACTGTAAGATAACACATTTTTTGTTGTTTTAAGCCATTAAGTACGTGGTAATTTGTTACAGCCACAGTTGGAAGGTAACACACTTACTGTATGCCTAGTTTGTTCTAAGCACACCACCCATTTTTTTTCCTTTAATCGTTCACTGCCCCAGGAGAGTATCATCATCCCTAGTACATAGATAGGAGGCTTAAGTAGGGAATTTAGGTGACTTACCCAAAGTCTTCTGGTTATGGCTTTAGCTAGCCAGAATCTCTCCCCTCTTCTACTGGTAAAGCCTCTGAGTTTCTTCGAGGCAGATGATTTCTTCCCATCACATGTACTCTCAGTGAGGTCAAAGTGCAGTCATGTGACATAAAGGAGGCCAATCCCAGGATGTGAGTCTTGAGCCAGTGACCTAAGGACAGAGTGGTTGGACCACATACATTGCAGCAGAAGCATTTTCATAGGTGGGTCCACTGCGTCCTGCCCCCAAGCCCCCAATTTCACTGCAGGGTGGCCCTGATTCTTGCCCATTTTCCAAGCCAGAGATAGTTTCTGTTGCTATGTACAAGAAGCCTCGCCTCAAGACACATCCACCACTTGGAATGTTGCAGATAGCAGGAATGAGGTTCTACGTACTACACACCCTGGAGTCCAAAATCACTGTCACAGTCAAATGCAACAGATTTGGAGGGTGCTACCCCCTTGGCATGATTCTGTCCCCCTCCCACCAGGCCTCAGCACAAGGGGCCAAGTGTAGATCATCTGATCATCCTCAACCCCTTTGACTAAGCAAGTCAAGCGGGCCAAGAGATTACAAGCAGAAAGGCCTTAAAGAGAAGGCCTAAACTCGCTGCTCCAACCCAGGCTCCAACAGGAGCCTCCCGACCCTGCAAAGCATATGGACACCTTTTTCTAAAAGGCCCTGTCAGGCTCTGGGCTGCCCTTATGGCTCTCACTATCCTGCATTGCAATGATGCCATTTACCTGTCTGTCTTCCCTAGTGCTCCATGAGAACTTTCTTATTCTTCGTATGCCCCCAGCGCCTAGTGGAGTGCCCAGGATAACATGCATGCTCCCTTCATTGTGACTGAGTGAATAACTCCAGGAAGGGGATTCACTGCTTGTCTAGATATAACTGATTTTCACCGTACCCCAAGACCTCAGACCTGGCTGGCTTTGTTTGGTGTTCAGAGTTGCTCGTCCCAAGGAGTCCAGGTTACTCTGACCTCCCAGCATGGTTTTCTGTGTCAGGCAGAGCTGCAAGCAGGGGGGAAATGCAAACTAACACATAGGAAGCGGATCAGTGATTTCCTGGGGACAGCCAGGGGGGCAGGGTAGAGAGGGGAAAAGGATAAAATATGAAGAAGCACGAGAAAACTTTTGGAAGTGATGAATATGTTTCTCATCTGGGTTATAGTGGTGATTTCACAGGTATAAACATATGCTAAGACTTGTCAAATTGTTCACTTTAAATAGGTGCAATGTATTGTTTGTCAATTATACTTCAGTAAAGTTCTTGGAAGACTTTTATTATAGTAAAAATAAAAGAAATGCTGAGGATGTGAAAGAATACTAGCACATGAAATCCAGCAATGCATTAAAAAATAATAATAAAGACTAAGGAGTAAGCTTTACTTGGCAAAAGAGTATCTTGGGCATATGTTTCTAATTAACATTAGAAAACCTAGGTATGTGACTCAACACATTAACGGATTAAAACAGAACAACCATATAATCATCTCAGATATATGCAAAATCAAACATTCAATCAACACTTTAGTAAACTGGAAATATAAAGGAACCTTCTCATCTGATAACCTCAAAAAATTTCATATCTAATATAGATACATTACAAGCTTCTCTTTAAAGTCTGAAACAATATAAAGATGGTCTCTATCACTGTTTCATGTATCTTATACAGGTGATCCTAGCCAATGAAATAAAACAAGAAAATCGAATAAGAGAGAAAGCGAGAAAGAGATCAAAGATGATTTTTCCACATAGAAAATTCTTTAAAATGCTACAAAAAATGCTATTTGAACTATTAAGAGAATTTTTAAAAGTTGGTTATTTGAGTAGAAATTGCATGTGGAGCCAGATTCAGACATCCAGGGCTACAAAGGACTTGGAGAAATAGATTGAGTTAATTTTCCTGACACCTAATACAATAATAATAGTAATAGTAATAGCTACTATTTATTAAGTGTCTACTACACCCAAAAGTTTACACTATTTTTAAATGAATTACATTTTATTAACTATAATATCATTTACCAACACTTGAAAAAGCAGTATGAAATATATGTAGAAGATATAGTATTTATTCAGCCTATTCATAGTACCTGGAACTCATACAAATATGCAGATGTTGAAATAATTTTATTTTCCATAGTTGTCTGCAGTTAACAAGTTGGGATCCATTGCCACAGAGGATTATAACCTTTATAGTCAGTTAGCTAGGCCGAGCATCACTCTCTTAAATATGTTTTTTTTTTTTTCCTGTGTAAGAGTGTGTCTTCTTTCCTTGCATCCTATAGTGAGGAAACAAAAACTTTCTTTGGACTTAGGAGAATCACAACACTTATTTTCTGGATGAGATATATGGTGGGTGGCAAATACATTAGATGGGGGAAAAGCAGAGTCTTTAGATCACAGATATTGCTTTTCATATTCTCGACAATTTTGCGAGGCATGTACTATTACTACCTACCTGCTACAGTCAAAGAAACTGAGGCACAGAGAGAATAAGTCAACTTGCCCAAGGTCACAAGGCTACTAAAGGATGGAGCCCAAATTGATTCCAGGTCTGTTTGATCTTCTCCTGCAAACTCTTTTCATCCTGCTAGTCTGCATCACTACAAACAGATGAAGAGTTACATTGTTTTAAAAAGATCTTCAGATTACCATACTCAGCAAAGAGAACAGTCAGGCAGGTAATTCAAGTGGGCAGATAATGCAAACTCCGTGGTTTTTGAGTCAGACAAGATTTGAATCCTTGCTGTGCCATTTTGAATCCTTGCTCTACCTGCACACCTCTAGGAAGTTTCTTAGCCTCCCCGACCCTATCACTTCATTTATAAAATGATAATAATAATAATACCAATTTTACAGAGTGATTCTGAAGATTATCTGCTCATTAATTTATTCAACAAATATTCGTTGATCACCTATAATGTGACAGGTACCGTAGTACTTGGGATTCACCAGTGAACAGAACAGACGAAAATCCTGCTTTCACGAGGACCGGAAGCAGTAACACCTCAGTATCAAGGAGCACACCGGCACCCAGATGTTGGGGTCTAATACCATTCTCTACTTAAAGGAACCAGGGCTCATTGGAGAAATGGCTCTTTCTAAGGACTGGACAGGTATCGTTTAAGATGAGCCTGGAGCAGCTTATAGTGTCAGAAAGTGAAGAAGCTTCAAAAATCAAAATAATGGAAGGAACCCTTGTGCATTGTTGGTGAGACTGTAAATTGGTGCAGCCACTATGGAAAACAGTATGGAGTTTCCTTAAAAAATTAAAAATAGAGTTACCATATGACCCGGTAATCCTACTTCTGCGTATTTATCCAAAGAAATCTAAAACACCAATTTGAAAAGATTTATGCATCCCTATGTTCATTGTAGCATTATTTACAACAATGATCAACTGTTCTTATAACTGTTTTTATAAAACTGCCAATTTTTACTTCTCAATCGCTTCAGCTTTTTCACCCAGTCCCCAACCCTCCTCCAACCTGGCAACCATCAATTTGTTCTCTGTGTCTAGGAGTTTGTTTCTGTTTTGTTTATTTGTTTATCTTTTTTAAAAAATTTTCACATATAAGTGAAATCTTGTGGTATTTGTCTTTCTCCATCTAATTTATATAATTTAGCAGAATACCCTCTACGTCTATCTATGTTGTCCCAAATGGCCAGATTCCACTCTTTTTTATGGCTGAGTAATATTCCATTGCTTATATGTACCACATCTTCTTTATACATCCATTGATGGACACTTAGGTTACTTCCAATAAGAAACTGGCCGAGAAGTTAGATGTTTTTCTGGCTTCAGAGACTCCAATCAACCAGATCCCACAAGTCCTGGGCCCAGGCCTGAAAAAGGCTGGGGTGTCCCCTCCCTTGCTGACCCACAGTGAGAATATGGCGGCTAAAGTCAATGACATGATCCACAATTAAGTTCCAGAGGAAGAAGGTGCTGTGTCTGGCAGTGGCCATTGGCCATGTAAAGATGACAGATGATGAGCTTGTGTCTAACATCCACTTAGCTGTCCATTTCCTGGTGTCGTCACCCAAAAGGAACTGGCAAAACTCCTGGGCTTTATACGTCCAAAGCACCATGGGCAAACCCCAGCACCTGTACTAAGGCACAGCTTAATAAACCACATTGTTGCTATTAAAAATTTTTTTTAATTAAAAAAATAATCAAGTATGTACAATGGAGGGCAATGAGAAACAACCCTAAAGCTCATTGGGCTGCAAAAGGAACCCAGATTAAAATACTTGCCACAGATAATCCACAAAATGACAAAAAAGAATTTAGCACCACACCTAAGACCTAACGCTGCCTGTCCCACTAAAAATCTCCAGGGAAAGAGGCTTATAAAAGCCCATTCCATTAGCTCAGAAGCCTCGGGTTAGAGACGTTTTATGTTAACATCCCCTTTATCAGTAATAAATAAGTTTAAAAAGAAAAAAGAGGAACAACCTGTATAGAGTCCCTTTGACATGCAGGCTGGGCATCACACTCCTCAGAAAAATCCTGCAAAGGAGATTCCACTATACCCATTTTACAGGTAAAGAAACTGAGGCTCAGAGTGCTTAGGAAACTTACACAAAGTCACAGAACAGCATCGGTGCCACGAAAACCTTCCAGAGCACCAGGCAATGTCAGTCCCTTTGCTTTGTTCTTAGTTGCCACGGAGGCCCGGCGCCCCACACTCTCTTGAAATAGGTGGTTGGCCAGGCGCCCCCACCCCACCCCACCCAGCACGTGCCAAAGAACCAAAAAGGCTCCATTTATGTGGTCCCACGGGAGGCCCGTGTTGAAAGCAAACACACACAGAGCTGATGACGGTGACTCACAACTTCTAACCCTCCTCCTAAGCAGTTGCATAAACTTTTCCAACGTATTGAAGTCTTGTAGAAATAGCGCTTCATGGGAAGATATCAAGGAAAATGTTCCAGAAGCCAACCAGCAGGCCTGACTCCGAGTCCTCGGCTCCTTTTTGAGGTTTCTCTCTTTTTTTCCCTTCAGCAATTCCTTTCAAAAAAAAAAATTTTTTTTTTCCCCCTCACCATTGACCTTGTTAGAGTTGCCGGTACTTTTCCCCCTTATACTGTAGCACTTCTGTAAATGTTTTTATTCTTTGTTCTACTTCCTGCACTCTTTGAGCTTGGCTGTGATGTCTGTTCAGTGGGGCCTTTCTGATCCAGTTGCCCCTTGCCTGTACATCCTCTCCCCAGGCATCAAAACCGAGGGCAGTGGGGCCTCGAAGGCCCCTCATTAGAGGCAGGCGGCTCTTCTCTCCCACCTGTCACAAGCAGAGAGGGCAGAGCCGACTCCACGAATGGCCAGTATTGAAAAGAAAGCTCCAGGGGTGAGAGAGAGACACAGACTGGCAAAGTCAGAAGCAGAAGGTTAAAAAAGACAAGAAAAGCAAAAAAAGAAAAAAAGAAAAAGAAAAAGAAAGAAAAACCCCACAAGAGCCTCCTTTCTGACTGCTTAAAAGGACCTGAGGTTTTGCAGAAAAACGTCCTGTGAAGAACAGACCATTTCATGCTGCAGAATCTCCGCTCTGAGGGCAGCACCTTGGGTATGCCAGCCATTTGTTGCCAGAGGTCTTGGCCAAACTCAACTCTCCATTCGGGAGATGATGGATGTCTTTGATCTCAGTGAACTCTGCCATGGCGATCGAAGGGTAGGTTGGCAGCCAGCTCCAACAGGAGCAGAGTCCAGGAACTATGCTGGGATCCACATGAGTAAGCCTCCTTGGAGAGAGGAGAGTGGGGGAGAGGGGCCCTGGAGAGCTCCGAAGGGTGGGTCCAGGCGGTGCAGAGCTCTGAGCCGAGAGCTGGGGTGGTCGGCAGGGACACTGGCTGTCTGTGAGCTCGTGGGGGCTGGCCCTCTGCAAAGGGTGCTGCTTATTCTGGGTAGTGCAGGCTGCTTCAGCCTTGGGCATCAGAAGACCTGGCTTTGAGCCCTGCTGACCCAGGGTGACCTTGAGCAAGCCGTCCCAACTCTCTGAACTTTATTTCCTTTTCTGTAAAATGGCGACATTTCCTTGTCTTCGTTCAGCATTGAATGCATGCTTTCTCGAGCACCTACTATGTGCTGGCTGCTGGAAATAGAAAAATGTCAAGATGACAAGGCGCTTGCCCGCAAAGACCACTCACTTTATAGGGGAAAATAGATATGTGAACTGATAATTACAGTCCAGTGTGATGAGTGCTTTGAGAGCTGAAGGAATAGCATGAGGGGAGCAGTGGTTATTTCTCTCGAGGGAGGTCATTAAAGCTGACCATAATCCAGAAAGATAGTTTAGGAAGTTGACAGGCAGATGGGAGAGAACGAGAGAATGGCAGAAGATGTACTTGGTGGCAAAGACAAATTTGAATAATCTCAATGGAAATTAGATTAAGGTGACGCCATATTGCTCATGTCCTCAGGCACCTTGTAGAAGCAAATGAAAATTCTCTCTGGAAGAAGATGACCGTGCAAACATGAAACAAAGGAAAGCTTGTATAACTATATTAAAACGAAGTAGATTTTAAGGGCAAAATAACATTACTAGAGACATAAATGTTTGCAATTCTAAAAGTTTCAATTCACAAACAGATCATATAATAATTCTAAATTTTCATGCAACGAACAAGATAATTTCAAAATACATAACGCAAACATTTTCAGAACTACAAGAAAAACAGGTAAGTCTATAGTCCTAGAGGGAGATTTCTAATATAGCTCCGAAGTTTACAATAAAACAGACAAATAATCAGTAAGGCTATAATAGATTTTAACTGCATGAATAGCAAATTTGACTTAATGGATATACATAAAATTTTGGAATCTACAACTCTAATTACATATTCTTACATGTCCATGTATCTAATGAATAAAGATGCACATTCTAAATACAAGGTTGGCAAGCCAAATCCTGAGTAATAAAAAAAGATAATATCAAAACCAAGTTGAGTTTATTCCAGTAGTATAAGGTTCATTTAACATTAGAAAGTTAATCACCATAATTGATGATACTAACAGAATCAATAAGAAAAAATTATTATTGTCTCAATAGATGCAGAACATGTATTGGATAAAATATTGCAACTACTTATGGTTTAAAAAAATAAAAGTCTTCATTAACTAGGAATATAAGGACACTTTCTTAACCTGATAAGAAGTAGTAATAAAAATCAAAACAAAACAAAAAAACCCTACAGTTTATTGCAAATATTATATTTAATAATGAAACTTTAAAATCACCCCCTGAGGAAAAAAGGGACATGGATCCCACTACTAACACTTCTTCTTTTCAACACTATACTGGAAGACCTAACCAATGCAACAGGGCAAGAAAAAAAAAATAACAGTATAAGGATTATTAGTCACAGATAAGAGAATTGTATACATAGAGAATCTTAAAAAATGATGGGTAAACTGAAATGAATAAGAGAATTTAGAAAACTATTGGAATATATAAATTCAATATACAAAATGAATTGTATTTCTACACATGAACATCTAACAATTAGAAAATAAACTTTTTAACAACTACGCTTACAATAACATATGCAATCATTAAATATTTAGGTAGGACTAAAATTGGTAAAGGTATTCAAGGTTCCTATTAGAAAGTTACAAGAGATTATTGAGGAAAATTTAAGATGATATAATATATGGAGAATACACTATATTCATAAATTGAAAAGTTGATATTATAAAAATGACGACTCTCCCAAAACTGACTGCTAGGTTCAACACAATCTCAATCAAAACCTCAACAGATGTGGGGTTTTTTTTGTATTGTATTGACAAGAGGATCCTAAAATTTATACAGACATGCAAATAGTCATGAATAGCCAAGACAATCTTAAAGAATGACAAATTGCACTGATATAAAGATATTAATTGCTATAATAAAGATACTGTGGTAATGGTGAGATGTTAGACAAATAGACCAAATTAACAAACTAGATAGTCCAGGAACAGAAACAGATGCCTACATATATGAAAACTTGATTTATTATAGAGGTGGTACTACGGGACAATGCTAAAAGAATAATCTCGACAAACAGTGCTGGGTCAATTGGCCATACATAAAGAACAAAATTAATTTAGATCCTTCTTCATACCATGTACAAAAATCAACTCCATGAAATTGGACCCTTACCTTACACCACACACAAAAATTAACCCAAACAGATTAATGTAAGAGCTAAAACTGCAAAGCTTCTAGAAGAAAACAGAGGAAAAGCTTCATGACTTTGCATTTGGTAATGATTTCTTGGATATGACACCAAAAGCACAGGCAACAGAACAAAAACAGACAAATGAGACTATGTCAAACTTAAAAACTTTTACACATCAAAGGAAAAAAATAAACAGAGTGGAAAAGCAACTTAGGAATGGGTGAAAACATTTGCAAATCATATATCTGTTAAAGCAGGGATCCCCAACCCCCGGGCTGTGGACCGGTACTGTTCTGTGGCCTGTTAGGAACTGGGCCACACAGCAGGAGGTGAGCAAGCAAAGCTTTATTTGTGTTTGAAGCCTCTGCCCAGCACCACGGCCTCAGCTCCACCTCAGATTCTCATAGGAGCACTGGTTCCTGGTGCCAAAAAAGTTAGGGACCACTGTATTAAAGGGTTAATATCCACAATAGAAAAAGAACTCCTACAACTCAACAACTAAAGAACAAATAACTCAATTAAAAAATGGGCAAAGGCCTTGAATATACACTTCTAGAAAGAAGATAAAACAAACGGGCAACGAGCATATGAAAAGATGTTCAACGTGACTCATCATTAGAGAAATGTGAATCAAAACCACAGTGAGATACTACCTCACACCCACTGGGATGGCTACTGTAGGAAAAACAAGATTCCTCAAAAAATTAAAAATAGAATTACCATGTGATCCAGCAATCCCACTTCTGGGTATATATCAGAAAGAATTCAAAGCATGATCTCAAAGAGATATTTGCATTCTCATGTTCATTACAGCATTATTCACAGCAGACAAGAGATGAAAGCAACACGTATCCATTAGCATGCGAATGGGTAAACAAAATGTGGTATAACATACAACAGAATATTATTTAACCTTAAGGAAGAAGGAGATCCTGTGTCATGTTACAATACGAAAGATTAAAAAACCATTTTTGGCATCCAGCGTGAGCAGCTAAGTCACTAACCAGCTAAGTAGCTTTCTCTATAGATCTCTGCTCCTGCCTGTGCTGGTGACAGGTAACACAGGTGGGCATCTCCCAGTGCAGCTCTCGCTCCCTCCGCTGTTCCCCAGAGCACAAGGGGACGCCCAGGCCAGCGACACCTCCTCCCTCCTTCCCTGGAAGCTAAAGCAGCCAGGACTCTCTTAAACGCTAGTGGGTGTTTCTTCTGAGGATTCTGTGTGGAAACTCGGGCTTTGGAAGGGGTGCGCGCACGCGTGCGTGCGTGTGTGTGTGTGTGTGTAAAAGAGAGAACGTGTGTGAATGTGTCAAAAAAATCATGTCTTCAATGAATGTGTAAATATGTGAGTATGCATATATAAATGTGTGAGTGTGCACAAGTGTGAGTTTCTGAGTGTGTGTAAGCGCATCAGGAAGTGTGCCTGTACATGAGTGTGTGAGTGTGACATAAGTGAATGAATGTGCATCTGTGTGTGAGTGTGTATGCATGTGTTTGTACATATGTGCGTGAGTGTGGGAGTATATGTGAATGACAGTATAAGTGTGAGTGACTGAGTGTGTACATGTGTGTGTTGGGGGCAGAGATGGAGGAGTCAAGGAGAAACACAGCGGCCTGGGCTCTGCTGTCCTTGGTGGATGAGCCACTGCACCCGACAGCCACAGACATGAGACCAGGCTCAGCTTCCGGTTGTGTTCCAGAATTTCTCAGGTGTGTGATCTCCAGACAGTAGGTCCGCGTGGCTGACTGGGGAGGGGTCTCCACCACCATGGAGCCCCTCAGAGACCAGCTATACTTCTCAACCAAGGTAAGCGTCCCCCACACACATCTGGAACGAGGAGGGAGGGGCGTTTTCATGGTCACGTGAGTAGGGAGGACTCTGATCTTTGGGGGAAGGGGCGGAGGATGCTGGATGCCCTGCCCCCGGCAAGCCTGTCCCGCCCAACACCCAGTGGCGGTGGAGGCCTGGTGCTCTGCTGTCCTCAAGGCACATCAGACCCTGGCCCCTGCCTTTGGGGACTGTAACCGACATCAACCACAGAACACTGTCAACAACAAAACACTCAGTGAACCCGCAAGCCTCCATCAGCCGACTCGAGGTGTAAACACAAACAGGCCTGAGGGAGCCCATAAGGGAGTCACGCTTGTGCCCAGCTGCCACCTCTCCCGTCCCCGCCTCACAGGCGTCCGCCAGGAACCAAGACGACAGGGGAGGAGGAAAACAAGGCCTGTCCTTCAAAGGGGACCTCCCTCCCCTCTGCCATCGTAAAGTCCTTGCAAGGGGGATCACCCTCAAAGTGATAAGGCCTCTCTGAAGGGGGGTGGCCCCAGTTCCACTCCATCTTTGAGGCCGACCCCCAGTGCTCCCAAGGCTTCCAGGGACACCCCAGCCCCTGGGCAGGAAAGTCTTTGAAGTGTCTGATGAAGGCTGAGCTGCTTCTATGCGTCAAACGCCTGTGGAGGGGAGGCCGGGCCCCCAGGTGGGGGAGGGGAGGGGGGAGGGGGAGACTGACAGCTCCTTGTCTGAGGCTGAGCAGGAGATGAAATGAGCAAGGGGGCCCGAGAACCCTCCGCAGGTCCTCGTCCCAGCCTGCAGGACTGGACGCTCTGACAGCTGATCCCAGACCCGGGGGAGGCTGACCCTGCCCGCCCTGTAGTCAGGGAGGAGACCTGCCCACCCCCACCTCACCCCGGGGCCACCTGATCCCCAAAGCAGCCAGGTACCCCTTTGACTCATGAAAGAGAAACAAAACCACTGAGCTCCTCCGCCCGCTGGCCTTGCCGCTGAGCCTGGGCGCTGGTGGGGACCCGGAGTCGGAAAGGCCATCTTAACGAGACCCCCAGGGATTCGGGTGCACCGTGAAGTTTGAGGAGCGCCGCTTCACAGGAATAAATAACCAATAACCCCCTCCCCCCTCTCTGGGAAGAATAAACAATCCCAGTCTGGAATAAAACTGCAGTGGAGGAGGGGAGAAATCAAAGGTGGCATTTATCACAGGACGAACCCTCTCTATTTTACTAAATGCCTCAGCCCTCGTAACTGCTGGTGAGAGTCTTAATTCGAGTGTTGCCATCTTGCAGACAAGAACATTCATCCGGGCTTGTGTAGGGGGAGGTTTACAGATGGTAAACTGAGGCACGGGGAGGTTATGAGACTTAATCAACCAACACAGATATAGGACAGGAGGTCGAGTCTCCTCAAAGCCACCTTTGCACCTGGATGGCCCATTCACAGCCTGGCCCAGTGGAAGGGCGGAGGCTGGACAGGACGGGGAGCTGGGCACAATAAACTTCAAAGGGAGGAGAGAAGCTACACCCCGCCCCCTTCACCTTTCCTCTGCCTCCTGCTTCTGTGGCTTTTATCTACTTCCTGTTTTAATTTTTTTAATTACTAGACTTTATTCGCGAGATCAGTTTTAGGTTTACACAAACGGGAGTGTAAACAGCGATGAATCCCCATGTCCGCCCTCAAGTTCCCCTATTACTAACATCGTGCATTAATGTGCTGCATTTGTTACCATCAATGAACCAATATCAGTACCCTATGATTAACCCATGCCCGCAATTTGCATCAGGGCTCACTCTATGGGTTTGGACAGATGTGTAAACACAAGTGTCTACCATTATTACCATATCACAAAGAAGAGTCTGATTACCGTAAATGTCCTGGCTGCGCCTAGTCGCCCCTCTGTTCCTCCCCTCTAAACCCTGGCAACCACCGATCTTTTTCTTGTCCCTACAATTTTGCCTTTTCTAGAATGTCGTATCGTTGAATCGTACAATATACGGCCTTTTCGGCTTGACCTCTTTCCCTTAGCAATCTGCGTTTAAGACTCTTCTGTGTCTTTTCGGAGCTTATGGAGCACCTTTCTTTTTTAACGCTGATCCTGTGACCTTCTGATATGGGGCAGAAGATCCTGCAGGTTGAGCCAGCACCTCTGTGGGAGGTCCACCCCCCCAGCACCCGGCCGCACACCGCTGGATATTGCCAAGTGTGCCGAGGTGTTAGGGGCAGAAACAGAAGAAAGGGGGCCAGACTATGGCTAAAGTCCACTCGAAATGGGCAGAAGGCTCTGGTCCCCTCAGATATGTCACTCCCCTCCCTGATACGAGCCATCAGTTGAATAGGAGATGCTCGGTGGTGACAACAGGACCCCTCGGCACCTCATTTCACAATCTCCCCTGCTCTCCCGAACCGGGCAAGGAAAGAGAATTCTGGGAGGAGAATGTCCAACCCTCAACCCATCCTAAATCGAGCCAGGGAAAGCTGACCTGCTTGCTGTCTCCCGCCCCCTCCACTGGTGGAAGTTTTCTAGAGGAATCAGACAGCCTCCAGAACAGCCCCAATATGTGCAGACACAGCTTGACCTCATCTGTCTGCCTCCCTCCTGGGCCAGGACAAAAGTGTCACTCTGCGTCTGATACCACAGCCTGAATTACTCTCACCGCCGCCTTCCCCGTCAGTTCCTCCCAACCTCCTCGGCCTCGTTCCCGGCTTTATTCTTTGCCTGGCATTATTTATCACTGCAAAATGAACAGAGGAACCAGCTTTTCTCTCAGGCACGACACTCTACCAGAAGAATTCACGCGACGTTTTGCAAAGCTTGGCCACAGTCGAGGTCTTGCTTCCTGAATCTTGGTGGACTTGGGGAGGGCTGGGCTCAAAGAATTTCTGCGTGAGCAACTGAGGGTGGGGTGTGGGGGCTGGAGAAGAAACCCAAAAGACACAAACTATCCCCCAAAAAAGAAAAAGCCCTTTAAACACCATCTGATACCTCCTCTGTAAAGGGATTCGAGTTGTTTTTAAAGTCTGCATTTAACAATGCAGAGTACCCCAGGCCTGTGTATCTCAGGCCCCACGTCTCTGAAGCAAAGACTACAAAGGTCTCTGATGTTTCTTCTTCCAGACTTTTCTCCCCCCACCACGTGAACTTTTTTTTTAAGGCCCCCACTTTCCAGTGAACTCCCTCCTCCAACTCTTTTTCTTCCTGAAGCTGCAGAGGTATATTATGGTAGTGTGAAAAAAAAAAAGCTAATTAAACTGCAAAGACTCTGCAGGAGGCAGGGAAGGCCCCGCCGAGCACATGGATGATTGATTTGCACTGTCACGCGGCTCTGCTGGGTGTCATAACTTAGTGACAAATCAAGGATTACAGTGGCCCAGAGTAACTCTCTCCCTTTGTTGTTCTGCAGACATCAAAGCAGCCAAGCATATTAGTGTTTTTAATAAGCAGTTAAGTCAGGAGTAGCTTACAGTTTAGAATTACTTTGTGTACAACTGAAGGTGTTGGGGGGCGGGGGTAGAAAAAAATTATTAGTTGGATAAAAAAGAAAAGAAAACAAAACAAAACAAAATAAAATAAAATAAAATGGAGCCTGTGCAGCAGGCGTGAGTTCTTTGCGGGGGTTTTGGAGATTTTGCATTATTTGTCTAAGTCACACAGAGGCCTGCTGGGGCGAGGCACACCGTCTGGAAATTAGGTTTCCCCAGGGTGGGGGGTGGGGAGGATGGCTATAAATGCTACAGTTCTAAGGGGCTTCATAAGCAAACATTCCATTTTAATCAGCACAGAAGGATGCTGGGAGGGTCACGGTGATGTGTTTGAGGACAAATATCTTGTTCCCCAACCATTAGTATCATAAAATGATTGGGGCAACTCACCTTATCTGGAAGGTACACATGCCCTCGAAGACAGCTGCCAGTTGACGCTGGTTTTTCTCAGGGTATTTACCTTCAGCAGCAGAGCAGAGACCTGAAAATCAGAGCAAGGTGGGAAGCTGTAATTCATTCCTGTTACGGTGTCATTATCACCACTGTAACGCTAATGGTTTCTCCCGAGGTAGGACGGGCCCCTTGGAGGACACTGTTGGGGCCAGGACCTTAGTGATACACAATGGCCGTCACAATCTGTGGGGCGCCAGTTTCACCCTAGGGACTTGAAGAAGAAAGAGCCCCCTGGACAGGGAGGAACTCTGCCATAATCACACGTGGACTCCTAAGGTGCATACGTCTACATCAATGATGGGGTGACCCGGCCCGTGTGGTGTAGAGAGGAACAAAGGCATGGCCAGGCTGTGTGACTCTGTCAACCTCTCTGGGCCTCAGATTCTTCATCCTGCATAACCGAAAATAACCCTTCCTCCCTCGACTCACTGGGTCGCGAAAATCTAATACATCAGTACTGGTGGGACTCTCTCACAAATTCCCCGGCAGTATGTAAATCAATCGGAAAACGGAAGCATGGAATGAAGCCATCTTCCCATGTGTACACTTCGTTGACGTGGGCGAAGGAAGGCTATCGCGGGCACCCCACGACACGTCTGAATCTTCAGAAGCTCTCTCATTGAAATTCACTTCGGTCTGCGCTGTGTTTAAAGTCCATTTGGGGTCGACAACGACTTCGATTTTCTTTTGTGCGCATGTGTAAATCCGTGTATTCTTATTTCCATTCTTCTGAGCAAACACAGGAAAAATAAGAATCATAGTAGTAGATTCAGTTTTTATTGTTATGCATTAAAATCACGGAACCAGTGAGCTGGGCTGCCCTGCAGTAAGAGGGAGGGAGGTGGGCCCAGCGGGCAGCTGATGGAGCAGGACGCATGCTGTACCGCAGCTTAGACTGCTGGGTTCCGAGTGGGATTTTTGACAGTTTGCTTAGGGGAGGTGAGGCTTTGAGAAACTGATGATCCCTTAAGGAAGTTCACACTGACCGGGAAGCCAGAGCACCCATCCAATGTGGAGGCTGTTCCACTGGAAAACTGGGCCCGAGGCCGCAGATCGTGCTTCATCTATGGGTAGCCCCAATGATAAGTCAGTACTTCCTTTCTTGTTAGACTGCAGACCATCTCCTTCCTGTTTTTGACGTTAACTCTGACACACTGCAATGAAGTGCATCACAGCTCAATCTGTTTAGAGTGTTCTACTCTATGACAGAAGAAATACTACATCTTAATAAATGTATCCTGCAGAGTGGGTTCCTTCTATAGATGCCCACGTGCATCATGTGATATTGATTCTTCATTAAAATTGTGAAATTACTTTTTAAAAACTGATAACGTCCTCTGTAATGATGGCAGAAGATACCTTTAAGCCCACCTAGACCCGTGTTCCCCTTTTCTAACTCCAGACAGATTTCTTCAGGTGAAAATCTCCTATGGAAAAGAGCTCTCTCTTATCTAACGACGTTGAATCTGCTCTCAACGCGCCATACTAGCAATTTCGCGCCTCCATGTGTATCCTAGAGACGCTGCCACACGTGCACCAGCAGACAGGGACAGGAATGTTCGTTACAGTTCATTCACAATAGTAAAAAAATGGAAAACTGCCCCGATCTCCATCAGTAGCAGAAGAGACAAACAAATGATGGCGTTTTAATATGAAGAAACACCATCGATCGGAGAAGATGACTGAATGACGTGCATAAGAATAAATCTCAAAAACATAAAAAATGACCAACAGAGAAATGCAAGTCATAGATGACAATAGATGCGTGTGGTTTCATTAATATAAATTGGAGAAATGGGCAGCAATAAAGAATACGTTGATGAGAGATATGCATGTAAGTGGTCAAACGATGAAGAGAAGGGAGGAGCGGAGAGGAGAGGGAGGGAGGGCGGGAAGGAAGAGAGAATGCTGTCATTTCTGGAGGGAGGCTGTGTCCTAGCTCAGTGAGACTCAGAGAGTTAGTGCGCGGCGGGTAGAGGTGAAAGGAGGTGAAGATGATCCAGGATCTGGGGTTCCCTTATGTGCAGGATCGGATGATGTTTAGACAGTAGGTACCAAGAGTTTGCTAATCAGAATGTTCACATAATTGGCACATTTCTTCTCAAATCCTCTGGGGAAACAAAAGAAGACCAAGGCGATTCACACCAGGGACGTATTCAAAACAACGTGGCGAAGGAGGTTTCGGGCAGAAGTTCAGGCTGGTCTCCTGCACCTTTCAGACCTCCGGTTTGCAGCACACAATTCGTATAGTCAACATGGTCTCACGAACTCCTCACATAGGATGGGGCACTGTGGAGAGTATGACAGTGGGGGTGGGGGGACGAGGGCTCTTAGCTCTGACACCAGGAGGAGGGTGGGAGAGAATAATGGGTGGCTCAGAGGGTGGACGGTCGGCCGCTTGGACTCTTGATGCGTGGACGTCCATGTGGGACTGTGCACGTGAGGGCATAAACACACCTGGCATCGGGGCGGCTCTCAAGCCCGGCTGCATACTGCAAAGCCGACAGAGAAGGAAGAGATTCACTGGTGATTCATATTACTCACCTTGAAAGCAAGCCCCCTGGAGAGAGACTGAGAGCGACCACCTAGTCACCCCCAAAACGTCATCCTATCTTCATTCTCTGTATAGCACTCGCTAGTGTCTCACCTTTTTAGGATCTGTGTGTGGGTTTATCCCTCGTCTCTGCCACCCTCCTCCCTCACTGCCGTCCCCACCACGGGAACATAAGCTTAGTTCCCTTAACATTTGAGTTAACCAGAGTGGCATCTTTTGAAGGCTCCCTCTATTCAGATAATGTTCAGCTATCCAACACTTTAACATCACACAGATCTGTGAAACATAACCTTTTTTAGTTGCTCAGTAAGGATGACTAAATATCAGTCACAGAAACTGTCATTTGGGAAGGCGAGCTAAGGAATCGCTATATACTTTGTGTACTATTTGACTATTTCACCAAGCACATGTATTCCTACACTAAAAGTTTATTTTAATTAAAATCGCAATCTCTCTCTTTCTTCATTTTGCAGAATGGCCATTTCAAACTGCCTCAGTTAAAGTCCCCTGGGTCTGACTAATGATGTTTCGAGGGTTCACCTCTAAGCCTCTTCTATGTGTTTAGAATTTAGGCAAAATATGTGGATGTTTCCTTGGATTTTTTTTTTTTTTTAAATCTTCTTCACCTTCCTTTTCCCTAGGAGAGTCAGGAGATATTTCCAGAAGAGTCTTGAGAAATGATCTTCTGGTCTATACACCACCCGAAGTGATGGCCGGACTTATTTTGCTAAGTACCTGTTTGCTGAAATGTTGGGGCTGACCACACAAAGATGAACAAAAGCTTTCTTCCCTCACCTGCTGATGTCCTCCTGGGTTGGCCCTCTGTCCCAGGGCATTCCAGCACAAGCCCCTGCGGAGGGTGTCAGCACTGTCCCATCTAAACCGGGAAGAGCTCCATCTCACAGAAGGAACCAGGTAGAGGAGACTGTTCATCATCTGTGCCAGTTGGCCAGATTCCTCTCTCAGCTAAATCAGGAAGCTCATAAAAAGACTTTATCTCTGGGTAACCCATGCCTCCCCACTTTCCACCCGCCTGGCGCCTGGGAAAGGACAACAAAGGGGTGTCGAGAACAATGGCCGTCTGTGCAGCTGAGCCTGCACCAGCAGAGTCATGGGAACCCCAGGGTATTGATCCCTCCCCTCCCTTGGCCTGGCGCCCAGGTGGTCACGCGTCCTCCCTAGTAGACCAGGCAGCCCTGGTGGCCATTTGTGCTTCCCAGCTTGTGACCTTACCCCTATTCTTTCTCAAGTGTTATAGTTCTTCTAAAGGAGCCTGATGGGTGGCCAAGTTTTCCCCTTTTATTTCTTAGAACACCCATAGTGTCACAAACCTAGAATAATTATGCCAGTTTGTCTCTGAGCACCTTTTCCCCGGTCCGGGCAGATGACAATGCCAGTAAGATACCACCTCAGTCATTCCTCCCAGGGCCCCTGACTGGGTCGAGCACTCTACTGAGCCCGCTGCCTGAAAGTTAGGAGGTGGCCGGGTTTCCCTCTGCCCTGCCTGAGCCCCACGGCTCCTTGTAAAAGCCAATGCATTCGGTCACCTCTCCCACGAGAGACAGTCCTGCCGGACACTTTTGGCAGATGCAGTGCCCCAGCGAGTCCCAAGGGCAGACCCCGACCCCTGCCTCCACCTCACACCCCGCCCCTCGCTTCCAGGGCCCCCGCCCCGGGCCGAATATCTTTTCTTTACATTCCCCCACCTGCTGTTTAGTTTTTGCCACTAAAGCAGGAATTACATAGATAAATATTTTTATTTCTCTTTTATGGATAAATTAACTGAGGTACAGATTTGTCTAAGACCATTATTAGTTATTGGCTGAAAGAAGACTTAAAACTTTTG
>NW_011888924.1:570177-607274 GCF_000151845.1 Pteropus vampyrus
TTACCATTGATTTACATGGAAAATTTTTTGAGTGTTCCCAGACCCAAAATTGAACACACGCACAATGTATTTCATTCACCGCATTTGAAATGCTTAATTACATCCAGTTTCATGCTAAGTGGAACACCCTTACGAGCTCTTAGGCTGTCCTGGTATCTTGTGACATATCTTGCTAATGGAGATAAAGCGCAGATGTCACAGGCACAGTCTAAAGCTACGGGGCCTGATGCTGAGATGCTGAGTATGGTTCGCGGCGAAGGAGCTTAATGGGGCCGCTCTCAAGGCTCGGGGTGCCCGCTGCCAAACATACGTGGAACGCTATTTTCACTTTTTGTCTTTTTTTCGTAAAAGTGAAAATCTTCTTTGGATTTCCTACGGTTAGGGAACTTTCGTAAAGTGAGAGATACCTGTGCGTCAGAGAATTGAAAACATATGTCCACATAAAAGTTTGTACATGACTGTTGATAGCACCACTATTTATGAGACGAAAGGTGGAAACAAGCGAAATGCCCATCAGTTGACAACTGGACAATTTGTGGCATAGCCATACAATGGAATATTATTCAGCCACAAGAAGGGATGAAATTCTGATACACGCTACAACATGGATGAAACTTGAAATCATGAAGCTAAGTGAAAGAAGCTGGATACAAAAGACATATGATCCATTTACATGAAATGTTCAGGATAGGGCAATTGACAGAGACAGAGGGTAGGTTAGCGTTTGTCAGAAGCTGGGGGGCTGGGCGTCAGGAAGATGACACCTCAAGGGTACAAGGTTTCTTTCTAAGGTGACGAAAATGTTCTCAAATTAACTGATGATGATCGTTGCACAACTGCGAATAAGCTAAACATCATTGAATTGCATACTTTAAATGAGCGAATTTATGGTATGTGAATTATGTCTCAATAAAGCTGTTTTTAAAAAGCTTTAGCCACTTTACTCATAAATACATTGATAAACCACACTCACACAATATTCACATGCAAGCGTGTAGCAGCTCTGAGCTGGGGCAAGGGAAGAATTCAAGGTTGAACCCAGCCGCCAGGCAGCCAGGCTCGTACCCCACGTGGAAAGCAAACATCAGCTGAGGAGTGCAGGAGTCTGGAGAGGTGTGCCCAGAAGGAGGAACAGGCAAGGGACAGCTCTACTAACCTCAGCGGCAACCACTGGGTCAGGTGCAGGGGAAATGGGGTGGGGGAGGGGCAAGCACTCAGAGCAAACCAGAGGTTGCCACAGGAGCTGGATTCTCTTCTCAAAACAGCTCAATTCCCTTGAGATGGGCAAGTTTACCTTTCCCCCGGGCAAGTTTACCTTTCCCCCGAACTTGCTTCACCACATGGCTGCCTGCTATGAGGGTCACTCCCCGTGACCTAGTTTTCCGGTGACCTGGTTGGCTCCCTTCTCCCTGGATTGCTGACATAGGAAGGTGATGAAACCCTCTGATCACCTGGATAGAGTTTTGTCAGCAAGGGTTTGCTTTATGGATTTTGAGTCCTCTACTTTGGGACATTTTAGTTCTTGAACTAAATCATAAGCCAGGGACAGGAAGTCCTTTGCACCAGCAAAAAGCTGATCTTGACGCATCCTATTTTCCATTAGAGAAAAGGAGAGGAACAGAAGACCTGAGCACGGTCACTTCCACACACAAAACCACCTTTGCCCAAAATTAGCTTCTGTGGGGCAAAAAAAAAAAAAAAAAAAAAGCCAAGAGTTTGAATAAAGGCAAAAACCCCTTACTACGGTCTTTATCAATATTAACTCATTTGCACTACTTAACCGTCCCATGAGCCTCGGTGTGCTCATTTGCATAGTGAAAACTAGCCTCCAACTTACAAGCTATTTGAAAAATTTAAGCGAGGTAACATATGAAGAAGTTTCTGAACTCTTGAGCCACAGAAATATCGGGTCTCACCATCACGGCCCTTCTTTCATAAGCTATCTTACATACTGTGAGCATGCTCTCCTTTGACCCTGGCCGGGAGCTACTGTTGTCCCCATTTTAAAGGTAAGAAAACTGAAGTCAAGTCACCTGCCCACAACTATACAGTAGATTAACAAACTTTAAGCCTAGAGCCCCCTCACCTACAGTCTCTCCCCTGACTAGGGGTCTCGAAGTCCAGTTGCACCTGAACTACTCGAATACTTGTCAAAATCAGAGGATAGGACCCACTCCAGACTGTGGGATCCTTTCCCAAGATGCGGCCCAACCACGTGCATTTTAAGTCTCCTCCAGCTGGTTCAGGCACACACCAGAGTTTGTCCTCTACACTAAATTAAAAAGAACTTGAGAAAAGAAAATCTAAATGACAAAGAAAGAAGTAACCAGGAAAACTAGAGGGTAAAGAAAGAAATTAGAAAGTACGGTCTGCCTATATCTTATAATAGCTGACTTAGGGAGGGAGTGCTCCTTTTTGCTTTCTATACTTTATATTTACTTACTTGAGTCTCACAGTCACACTAAGAGGGAAGGACTATGATTATCCTCATTTTACGGATGAGGCTCAGAGAATTTAAGTTGTTTGCCCGAAGTCACACAGCTAGTACAGAAAGTCAAGAGAGAATCCGAACCACTTTAATATACTCGTAGAGAGGAAAATGGGCCAGGACAATGAAAAAGAAAAAAAAGGCAAGAAAAGATGCATCATGGAAAGCTGACATGCAACAAAGCTGTGCCAGGTCCCACTGTGCATCCGCCTGAGTGTGCCAGCCTCACAGGAACCCATCTGGGGTCTTTGCAAGTTTGAGAATGGGACTTGGGCATCTGTAGAAAAGTTCACAGTCTGTTGATGGCAAAGCCAGCCCAAATGCTTCCCTGACACTTGAGAGGGCACCTCATACTGGGTTGAATGGTGGTCCCCAAAAGATATGTCCACGTCCTAATCCCTGGAAACTATCTAGAAAAAGAGTCTTGGCAGATATAATTAAGGATCTTGATTTGAGATCATCCTGGATTATCCAGGTGGGCCCTAAATCCAACAACATGTCCTTATAAGAGGAGGAGCAGACCCAGACACGCAGAAAGAGAAGGCCATGTGAAGACAGAGGCAGAGGGTGGAGTGAGCAGCCACAAGCCCAAGAATGCTGACAGTCACCAGAAGCTGGAAGAGGCAGGAAAGAAATCTCTTCTGGAGCCTCTGAAGGGTTTTGGACTTTGGTCCTCCAGAACTGTGGGAGAATAAATTTCTGCTGTTTTAAGCCACCTGGTTTGTGGTAATTTGTCATGGCTGCCTTAGGAAATACAGTGGGGAGTGGACAACCAATTTAATGGACATTGCTATTTAGGTTTGCTCGGCAACCTTTTTTCCTTTACCTAGGTTACATCTTTTCCCTTCTTTTAGAGACCTGCTCCCCCCACTTCCTGCCACGTGCTTCTGGTGCCCTATGGAAGGGCCTGTCATCCAGAACAGGCCAATCGGAGAGTCTCATCTCAGAGGCTACAGTGATTGGTCCAGGAGTGACTCATGACACAAGCCAGACCAATCAGAGTCCTTCCCTGGATTTTTGTATGACTAAGCAGATTAGAGGTATACTTCTCTCTGGGACTAGTAAATTGGTGCACGAGGAATCCAGGCCACCGGGGGACATGTCTCTGCTGTGTGGAGGAAGCCCAGGTGCAGGGGGCAGGAATGAGGCCAACGTGTGAAAGGAAATAGAAGCAGGAGGCCAAGTGCGAGGGTGAAGAGATCCCAACAGGGTTTCACTTTCCTGATCCAGTCGACCCTGGGGCCAGCTCCACCATTCCTACGGTTTGTTACCTGAAACATTGTTCCGTCCCAGCCCAGATGAAGTTGGGTTCTGGCCCTGGCAATTGACAGAGCTTGGACTAATGCAACAGAGTGGCATTTCCCCTGGGCAGAGCAGGGGCATCTGGGAACAGGCTTTACTTCATTCTTACCATCTCAGGCTTTATATATGAAATTCCCCCCAGATGGAGGGGGCGGGAGTTTCCCTTCCTCCCTGGAGTGGGCGAGGGTAGGAGAAGGTATATATTTAAAGGAAATTAAATTTAATAATGAGTTTCTCTAAAAAAAAAAAAAAAAAAAAAGACCATTCTTGCTTCTCCTCCCTTTCGGGGAAGGTTCAAAGACAAGATCAAGGGCCAGTGGTGTTCCGTGTTGCAGAAGAGAAGAGAGAGAAACACACTTGAGAACACGCCTGATTCATAGCATCAGTCAGAATGCCCAAAAGACTCAACAGAGACCATTTCCAAGCAGGAGAATGTTCGTTTCTATTCGGCAGGGCCTGGAGAAGAGAAGGAAAAGGAAAGATTCGGATAGGAAGCCAAGTTGACGTGGGCACAGAGGCCCTGACCCCCTTTCATAACCACATAAAGCCACCTATCCACCCAAACATTGGCCTCAGGATCACAATAACATCTGAAACTACTTTGGGGCATTTCCTTCCCTTTCAGGTCTCTTTGGGTTCCTCAGTCCACATGTTGCTAATTCTCCATCTTTGCAAAGCTCTCCATTGCATTTAAAGTCAGAATGCATCCTATTCATCGTTTCTGAATTGGAGGGGAGGACATCACAGAGGTCAGCAGACTTTTTAATATAGAAAATAAATGAGCAAAGCTGTGCCCAAATGTGCAAGAGCGTGAGAGCACGCACATAGCTTGATATTTCCCGCTTTAATCCACTTTTCGGCTCTACTGTGCAAGATCACAGGAGAGACTTGGGCAGTATGTCTGAGAAGGGTTCCTCATGTCTCCTTCAAGAAAGAAGTTCTTCCCAAAAGTTGCTTTTTATAGGTCACTGGGTCTGCAGATCTCAAGTAAGCTAATTACTGGTCAGCAAATGGCTGCTTTGAACTGGCTACACACTGGAGGTCCTCTGAGGATCTTGTTTGCTAGGTGACTGTTTTTGTATGTTGCCTACTGTGTTTACTCATGGCAAGGGACTCCTTCTCACTTGAGGCAGAGCAAAGGGGACCCCCCTCTAATTAAAGCAGTGACGAAGACATGGAGGAAAACTGGGGCACACGTTCTGATAAGGTTCAAAGCAAGAGGGCTCGTGAAGACATTAAATTTGGTTGCTATCATTCACCTAAAGGGAAAAAAAATTAGAAAAAAAAAAAAGAGCATGTAGAATGAGGATGAGACTTTGGTTTCCTGCCAGCATGACTACTAAATGTCCAGCCTGCTCATGGTCACCTGCAGGGTTCCCGATGGGGTGGTGTGTAGGCTTGGAAAGACACATGGATTCTGCTCACAAGTCAGCTTAGAGTGGATGTTAGGAAAACAGAAACATAGCAAAGGTGAGTCATTTCCCTAAACAGGGTTATTTTAAAAAGTAATAGAGCAAAAGAGAACAAAATAGTGAAGGTCGAAGAGTTGGTGGCACTCGTCATCAAGCTAACAAATTCATTATAACATGACTTTAATTTCAGAACCAGAAATGGGGACAGATGGCCTTAGGACTAGGAGTATACATGGAAACTGTGGGATAGAATTTCTTAAATTTGACTGTCCTGGAAATTATAGTGTAGTAGTTCTCAACTGGGGGCAATTTTGTCCCCCAGGGGAAGATGGCAATAGAGACATGTTTTATTGTCATGACTTAGGGTGGCGGCGGGGAGGGAGGTGGGAGGGAGGGGGAGACCGTGTTACTGACATCTGTTAGTTAAAGGCCAGGGATACTGTTAAACATCCCACAAAGCACAGAACAGGCTCCAACGAAAGAATTATTTACTCTAAGTGTCAATAGTGCCGATGTTGAGAAACCCTGGATATAAGTTATATAATGAGCACAACCATCAGAACGATTCCAGGCTACTTTAACCCATAGGCAGTGTATCCCCCTTCCCTCAATTATGACTGCATTTCTCACTGAAGACGGTGGATGCTGCCTCTTGAAATAGCAATATTTCCCTCCCACGGACTCATCTCTCTAAAGTGATATTTCGGTCATCTCTATCCCAGCTACATCTTACTGGACCAGAGGTGGACAACCGATGCAAGCCAGGCCACCCAGATTCTTCTCACAATAATTTATAGTTACATAGAAGACAGTCTATTAGTCAGGAAAGGATAAGACACACCACAGTAACAAATAACTCTAAAGTCTTAGTGGATTTCTTGCTCATGGCTCACTCCTGGCATGACATGACAATGCCAGTTGTCAAGGGTGAGGTGTAGCAGAGAGTTTGTTCCACAGACTCCCTCAGGCTCCAGGCCGACAGAGGTTCACCCACCTTATGACAGAGGTTCACTGTCATTGCCACGTGAGGCTTTGGGGTTCCCTAGGCAGGAAAAGAAACCCCGGAAGGGGCTCATACTGGCTTTTAAATGCTTTTGAATGGAAACGGACACCTACCTCCTTCCTCTCACAGCCCATTGGCCAGAACTAGTCACATGACCCTGCCTGACTGCAGTGGCTAGGGATGTGTAATCTTTCCAAGAGCCTAGAAGAAGAGGAGAACCAGAGACCTCACTGCCAGTTAGCTGTGAGAAGCCGGGCTGCAAGGCCATGGAGTATCAGGGCTCAAGGGAGAGCCAAAGTTATGGGAGAGAGGATTTCAGGAGAAAGCAGAAGAGGTCGGAAAAGAGAATGGTGCAGAGGCACAGAAAGCAGCAGCCAGCAGGAAGCTCCTGAGGGATGTGGGAAGTCAGCGCCTTGGTGTTGGGCCGCTCCCGACTCCCTGGGCGGCTGTGCTGTGCTCTGTTTTCATGAGGACTCCAGGTCAGTGCACCAAGCCGTGCTCAGAGCTGGGGTGAATAGATTTCTGTTCCTCGCCTTCCAAAAGAGCTTTGACTCATGCTTGCCGGTTGTACGTCTTGAATACGTAATTCCCTGTGAAGGTTGTGGAAGAAAGCTGGACTCTCAAACAAATGGAGCTGCCCCAAAGATGACAAATCTCCTACGGCGAGCTTTTTAGAAGGGCCCAACTTTCCACCAGCCCTGACCTAACTTCGCCAATGACGCAGACTGGGCCCAGGCAGGCAGTGGCTACTGATGTAACTTAAGAGGCTCGAAAGGGTCATCCCTCCGTGTGCGTGGCACCCAGGGATGCCGACGCAGGGGTTTCAAACTGCTTTTGTGCCATAGAGTCCTTCTCAGAATAACATTGTTAAGTGATTTAAATATTTTTAAACACGGAAAGTAAGATACATAAGATCACAAAGGAAACCAATGACGTTGGGAAACGGTTATCAAAATATTGTTAAATTGAGACAAGAGTACTCTGTGTACTTATTATCAGTACATTAAGAAACTCTAGTGGCAGGTTTAATATTTAACCATAATTTCAGAGTAGTGATGAACGTCAAGAACTCGGAAAGGGACTTACGACAACTATAACAGCGATATAAAAATACCTATTCACTTTGTAGGTAACAAAGTAACAGATATCACTAACACTACTATGGTTTGTGGCCTATAGTTATAACTGAAGGATGTGCCAAGTTTCCATCAGAGGGTTGTTAAAAGAAAGACACATTTATTGCTTAGTGAAAATAAATACATATTTTATTGTTAATGGAAATAAATACATGTTTTTCCTAGTCTCTGACTATAAGGCCCCAGACAGATTTTCTGAGCAGGAAAACAGATAGTGTGTGAAGAGGAAGCAGAAATATGTTATTATTATTATTTTATTATTATATTTATGATTTTATTATCTAAGGCTAAGCAATGAACAATGACTAATACCCAAGGCAAATTAGCTCATCGGCTTAGTTCCTCTTACCTAGTATCATCCTGAGCGTAAACAGAACAGGTAAGTTTGGATGAAGAGCTTTTAGTCTGAAGAGGATACTGAACAGAAGCTTTGACCCACTGGCATGGGACGGCCGGTACCTGAGGGAGCAGTGAGCTGGCCTCGGGACCAGGGACACATCAGAAGTGTTGCCAGAGCAAAGGGAGAAATGTCTGCCACTGCCCACTTGAGGGAAAGTTCCAAAATGGTGACCGCGGATCAAGCTGAAGACTGAGAAGGGAGGAAATGGGTGGATGGGATTCAAATCGCGGAACAAAACTCATGGGGTGGGGCCGAGGGCTGCAGTCAAATACTTCTGTAACCAAGACCCGAGCCCTAGACTTTTTCTGTGGCTGAAGGTGCCTGAGAAAAGAAAGGTCGTATGTGCTTGGAGAAGAACCAAAACCATCTGAACACACTACAGTAGGAGAAACAACAGAAGAAGATTGAGAAGGCCTGGCTTCTGCTCTCCATTTTGCCTCTCTGATTTGCTGAGCCACTCAAGCCAAGTCATTTTATCTCTCTGGACCTCAGTTTCCTCATCTATAAAGTCAGAGAGTTAGACTAGATCAACTCATAGGCAAACATTTTACAATGTCAAGATCAGCCATGAGTACTCCAGCACTGTGATTCCCAATCCTGACCGACCAGAATTCTCCTGGGAAGCTTTAAAAAAAAAATGCTGATGCCCAGGTTTTATCCCCAGAGTTCTGATTTAATTGTTCTGATGTGGTCTGAGCATTCGGCTTTTTAAGTGCCCTCCCAGTGATTCTAGTCGGCATCCAAGCTGGAGAATCTTTGCTCTGGCACCGATTAGGTTATCAGATTGATAGGCTGGGTAGAGAACCAAGGTCAGACACCTGGGGCACAGAAAAGGAGATCAGGCTCAGTAAGGCCCAAGAACAAAAATTAAGAGAGCCACATCAGGACCTGGGAGGACCCAAGAGAGGCAGCGGACAGTGGGTAGGGGTGAGCAGGGAATGAGGTAGTTAGGCCTGGGACATAGGAACCAGTTCTGTCCTATTCGCTGGGTGACCTTGGACCAGTCACTTCCCATTTCTGAACCTCAGTTTTCAAACTTGTAAGGCGAGTCCGATGTAAATGAAAGGAAAAGGAAAACCAGCGTGTGTATCGACTACTCCTTAGATGACAGGTCCTGCACCAGGTTCTGTACGTACGTTATCCAATTCCTTTCTGCCACTGCACTAAGCAAATGAAAGCGTTGATGAATTCGCACTCAGAAAAGCATGAGCTGCATTATCATTTCCATTTTTTTTTTTCAGATGGGAGGAGTTAACCAGCCTCTCTTTCTCTACCTCCCTGAGTTACTACAGGGCCAAAATGAGATAATGTGTCTGAAATAGAGCTACTAGCTTGAGTAGATAAAAATACAGGATACTCAATTAAATTGGAATTTTAGACAAACAGTAAATAGTTGTTTGTTTTTTTTTTAAGTGTAAGTCTGCCCCAAATACTGTTTTGACTGACAACCCATGTTTGAAACTATTTTATCAATCATGATGCCTGATACACATGTACAGTTTTAGTGGGTTATCTGGCTTCTTATTAGTAAGAAGTTTTCTTTATGAGGGATATTAACCCTCTGACATGTGTCCTCAATATTTTTCCTATTTGTGTTTTATTTTTCACTTCGTTTATGATGTTTGTTGTACAGAAGTTTTTAATTTTTATGTTGTCACACGTTCCAATCTTTTTCCTTATTATTTATAGCATTTGTGCCATGCCTAGAAGTTTCTATCCAAACGTTATACAAATATTCATCCATGCTTTCTTCTAGTATTTTATGTTTTATTTTTTACAGTTAGAGCATCTGGAATTTATTTGGAAGGATGATTTTTTTTTTCCAGTTGACCAGCCAGTTGTCCCAAGAGTGTTTGTTCAACAAATTATTTTTTTCTCACTCATTTGAAAATATCCTTTATCATATACTGAATTCTGAGATTGACATGGGTATAGTTCTGCAACCTCTAACCTGTTCCACTGTCTTTTCTTTTCCTATGACATGGTTTAAATCACTAATTTTATAATATGCTTTGTTTTCTGGGAGGGCTAGTTCCTGCTCGTTTTCCTTCTTTTTAAGGATTTCCTTAAAGAGTTTTATTCTCACTTTTCCATTCTTCCTAATGAATTTTAGAATTATTTTATCAAGTACCCAAAACTCTCATTGAGATATTAATTAGTGTTGGGTTAAGTTTTCAGAATAACTTACGGAGAAAGGATTTCTTAATATTATTATCTGTTTATTTAAGAACAAAAGAAGTCTCTCTTTTTAGTCACCTTCTTTATGTTCTTCTGTACAAGCTATGCACTTTCTTCACATAAGTGCTGCATGAGCCTTATTAAATTTATTCCTAGCGCTTTATATATTCTATTGATATTCATTATACTTTTTATTTGATTATTACAGGAGTAGCAGAGAGAGATAAAGACAGATTTGATCGATGTCATAGTTTTCGCTGAGTCTGTCTTCCCAAGAGATTCCAGAGAAGATTCAGTTCATTATTGTGATGTGTCTAAAGGAAATATACGTTCAGTGACTCCAGTTTTAAGATTGGGGGCACAGAAGAACCAGACGCAATTCTCCCCCACCATTCTAATAGACTTTTTTTTTTTACCAGGTAATGTGAAGCCTGCCCAACCTTCAAGAACGTCCTTCATCTTTGCCCCTGCGAGACCAGGCATCCCATTGGCTCTCAGGACAAGCCCCGCCTCTTCCTAGAGAGGCCTCTGCTTCAGGTGTGAGGGGCCAATGCTGTTTAGAAATTCTTTCTCCTTTCTCCTCTCTGGGTGCCTTTCATGGTAATCCGATCCTCCGAAGGGAGTCTGGCGTCTCCCTGACACACACGTTTACATGTTCGATTTCCTTGCCCATTTTCTGACTGCATACATAAAAGAGAATTGTAAATGTTTAGAAAAATCAAAGTTCTTAGACACCTGCAATTCCACCAACTTAGTGTTCACGAATTCATGCAAAGAAGAGGCTGACGAAATGAAGGGGGATAACCTGGCCATTGTCTTGCTGAAGTTTTCCAAACTTTGTCTCCTCTAGCTCTTGGAGCAGCTTCGAGTTGACTGGGCAATTTGGATGCTTGTCAGGCACAGCTTCCTGCTTTATTCGGGCCGAGGTATTGTAGAAAACCACTTTAGACTCATCTCACAGAGATAAATGTTAGGCAAGGAAGGGCAAGGACGACAGCCACTGCTGAGGCTAAGAAGGGCATCAGTCTGGCCAGTGTTGGGGCCAGATGCTGGGCAGTTAACTGGACGTTCCATCCCCACCCCGGATGCCACCCCGGCATAGCCCTCCTGTCAGATCCTCACTCTATTCCATCACTCTTTTCTGCTTGCTCCTTTTCTTTAATTTAGAGCCTATGGGTTCTAACCCATAACTGTACAGTGCATTCAGGGCTGAAGAGGCTTCCAGCTCTTGACAAATAGCAAACATGAAAGCGTTGATGAATTCACACTCAGAAAAGCATGAGCTGCATTATCATTTCCTTTTTTTTCTTTTTTTTTCAGATGGGAAAAAGCAAATGCAAGGAACCTCAGGACTATCCCTAAACGAAAATACGGAAGTAGAGTGCACTCAACTATCATAAGTAGGGCCAGTTCCAGACTCATGCTCTTGGCCAAAGCTTTAGAAGGGACACTTGTTGAGTGATATATGAAGTCTAGGACTTCTAGGCTGAGTGATGCTTGTCTGTGGTCCACTGGGGACCAGAAGTCATAGATTCACATTAGCCTACTGCATAATTCTCTACCAGTTTTTCAGCCACTGACTTTTTTTTTTATTTGATTTTAATTATTTTTATTTTTTATTTTTTATGGTGACATTGGTTAATGAAATCCATTAAGTTTCAGTTGTACATTTGAACAGTAAGGCATATATATATATATATGCCACACATACATACATACATATATATATATATATATATTTTTTACATTGTGTGTTCACCTCCCATAGTTAGAGTTCTTTCTGTCACCACATATTTGACCCCCTTTTACTCCATCTACCTCCCCGCTCCCCGCTCCCCTCTACCCTCTGGTAACCACTAGTCTATTGTCCATGTCCATGAGTCTCACTTTGTTTATCTTGTTCATTTGCCACTTTTAGGTTTAATATCACACATATAAGTGATATCATGTGATTTTCAACTTTTTCTTTCTGGCTTATTTCGCTTAGCGTGATTATCTCAAGGTCTGTCCATGTTGTCATAAATAGCAGTATTTCATCTCTTCTTATGGCTGAGTAATATTCCATTATATATATGTACCACAGATCCTTTAGCCAATCATCTATCGTAGGATACTTCAGTTGCTTCCATGTCCTGGCCCCTGTGAATAATGCTGCTATGAACATCGGTGTGCAAATATCTTTTTGGATATGGCTTTTCAAGTCTTTGGGGTAAATACCCAGGAAAAGGATTGCTGGGTCAGATGGTAGGTCGATTCTTTTTTGAGGAACCTCCATCGTGGCTGTAGTGGCTATACCAATTTGCAGTCACACCAGCAGTGTGTGAGGGTGACTTTTCAACCACCCCAAGCCAGGCTGCTAAGAGAGTGGCACTGTTAGGTTTCCAGTTCATATCACCTCACCTAAAGAAACCCACGCTGTCCCCATTACCACACCTACCACTGGCCACTGGAAATGGAAAACTCCATCCCGTAAAATAGGTTTCTCCTTTCAAACGCCCCACCAGGACTTTTTCAGAGAAGTCTGAACTGTAATGAATCAAATTTTCCCATGTCTCCTACCTTCCAATTGCAAGAGAGCGGGCACATTATAATTTCCCCAGAGTTCCTATGACACATTTCTATTTTTTCCCCCCTTTTATTTCAAGGGTGGACCCTCTTTACCCAGCCGAATCCTTTGGGAAGAAACAGAAGAAAAGACCCTCCCCTCCAATTCTTTGTCCTGTTAGATACAGCCTTCTTTGAAAGTTACAAAGAGTATACATGCCAGAAGTACCTTCCCAAGAACCGGATTCAAACCGGATCGCACGTGCTCTAAGAGACTGCTGGCATTCTCAACTGTAGTCTTCACTGAACAGTGCTCCGAGAGACGATTAGCAAGAGCCTGGGACTGTTTTGATTGCGTGAGAATCGGGTTGGATGGTTTGGGATACAACAAAATCTCACCAGGACAGTAAATTTGGAAACAGGAAGGTTAAAGAGAAGGACATTTTGGACAAGGACGCAGCTCTCATCCCTGGGATAATTCACAGGGCTCTTCCTTTTTGGCCCCCTTACACACCATTCATGAATCCCAATTAAGTGCAAGCTTCGTACCCTTCGACCCAGCCTATAAAAACGAGAACATCTGGGAATTCCAAGGCAGGGTGGCAGGGGAAACGATTTCATGGACCCTCTCCCTCTCCCAACCTCATAACTTTTTATTGCTTCACAGTTCATCGTCTCTTCCACCCCCCACCACCATCCTTTTGCTCACACAGGTCCTGTGGGAAACTTCGTGTGTGGAAGGCTTCACGTTCCTTCGGAATAGCTCCGGATAATGATAGTGTCAATGAAATGCCTGGCTGGGAATATCAGCCCCCTCCCCCGCACTCCATTCCAGCACCCCATATCATTCCCTCCTCTGGCTCAATACGGAGCAAGTTCAAGGCTCACCACAGCTAGGGCTTCGGGGTCTTCCCTTTATTTCTGCTTCCCATCTATTGTACATTCCCCAGAAAAATCTGGGGATGGGAGCCAGGCAGCGACAATGCGGCAAGACTCTGAGACCAAAAGATAATTGAAAAAGCCCTGGAAGTCCTTTCCCTTTGGCCTTAAGTCCACATATGGTCAGCACATTAGAGACCTTGTGCTGAAGACGAGCTTGGGGAGGAGGTGATTTCTGTCATTCGCTCAGACTACCTGCCCCCAAATAATCGGGCAATCAGGACTCTGCGAACCTCAGGTTCATTGCAGGTTTGACCGTGTCACTGATTTTAACCCAACCTGATGTTCCTTCTACGCTGGTCCACACTCTAGGAGATAAAGTAGCTGTCTTCATGAGTGATTGCTTCCAGACCCAGCAAAAAGAAACTCATGTGTTTGAAATGCCTGCCATTCTTCTCCATTTCACCATAAAGTAGCCAATTTAATTTTGCACAATACTGTTTGATAACAACCATGTGTGTGTCTTCTGTATTTATATACTCAGGAAAGGACCTACTTGGTCATTGTGAGATAATTTCACAAGAAAAATGGAACCAGATGTGACTCCTTTTTATTTGGCTCTTCAAACTCAAGCAATCTAATTCCCAGGGTCAGTCTTTATTTGGGTTTTCAGTTACCTTCCAGAAGAGGATCCTTTTACACTATAACGTTTGCTTTTCCGAGGTACCTGACAAGCGGGAGTGGGCAAAAGATTTTAGGGAGTTGGTTCTCAGCCTAGCACTTTCCAACATTTCCAAGCTAAAGATTCCGTGGAAGGGAAGTTTCCTCCTTTGGAATGGAACATGTCTGTCTAGCAGTAAGCTTATCCACTTCAATTAAACCATTCTTCCAGCTACCCAGAATGTATAAGCACTTTGGGCCTGAAACACAAGGTCAAATCATGCTAAGATGACTCATTCAAAACTCCAGAGCGAAGAAGTTGGGCAGGACTGACATCTCGTTTCCTCCTTTACTTTAATTTCCATCCTAGCTTGTGCCAGGAAGCCTGCCATGTACAGTGGTACAATCTGTGCACTGTACAAAAGTGCTCAGCCAAGGGAGAGAGTTGGGGCTGAAATTCAGCCCAAGCCATGCTTGTTAAGCCACGTATCCCAGTATGGAATACAGCTACCCAGAGGAAGAGACACCTTTCCGCCCTCCACCCCCACCCCCCACAGAGGGACTAACTGCTCACCAGGTTGGCATTCCTGAGGCTGCCTCTGCCCAGAAGAGGTACGTTCTTCTAAGAAGCTGTATGTGCTGGTGGAGCCCTTGCTACTAATTATAGCCTGAGCTATGACTATGCGGACACCAGAGTATGTGTCCTCTACTCCTACCTGCATACATTAGGACCTTTCCATAGGTCACGTTCCTGTGTTCTGCCCTGTCTTTGGGAGGCCCCAAGGGAAGTTCTGAGGAGAGGCTTTAGACCCAGGGGAGTAGCTATGTGGCGCTTGTGTCACTCACTACTCTTTCTATGGCAGACATCACTAATCAACTCTGGAATCCTTTCACACTGTGCCCAAATTGATCTCACAATTCTTCGCCCCACAGAGGAGGACTTTCCTCAATCTCTACCAGTTGAATAAAGCTGACAAACGAGACGAAATCCATCTGCCTTGGTTAGCTATTGCCACAATAATGCTGCATAACAAACCACCCCAAATCTCAATGGTTTAAAATAAAAATCATTCATTCTTATTCACCCATCTTGGAGGTAGCTGGGGTTGGGCTGATCTAAGGTGAATCAGGCTAGGAATGCTCTGCTTCAAGCTGTGGTCCAGCTGGCCTTGGCTTCTCACTGTGGGTTGGCTCAGGTATGCTCATCGAGTTGTCCATTCTGCGGCCCATGCTGAAGGGTCAGTAGCTAGCCAGAGGACACTCTTCTCATGTCAAGAGCAGAGGCACAAAAGGACAAGACCAGCCACACAGGCACATTTTTAGTCTCCGCTTATTTCACATCCACTAACATTTCACTGGCCAAAGTAAGTCATGTGGCAGAGCCCAAAATCAAGGGGCAAGAAGCATGTCACTCTTCTAAGACCAAGGCAAGGGGGAAGAACTGTGACCAAGCATCGGAGCTACCACACCATCTCTGTCCTAAGCAACGGGGCAGCGGTAGTGTCGAACCATGTGTCGTGATGTCTCTTACCTGGCTGATGCCCCTTTAAACCACCTTCCCTAGCCAGACAATCAACCTTTTGGTCCAGGTGGGTGGATAACAGAGAAGGCTGAACTTCAGAGCCCAAGATGCAGAGATAGAGTGGTTCTTCATAGAGCCGGACTGGTGAACCTGGTGATTAATGGTAATGAAGATGGATTTGAGACAGGTACTTGCTCTAGGAAATAGGTACAGATAAACAGGTGAGAGGGCCAGGTGAATCAGGGAACCTTGGCTTCAAGGTATGCGATTTGGAGGAAATGAGAGAGTGAAGTAAAAACAGCAGAAGCGGCGGCAGCTTAGGACAGAGGTACCCCAACTGGAAGCGAGCGTGGGTGTGGAAACCCCTGCTGATCCTCTGAGGGCTTTTCGTTTTCCCTCATCAAAATCAAAGCATCCCTTTAAGCCATGGCACCTTATCACCATCATCAAAGGTGAACCCAGAAAATTACAGAGCCAAGGTCCTGCCCTCCAAGAGTTCACAATCTGAGACACACTGACGACGACAACTCTAGCGAGTAAAATATAAACAGAGATCCAAGACAGGTGGCAAAGGGAGTTCCAACTGTAGATAATGGAAAGCAGGGATCAATCCAGGCAGGCTCCCTGGAGGAATGGGCATCCAGACCCTCTTTATGGGAGGGCTATCATCCTAGAATGATGGCATGACTTAATAGAGGCCATGGAAGTAGAAGTGTGGTGAGGGGATAGAGGGCATTGGCTGCAGGGGAAGGGCGGGGGGCTGCATGGAAAGGTCTGTGATCAGTCTATCTCCAGCAGCTCAACTGATGATCAAGAGCTTTGCACTAACCTGACAGGGAGGCCTTAGAAGGGCTTGTAAGGATTTCTCTTTAGAAAAGTCTAACTGCCTTTTTTTTTTTTTTTCAAACTTACAATGGTGGGTGTAGAAGGCAAAGGGCAAATCTTTGTGACTTCCCAATCTGACATCTCAGCAAGTGGAATTGGGGAAAGGAGAGGTCAGCAGGTCTATATACGCACCCTCCCACACCAAACCACATCTAACTCATCTAGACCACCTGGGGTGCAGTTTGAGACTAGTTTGAGCCCGTATTAGGCCAGGCTCTATGATAAGTACTTCACATATTACAGAAAACCTATGAAATCAGGATTATTATTATTATCCCTTTTCGCAGATAAGGAAACTGAGTCTTCATGAAGATAAATTACTTGTCCAAGGTCACATAGTTAGAGAATAACAGTGCTAGAAATTGAATTCAGGCCATCTGAATTTAAAACCCACATGCTCGTCACTATATGATACTATTTCTAAGAAGGGTCACTTGCTTTAAAGATACCACAGACCTTGAGTTACTTTAGTTAGGCCCATCCAGTAATTCTAGGATTCACTTGCCAATCAGGCTATGAAGGTTTCAGGCATCCAGAAAAGTTGACGTGGCCTCGTTTTCCACATTGTACCTGAGAATATGTGTCCTACAGCAACCAAGACACTGGGGAATGCAAAGTCCCCTCCGTACTGCAAAGTCCTGGCATGTTTTCTTTTGGAGAGGAGTAAAGTGTTAGCATCGGCCAAGGGGAGGCTGAAAGAAATATACGCTTCCCTTTCAAGCCAGGCTAACTGAGTGGGGCTTGTAGGTAGGTCAGTCGTTGATTTCCTCTCTTCTCCAGAGAGCACTGCCATAGTTACATGGATAAAAGCCGAGGAAGAAAGACAGAGCTGAATGGTCCAGGTTGAAAGAAAACTTTTGAAACAGGTTAGAAGACTTCAGTGGGGGGTTGGGGTGTGGTGTGAAATGTCTGCTACCTGAACGAGATGCCCGGTGTTGTTTAGATGTGGTTGCAAGGGAGGTGGAGGTGGCATAATTATCATTCCTTCCAAAAGCTGAAAGGAAACCACTTGCTTTTGTCTTTCTTTTTCTGTTGTCGTTTTTTGTTTTGTTTTGTTTCTTGCCGCCTGTACCCGCTGTTCTGTAAGTCTGACTTTGAGCTTGGATGTTCTAAAAGCATTTATGGTTTTGCTTCTGTAATGTCAAGCTCGACACAGACCACACTCAAATTTTATTGATGCTAAGGCTCTGGTCTTGCAAAGAACTGGCTCGAAAAATCACCACAAAGGGCCTGTCAATGCTAGGAAAGAAAGAAAGCTGAATGATATGAATGTGTGGCCAGGCAGGTCCTGCTCTGGGGCCCTCGGGGACTGTTCCTGGAAGAACTGTCTTGAAGTAGGAAGATCTTCAGGGAAGGGAAGTCATCTTTGGTTAAAAAAAAAAAGAAAAAAGTCAAAGAAAACGGTGGGGTTGCAAAATAAGAAATGTCCATTCATTTTCACAACTACTCTTCGAGGGCCACTAATGTGCCAGGAAGCATGCTAAATAATGAGAGGAACCGTATCTGTTTCAGACAGTTTTCAAGAGACTCTCAAGAAATAATCTTAGCAAAAGGAAAGAAAACCAAGCGGGCACACGGGTCCTTTCCAGGCCAAAGGACTCAAGGCTTCGAACGGGCTCGGTTAGGAGACAGAGAATTCTAGGCACAAAATTTTGTGACGGCTGATGCAAGCATCCCTATGGCCCCACGTACCTTCTGGAATAGACTTTCCAGTTACCTGGAATAGTCAGGATAAAGATCATTCTCGGACCCACCATCAGTAGAGCACAGAGAGGAGGTGATTTTCCAAAATGGAAGTGGGTTGAATTGAACCATCCATGCTTCTCTATCCAGTTTGTCTCAACCTAAACAGCACTATTGGCAAGAGGGGAGGTCCAGGTTCGAGACTCAGTGTGAGCGAAGTTATTTGGTCCATCTGGGTCAAGGCAACCCCTCAGCCTTGGCCTTATTAACGCTGTTCTCACTTGTTAACCAGCCCAGGTGCTAGTTAACTCACCGCTTTTTTCCTGCCGGGTTTCTCACCCCACAAAACGACTTTTACTTACGGTTCTTTCTCACCAAGCTCTGTTGTGAAAATCACACCTTCTTTTCAGCCCTTAGCTGGAGAGACTCAGAGACCTATACTAAGTCCCCAAGGTCCCTGAAGCTCAGCTGTCAAGACCACCTCACAGGTCAAGCCCAGTTTTGGGGGCGAGTAAAAATTAGAGCAACATGTGCAACCAAATGTGTGGGGTTAGGGCTCTGTGATACACAAGCGTCCTCAGGGCCACCTGCCTGGTGTGGAAGGAAACCCATCTATGCTCTGCAGACAGTATGTCCACTTCTCAAGAGCACCTGCAGTTTTCACCTGTGGCAGAGGCTGCTAATAGCCTTTGTCACCCACATTCTCAGGAATAGGATCCCCTTCCCTTTTAAGCCAGGCATGTGGCTTAAAGAACACATTGACCATCCTCCCTTGCAGTTGGCTAAGCACTAGTCAGTAAAGTATAGAGAATGGTATGTGCTAGTGCTGGGGACATTCCCTAAGGAAAGGAGTATTGTCTTTTACTCTCCTTTTCTTTTTCATGCTGGCTGGAATGCAGATGTGACGGCCAGAACTAGAGCAACATTTTTGGTCTGTGAGGACAAGGGCCATCCCATAGAGCAGTGGTCCTCAAACTTTTTGGTTTTAGGATCCTCTTAAACATTCACTCTTAAACATTCTTGAAGATCACCAAAAAGCTTTTACTTGTGTAGATTATATTTATTGATATTTACAGTATTAGAAATTAAACCAGAAATATTTAAAATATGAGTATACACAAGCACATAGTCCATTAGCCTTCAAAGCGACAACATTGTCACACATCATGTCACCTAGAACACTCCACTGTATACTCACGCTTCAGAGAGTAAGCGTGAAAAGGCAACTAACATCTTAGTATTATGTAAAAACATTTTCGATCCTGCGGATCTCCTGAAAGGATCTTGGAGACCCCCAAAGTCCCTAATGAAGAGCAGAGCAGTGAACTAGAAGGCAACTAAGCCTTGGAAGGATTTGTGGAATGAGTGAACACTTTAGATGTCAACCTCCAGACTTTTCATGTGAGAAAAATGGAATTAAGCTTCACTATTGTTGAAGATGCTGCTATTTATGGTTTTTGTTGTTGTTGTTGTTGGTTTGTTTTTTTTTTTTTTGTCTCTTGTGGAGAAACCTAATCCTGCATAACAGTCTCCTTGGGGATGGACTCTGGGACTGTAGTCCTATTCTTGATTTTATTCTCCCCAGAGGCTAAAAATAACACAAACATTCTCATGCAATTTGAGTGGTTTTTTTTTTAATGCGAAAACTTTCAGGAAGGCATTCCTCTTTCTCCTTTGTCAGTTTTTAAGCAAAAATATCTTCGCTTTAATCGACACAATGAGGGGAGACATAGATGAAAAGTCTGAACCACAGGATTCATCTTGATTTACGGTCGCCCTGCGTCATAAACATCGTCCCTGAATATAAAAGCCCAAACCAGGTCAGAGTTAACATTCATCTTCCCAACACCCCAGTGACCTGTGTCATTATCCCCATTTTGCAGATGAGAAAGCTGAAACATGAAGGAGCTTGCCAATTATGATAATATAGTGTTTTCCATTTTCAAAGCATCCCTTCTAGGTACGTAGGTGCGCTTTGTACCCACTTCTAAGCATCCCCGAGTCCTTAATGGATTGTGAACTCATTACTGTTCTTTCAACAGCCCCTGAAGCTTGTCGTGTGTATGGAAGAAAGAGGAGCAGGCATGTGGAGAAGGAAAACAGCTTCCTCAAATTAGAATGCCCAGCTGAACCCTCTTCTCCTGCTCCTGCTCGGAAACTCCTCTCTCAGAATCCGATATCAGTGATATTCAGGGCAGAATCTACTGCCTCTATCTCCTCCAGGATGTGTCTTACATAAAGATCCATGAAACACAGCTGCCAGACTCGGTAAGCTTCTAGCTTCACCCTATGTCCCCGTGGAAGCCCTTTTTTTGAAGAAGTACTAAGACCATTCAATGGCCTGTCAACCTCTCAGAAGGAACTCTCACTAGGTTTGAACTAGACTAAGAGGAGAAAGACCTATCAGCCTTTTATACTCCTCTAATGCGGTAGGTGGTTGGAAAATGATACTAGAGTCAATGTGGGGGGTATGCGACAAAAGGGTGCCCAGAAGCTTTCGGTGGCTGGAGATATGGCACCCAGTGCCTTTCTCTACACCCCCCTCTTTTGCCTCTGGCACTTCTAATCGCCAAGTTGGAATCAAACATCCAAGAGAAAAATATTCCAAAGCACAGTTCAAGAACAATATGTCCGTAATTAAGAAAAGATTTTTGATCCTTATATTGAAACCCCAACACGTGTTAAATGCATGGAGAAACAGACAAAAGAAAGTTGAACACTAGAAGCATTCATTTTTAAAAGTATGCAAATTTCTAAGAAAACATCTCCGCTGTGGGTATCTCAAGTATTTGCTTAATGTTAATTAACAGTAATGTCAGAGTGAGAAAAATGGTTGGAGGAACATTTCTTTGGCCAGAGGACTCTATGCTGCTTTGTTCTTTAATACTCTTCAGTAATCGTGAAAGAACAGCGAAGTACCTCTTAGTATTGTATCATAATGGAAAGAATCAAAATTCACCAATTGTCTTACAGTCTTAAGTTTGAGACAGTTCTGCGTAGACACAGGATGACCCAGAAGATGGTAGCTGAGCTTCCATCAAATTTTAAGCTCCCAGAAGAGCTAATTGTAAATTAAGGATAAGTCCATTGATTGATTCAGATAAGCATAATTAAAAATGCTTTTCCTAAATGTCCTTTGAACTTGAGTTAAGTTCTGCCAGAGCCCTTCCCCCGAGTAATTTACCCACATGCAGCCCCACGGAACTTTCTTTCCCTGTTTTTTTCCTTCTTTTCTCTTTCCTTCCCTTCTATCTTTTCTTTCTTCCTTTCCTTTTCATTCTTTCTTTTCTTTCTTTCTTCTTCTTTCTTTCTTTCCTTCCTTCCTTCCTTCCTTCCTTACTTACTTACTTACTTACTTACTTACTTACTTACTTACTTATACTTCCTTCCTTCCTTCCCTTCCTTCTTTTTCTTCTTTGCTTTCTTCATTTTTTTTCTTTCTCTCTGTTTCTCTCCTTCCTGCTTTCTGTTTGTTAATCTTTCTCACTTTTCTTTGTCTTTCTCTCTTCATTTATATTACTTCTTTCTCTTCTTTCCTATTTTTTTTCTTTTATCCTCTTTTCTTACTTAATTTTCTTTAAAAAAAAAAAAGTTCTATGTTGTGGGCAAAACTCTTCCCCTAAATTGGCCCCATGCGGTACTTACTCATTAACTCCAAAACAAAAAGCTTACGATCATTTCTTATTTCTAAGGCAATAAAATACCTTGATAGAACATAACTTAGTAAAAATGTTAAACTTACCCCCTACTAGTGCTTTCCTTGCAAAATTGTTCTGTGCAAGTTTCTTGAAAAATCTCAGAAGCATTAAATCCTCATTAATAAAAGCCCAGTGTATTTACGGTGTCAAAATATGTTTTAAAAAAGCCAAAAGCAACTGTTACACAAGTTGCCTCATTATCAATAATCTAGCATCATGCCTTTTATGTGTCATTTCTTTACACAATATACTATCATTGATGACTTTTAGCAAATACATTATGGCAAAGGATTACTCTCATCAGAGGCAGGCTTTGAAAAGGATATGCTAATTTCTAGGGAGCAAGAAAACATCAAAACAGTGCCAGCAAATAGCCAAGGGACTTTTATGTCTTAATATCCTTCAGAAGTGCTTTATCTCCTAGTGCAACGTGTATCATAGTATAAACAGGAAATGAAACAGCCACAGCATCAAAGAAGCGCCGGCCATTGCTGTAATTTCAGGTCAGGCGTAATAAAGGTTATCTACAGTAGGCTAATCAAACAAAAGGGTGCCTGTTTTAAAGAGCCATTTGATAATTCCCATTTAAGGTGCCCTATCAAAGAGATTTCAGCAATGTCTTAGGACTGCTGCTGAATCTCTGTACCTTCTTTCCAACATGACCCCGTTCACTGGTTGCAAGGCTGCTTTGATGTCCTAATTTTTAGGTGATTCTAATTTTGAGGTGATCAGCTTATCTGAAGTTGGCCTGTTTTTTACGCAGGCCTTGATTTCAAATATATTCGTATAAACACAAGAATCAAAAATGGAAAAGCATCTGGAAAGGCAGCCAGCCATCATATCCAGATCTACAGCCAAGAAAAGGCAAGTTTCCCTGTTTGTAAAAATACTTGGTGCCTCCCATGGTATAAGCCCAGCCTAGGGCTAGGGCAGTTCAATTCATGGCTTTCCGCCAGAGCATGAACTTGGGAGCAACCACGAGAAATAGTCCTTCCTCTACTTATTAGTAAGTAGTACAGCCTTTTGAGGTTCTGGTTTAGGTGCCAAAAATGGCTCTTGGTATTCCCAAGTCGGCGGATGACCAAGAAAAGGGACCTAGTCTTCTCTCTGCTCTGCACTAGACATAAGTGCCTTTGATATTCATAAGCCTGGTGATACACAGACAGGAAACAGAAGGCAGACGCTTCGACAGCAGACTCAGGCCTGTCCCAGGAGCCATTCTGTTGACTTGGGTGACACAGCGCTACACCCTGACCCACTGCCCCTACACTAACCACTTTGCACCCCTCCCACTCCCCCATCCAGCCCCAACTCCTCCTCACAACCCTCACTTCCCATCTGGGAGGGGAACACTCTCAGTGTTTGCAAGTCAAATATGGCCATTCAGCTCCTCCCAGCGATGACCATGCAGGTGCCAGAGGACAGACGGGCCACCTGACAAGCAGTACGTGCCCCTCCTTCCAGGGGAGGAGGAGTCAGAGAGGCAAAGGGTCATCTGTCCAGGCATTGGGTCTGGCTCCCCTGGGGCCCAAGTGAGTCGCTTCGATAATTTCTCCCTTCAAGGCATTTCCAGCAAAAGTCAATACCCCATGAGCAGTTTCTCAGTTTAGTCCGCTCCATGGGGGGCGGGGTGGGGAGGGGGAGGGGAGTTTCTAGCTGGGGACACTCAGTTTTGAATGGTTCTCCCCCTCCCAGCTCTTAGCCCCACCAGCGAGGCATTCCTGCTTGGAATTGACCTCGGCTCTTTTGCAGACCCAAGGGAGAAGAGAAGGGGCCCTCTGGCACATCGCCTGCAACCCATCCATCTCTGCCCGTCAGGCAGGGCTGGGGCCGCATCTCCCCCCAGCCCCCAGCTGTTGCCATGACAGGCCTCTGTGCAGTGGGGATCCAGGCAAGCCAGACGCTGGTGGCCAGGGCAAGGAGGGTCAGCGCCATGGCTGGGGCGATGCCATATGCCAAGGCCCAGAGCCCAGGGCTGAATCAGGCAACAGTTGCCCATCGAGACCCCTCCAGCTCATTGTTGAGGCAGCTGGGGGGCGGAGGGCGTTTCATGCTTTGTTGAGAGATATTCTGCCTTTTTCATCTCTTCCTTAGTCCTCCGGCCCCCAACAGAGGCCTGACTATGCCCAGCCCGAGCGCACCGCATGGCTGGGGGCCAAGACTACGTGACAGCAATGTTGACATGCTGCAGTCGCAGAATCGAGTCTCTGGCTCCCACAACGGTCCACACCTGCCCCCCTCCCAGACCCAGAATCCAGCCCCCACCAGCACAACTCAGACTTGACAAATTCCCACAACACAAGCAACCCAACCCATCCGAATTCCACACCCGCCCTGTAATCTCTCCACCCTTACATTCTGTGTGTAGGAATCTGATAAAACAAAAAACGCAATCACTCCCACAAACAATGCGGGCTGCACCATCCATTCAGGATAACAGATCAAAGGCACCAAGGACAGACAGAGCCATAAACATTCATCTCAAACCCCCGAGACCTTTATCCCTCGATCTTAACCCCACCCATGACCAGGGAGTTCGTGCAGATGCAGCGTGGAGACTCGGGGATGACTTTCAGGACAAGTGTCATTGCTATCTGTGAACGCCAGCCATGGGAAAAGTTCAAGGGAAAACAAGCTTGTCAGAGTCCATTTTTAAAGGCTTCCTTGTAACTGGAGTCAAGCTTTTAGTTGTTTTCCTTTCTCGTAACTTAACTTTTTAGCCAACAGGGAAGTTGCCTGCCTAACAGGCGATTTGTAGGGTTGAAGCCACAGGTAACTGCCTGATATCATTATTTATAATTTTGTTTACTCAGTGAGTATTTATGGAGGGTTTTCTTTTCTCAGGAAGGAGCACAGGGGGACACCTAATAGAGTTCAGAACCTACCCTGTTTTACATAAATATAATATCGTACCCCTCAGAGGGTTGTAGTGGCAGCTGATCATTCTCGATGCTATACTGCCATGTCAGTTTCTTTAGAGAATCAAAGTGACCCATGAGAACTTGGATACACCAGGATTTGAGTCCAGCTCTGCCATTTATTAGCTGCAGGAGGCTTGATTTCCGCTTCTGTAAACCTTATAGGATTGCTCTGAGGATGAAGTTGTTGAGAATTATAATGGTTTCAGTCCCTTAGTATGGACCAGGCATGATACTAGGCACATAAGCTTTTCTTATGTCATCCTCTCAACTAAACTATAAGGTAGTTTACATTTTACAAATGTATCAACTAAGGCACAGAGAGATCAAGTAAGTCGCTCAAGGTCACAGAGCTACCTAACGGTGCAATTGAGATTTGAACCCTGACAACCATGCATAAATATCAAATTATGGAAGGGGAGGGGGAAGTAAAAAAATCTGAAATTGCGCTGTGCCATACAATAGCCATAAGCCACATGGGGACATCACAGACATAGAACATTTCCACCACTGCAGAAAATTCTACTGGACAATGTGGATTACGCAGCAGTTGTCAGACATTTTTAGAGGTGGAGTTTTTTTCCTAATGAAATCTTTACATGAAATGTCAATGTATCAAATAAATAAAAGTGCCATTTTAATTAAATGGTATTAATAGATATTATAAAGTCTAATTAATAACATTTTCTAGTTAACCAGTGAGAACCATATGTTTTATATATGCTAATTTATGTCATTTACTTTCAAACATTTTCATTGTGAAATATTACACATGTACATCAAAAAATCATAAGACGTAAATGTACAGTTTAATGAATAATTAAAGACACCCATGTAACCACAACCCAGGTCAAGAAATTGAACTTGCCAGGATTTGAGACACCCTGCCTCTTTCCAATTACGTCCCTTTCCACCTCCCAGATTTCACCAGCCATGATGAGGCTGTCTCATTGATGAAAACAGTATTAAACTGGGGGTTATAGACTGGAGATCAAATCATGAGTTAAGAATGGTTTCTGCATTTTTAAATGGTTGGGAAAAATCAGAAGAAGAGCAATATTCCATGATATGTGAAAATACATGAAAATTCAAATTTCAGAGTCCACAAAATAAAACTTTATTACAACAAAGCCATGCTTGTTCTTTTACGTATTATCTGTGGCTGCTTTTGTGCTATAAGAAGGTGTTGAATAATCTCAACAGAGATTATATGTCCCACGAAACTGAAAAGATTTCTTCCTAGCCCTTTACAGAAAAAACAACTATCCCCATTCTAGATGACAATTCATTCTTAAACCCGCCTTGGCACCCGATGTATAAATTATTTTTATATTTCTCTGTTGGTTATACGGTAACGTGAAACTTCTGATTCACACAGAGAAGGGCTTTACACAACTCACTTTGCCATTGCAGAATAATCTTTCATTAAACAGATTTGCAGACTCAAGAGAGCAGCAGTTTGCAACTTTATTTTCACATCGAAACAAAACAGCAAATATCTAACTGTGGCTTGCATTCTTTATCGTAGATACGGAAGTGCGAGATGAAGCACTCTTAACTTGGAAAAAGTACAAAAAAAAAAAACCTGCTAAAGTACAACATTATCAGGGTGACGTGTCGTAAGTTTACTGGTTATCATGCAACCAAAAATAAATAAATGCCCAGAATGTGTGCTGAGCAGATGCACTTGAGTCTGCCTACGTTTGCCATGGCAGCACACAATTTCGTGTGAGCAATTTGCCAAGCCCAAATTTAGAAAAAAGACCAGCTCACCCTTTCTAATCAACGACACGTCAACACGAAATTCAAATATCTGCCCAGAGACAATAAGTTAAGACATTGGTGGTTTCTGCTGTGTTACAATTTGGTGGATAAACCTGTGGGTTTTAAGTACTGTTTTTAAAAATAGTCTTATTTTTTTTAAAATTAAAATTGAATTAAATGGTTGAGGGATTCCCAGTTGTTCATTTATACTCTACTAGAATGTTCCTATGATTAGAGAAAGAGTTGGAATTGGTTGTCCATGATTCTCAGGCAGTAATTCTCAAAGAGCGTGAAGGTGGAGATGGGCCTGCATGTCAGACTTGGGGAGGGAGGCGATGTATTCGTAATACGGATGACACAAAGTCAAGTCCAACAAAGCCTTGGCTGTCGGGGCATGCATTGAGAAAGGTCAGGAAGCTCTGAGCCAGGTTGCACGCTTCATGAAGCGGGGGACACATGAGCACGTGCAGTCAATGCTTTTATCACCTGCCTACACCTTCTTGAGCATCTCCTAACACTCTTTCCCAGTCTCGATGCTCACAAGTCTGCTCTCTCAGAGACCACATTTTACATGACCTCCAGTCCTGGGTCTGGCCCAGCCACACCACCTCTCCTGCATTCTGTTGGGCCCTCCTTGTACCAGGTAAAAACAAACAACTAAAACTGGCCTGCAGCAATGAGTTCCTACACTGTCCCACACCAAGCCTTACATTTCTGTGCCCTGCTCAGGAGGCAAGGAAGCCAGACTTAATAGGCATCATTGAACCACCGTCACAGTTTCTGCCACATCCAAGACTCCGGAATCTTACTCAAATATTTGGTTTTATTATCATGATTAAAATTATTGAAATATTTCTTTTAAAAAGGAAACTTTATATCAGTACCTTAAACAAAAAGCAAGCAGGACAGCTATGCGTAGAAGGTAACTCATAAAGACAAACATTAAATGAGATTCTAGCTGGGTACTGTTTTGGCTGAGGGTTCAGAGCCTGAGTTCTGTTTTCTCCGCTGTTTGAAGGGAGAGGTTAGCAGATTAGAGAGCTGTTAAATATACTCTCACCCCAGTCTGAGTTATTGTCTTTGCCTGGAATCAGGAGGATTAAAAGAGTTGCAAGGAGGAGTCGCCATATTCTCTGGAGATTCAATACGATTCAGGCTGTATTCCTTTACAATCCCAAATCATCTCCCTTCCTGCGGGTCACATGCATCCCAAACGCTGAGAAACAAGGTAGATGTGAGCACAGAGTCCAGGGACTGCCGCTGCTACTGATTAGCTCCGTGATGTTGGCTAGTTCTCACGATCGCTATGTCTCCCTTGTTCCCTCTACGCAAGGTCAATAACGGCCCCTCTTTTGGAGGGGTGTTGTGAGGATTAAAGGAGATACTATACACGAAGTTCTTAACACAGCTCCTGTCACATAGTAAGTGCTCAAGAAATGCATTTACTTATTTGACAAATATTTATGGGCTGCTTAAAATGGGTTGGGCACTGCTCAGGACACTGGGGATTTTGTTGTTACCAAAATCAGATAGAACTCTCCGCCCTTAGGGAGTTCCATCATGGGTTAACGATGACCGATGACCGCTGCAAACGCTCTGATGAAGAGGGCTTGGATTACTGCTGGTCCTTAGAAGGACATCTCCGTGGTCAGGCAGAAACTTGGGCCATATCTAGGATCTTATGACAGTTGTGTTTTCCACGCCATTGGCCCCATGTCATTCCCTGTCCCCAGCCTTCTTGTCACTGAGCTCACAGGGGCATTTTTGGTTCCTCGATTGAAAGCTTCAGGGTAAAAAAACCCAGCTCTCAAGGTTGAGATCAAAGACACCAGATAACCAAGGCAACCTGTGAGAGGGACTCTGGGATGCTGGCCTCTCCTCCTGACTCATCTTCGGCTGGAGCTTCCCAAGCGGACCCAGAATGCTTGGAAGAACACACAGAACCCCCCATTTCTCCTCTATGAGAAAAGGAGGACTTACTAATACTAATACAACTTAAGCTTTAAGGCCTCTCACTTGTGTGGGCCCCTCTGAGTGCTGGCAGGTAGTAGACGGTTCTAGAATATTCTAGTGGAGAGAAGAAGCCAGGTTGTAATCGGAAAGCATCTCTTTGCAAGCATTTCTGATAAAATTGTGTATGTTTTTAAAAATGATTTTGTATTCTTTCTCTTCAAGAGAATCCCTAGAATCCCATATAAAATGTGGCCACATAAAATCTGAGTTTGACCCTAACTAGGGGTCTCTAGAGGGAGGTAGATGTTCTCCCCACTGGTCCAGGGAAAGGGCAAGACCACGAAGCAACCAGGTTCCAGCTACGATCTTGCCAGACAGTTGGGGTGAGCATGGGTGAATCCCTTCCCCTTTCTGGACAATCGCCATCTTTTCAAAATGGCGGGTGGGCTGACTTCTCTAAAGTCCTCGCAACTCAAGTTGGAGTCATCCTCCTCTGCCCTGGCAGACCCTGAGCCAGGGGAATCGGAGGCAGAGGGACCATGAGCTGCATGGCTTCTCCACACCACTGTGAACCCAGAGCAAGGTAGCAACTTCTCTCATCCTGTTCCCAGCCCAGGCAGCTCTGTGAGCTTTCTGCCCGTGCAATTTCCACAGCACCATCTCCAGAACAGCAAATGACATAACGGCTCTTGATAAATGTCCTGCTTTTCATTCCCCAGAAGATGAATTAAAGAAATGCTTGCAGAGAGATGCTTTCCGATTACAACCCAGCTTCTTCTCTCCACTAGAATATTCTAGAACCATCTACTATAATAGGCAGTAGATAAGTGACGCTGATGCCCACCAAAATGCCCCTGTGGAACTTTTTAAAGACATGACATTTCAGCTGAACCAGCCCAAGGTCATTTTAGTAATCTAAAAAAATTTTATATGAAAAAGGTGTTGCTGGTTCCGAAGCTGGTCCTGAAGCATTAGTTGATTAGTCTAGAATTTAATGCAAAATAATTCAAAAGCATTATTTCCGTTATACAGAGATTTATCTATCTATTCATTTAGATAAATAGGTAGATAAATCTCTGTATAACGGAAATAATACTTTTGAATATAAGTGACAGAAAACTTATATCAAGCCAGCCTAAATGCCAAGGGAGTTTATTGTTCTTATAATGAAAAGTACAAAAGTAGGATGGGCTTCAGGAGTGGTTGATCCAGACATTCAAAATGCCATTAGGACTCCATTGCTTTTGTCTCGAATGAGTTTTCTCGGCCTTTTCTAATGTGTTTCTGTCTTAGTTTGGCTGCCCTGAGAAACAGACCCTGAGGCCAGAATTCTAGTGCAAATGGTTTATCTGGGAGGTGATTCCAGGAACCCCTAGTAGAAGCATGGGGAAGTGAGACAGAAAAGGGAAGGCTGCTACTACGGGGTGTGCTATTGAGCAGGGGGCCGCTAAGGGCAACGGGAGCTTGATCCCACTGGAGAACTCTGGGAGACAGTATAGAGCATGTGTCTTCAAACCTTCCTGTCTCAGGGACAAGCGGGGAGGGTCTGTTAGCAGTTGTAATGGACTGAAGGTTTGTGGGCTCCCCCCGCCACACACAATTTATATGCTGAAATCCCAACCCTGAAGTGATGTTATTATATCCTTTGGGATGCAATTAGGTCATGAGAATGGAGCCCTCATGAATGGGATCAGTCTTCTTATAATAGGGACCCCCAAGAGCTCTGCGACCCTCTTTCCATTATGCGAAGACAAGACAAAAAGTTGGCAGTCTGCAACATGAGGACCTCACCTGAACTTGGCAATGCCATCACTCTCATCTCGGACTTCAGGCCCCAGAACAGTGAGAAATAAATTTCCGTTGTTTATAAATTACTCAGTCCATGGTCATTTGCAATAGCAGCCCAAACTGACAAAGACGGAAATCATGGGGAGGCGGTGGGTTTTCTTCTCAGTAAGAAAAATTCCAAAGCAGTCAAAGGCCTCACATTCACCCTTCCTGCCCCCAGAGGAAGGGTACACCTCTGTCCCAGTATCCCAGCCAAACCTGAGAGTGCCTCTGGCGTACTGCGGGAGCTCACACACCCAGCCCTGAGCCAGTCTGGGGCCAGGGGATGGGATGTGCCGATTTGCTTAGCCTGGGCTAGTGCTGCCCACCCCTACCCCCGACTGTGTAGATTCCAAACAGAGACCAAGGACTTTGGGGAAGGCACAATAATGATATAATGCTCTGGACTAATTAGCGAATATTAGATTGTTAAGCTCAGAGGTACCAGAGGTCTCGTACAGGGGCCACAAAGCAAAATGCTTGGGTGTCAGGCAATAATGGCCATGGTGGTAGCAGGCCAGCGGGGTGCTGCTGTGCTCCCGGGGTGCATGCCCGGCCAGAGCAGCCAACCTTGCTCTCAGCCTGGGCAAGGGCGGCCATGAGAGGATGCCGGATTTTTCTGGTATTTTAAAAGTAGCCAGAAACCAGGATTTTTATATGAAATCTCCCAATCTGAAATGCTAGAAACAAATTTGAAATGTTTTGGATGCTACACAGGCCAAATAACACACATCTGGGTGCCAGACGTAACCCTGGAGTGCTGGTTTGCAACCTCTGATGCAGATTCACCTAATAATTTTACAGAAGGGAAAATTGAACTTTCTAGAGATGGTCAGTGTCTTCTCCAAAGTAACACAGTTGGTCAGTGGCAGAGCTGGGACTGGAACCCAGTCTCACTACCATGGTCTGTTATAGTTTCCAATTGATTGAGCTCAAAGAAGATCCACTCAGTGCCAAAGCTGAGGATAGCAAACTACAGCCCATGGGCCAACTCTGGCCAGCCGTCTCTTGGTGTAAATAAAGTTTTATTGAAACATAGCCTCATACATTTGACTACTTATTGTCTATGGCTGCTTTCCACTATAATGGTAGAATTGAGTGGTTAGGACAGAGACCACGTGGCCTATACAGCTGAAAAGCTTTACTATCTGATCTTTTATTGAAAAATCCCTGCTCTAAACCCTTGACATTTGCAGATGTCATATTTCTTGTTTCCACTATTGATAAGATAGCTCAACGGTTCGAGCAGTATTATTTAGTAACACGTCTGAGCCCTGCTTGCAGTACGGCAGGTCTGGGGTTGCAGGTCCTGGGGGAGAGTGAGCGAGCCCAGCAGCTGAAGCTTATCCCATCCTGCATGAGTTACTCCCATGAGATAATGAAGAACGAAGACCATTACTGCCACCGCCACCAGCACCGCCACCAGCACCGCCACCGCCAGCACCAGCACCACCATCGGCTTCTCTTTGTTTATGGGAAAGAGCCCTGAAAGAAGAGAAAAATTAAGTGTGGTGAAGGGGCCCAAGAATGTGAAGGTTCTTACAAGTACATAGAAATTTTAGATAGACGGTGGAACGTTGGTGATAGCAGTGGACGGGATACACACACACGTACATACGCACACACGTACACATACACACACCCCGCTTTGGAAATAAGAAAACATGATTTGTGAAGCAATGTCAAAGATCACCCCTAGCGGCACAAAGCTACACATCCAATGAATGAGACGGCGTTGATGGAAATGGAAAGGTTGCTAACCCCATGAGGCTCAGCCAGGAATCCTGACTCGTGAATCAGCAGCATCTAAGGGCCTCTGTGGGAGGAGCCTCCACCCCCCAGTTTCATGCTTCCGTCAGCTCCATGTCCTGGTCTCACTTCCCATTGCATCACCTCCCTGCTCTACACCAGCAGGGCTGGCTGGTGACAGGAGGAACTGGGCATGCTCGGCTCAGCCTCCTGGGCACGCCATGGCCACAGAGTGGCAGTGCCAGTGCATTCATATTCCTTCTCCGCCACGTGCAAGGCCCTCTGCCCTGGCAGCACGATCCCGAAGCTCTGCCAGAGTCGAGGTGGGTAGGAATGTCTAACTTAAGGATGAACTCTTAGGAGGCCTTTGTGGCCATATGCCTAAACCCCTCTTTCTAATCCAGTTTCATCACTAATTATCTCCAGCTATCTCCCCCTTCCCCCAAACCTTCTTTCTCTCTCCATTTGGGAAAAGGGAAAGAGTCGTTATTTATTCAAAGGTAAGGTGGTAAGGTTAGCAGTGCAGCTATTCTTATAATGCATGTTATTGGGGATTATCTATTATTATAGTTAAGTCACATATTTGGGGATTCTGATGTTCCCCACTTAAATGGCAAGCAATTCCTCTTCTCATTTGGGTCCTAGAACTATTCCAGGAACTGTTTAGCTGTGAAAGCAGAATAAAAAGCTCAGTCCACAAGCTGTTTATCATCTACCCCAAAGTCAGTACATGATCAATCAGTGTTGGTTCAATGCATATACATTAAATAAATTATTGAGCAAAACGCAACGAAATTGTTTAGTACATTGTAGAGTCCAGGCTAATGTATCTCTTAAGTAGATGATGTTTCCAGCATTTATTGTTATGTGATTTGAACTCTGATATAGTGACTGCTACATGTCCTTTTAGCAAATACTTATGCAAATAAAAGTTCTTGAGAGCAAAGGAAAGGTTTCTTAAGTCCCACCAACCAAGAATTGAGACCATATTTCCTCAAAAGGCAGGCACGAAGGTGAACAACTAGAAAATAAGACATCTTAAAAGACCTGCATGTGCCTTGGACATCACACCCTCTCCTGCTACCTAAGGGCCATTCTTCACTTGGAAACAAACTGTAAAGCTCTAAGAATCCTCCTGAATGCATGGGGGCTCTGGGGAAGATCATTCAAAGAGTTATCTCTTCTGGCCTTTCCCACTCAAGAGATAACCACTATTCTGACCTCAATTGCTATGCATTTATTTTGCCTATTCTTAAACTCCATATAAATGGAATCAAACAGTATGGAGTTTTGAGTTTGGCTTCTTTCTCTCTATTAGATTCACTCCTATAGTTGTGCGTAGCTGCAGAGTTTTGTTTAGTTTTGTCTTATAACATTGTGGTGTAGGACCCCATTGCATGAATGTAGCACATTCTTTTATTCTTTCTACTATTGATGGATATTTGGGTTACTTCTAACTTGGAGTTGTTATGAATAAGGCTGCTATGAACATTCTTATACATATCTTTTGCTGGACATAGCAATTTCGGTATTGCCCTGCCGCCCAAATCACGTGTTGAACTTCTAACCTCTAGAACCTCAGGATTTGACCGTATTTGGAGAAAGGATCTTTACAGAGATAATTAAGTTGAAAAGAAGTCAGTAGGGTCCTCACTAATGCGCTATGACTGACTGGTGCCTTTACAATGGGAGGAAATCTGCATACAGACATGTCTGCCCTACAGAGGACAGATGACACGGAGATGCAGGGGGAAGATCACCATTTATAAACCAAGAAGGAAAACCTGGAATAGAGCCTTCCTTCATGGCCCTCAGAAGGAACCAAGCCAGCTAACCTTGACCCCGGACTTCTGGCCTCCAGAACTCTGAGAAAATAAATTTCTGTTCTTTAAGTCACCCGGTGTGTGGAACTTTGTTACAGCAGTCTGCAAACTAAGCAGGCATTTACCTAAGAATGGAACTGCTGGATCCTAGAGTATATCATCTACCTATCATCTATCACCCATCCATCTATCTATCTATCTATCTAATCTATCAATCATCTATCATCTCTCTACCTATGTGATTAACTCTGCTAAATACTGCTGAGCAATACACAAGTTAAATGTAAAAATTAGGAAAAATTATACACATTTTATGTTTTCAATTTTGTGTGCATGGTTATAAATAGAGATATCTCCAGATAAAAATAAAGGCAAATGTAAACATATGACAGAAGAATATTGATCAGAAAGTTAACAGTACATTTTTTCCTCTTTGTGTCTATTTTTTATAATTAACATAGGTTGCTTATGTAACATAGAAATATAATAGTTATTACAGTTTTAATGCTGGTCATTCTGGACAGTGGGACTATCAGTGACCTGTATTTATATTATACTGGGTTTTGATTTTCCGATTTTCTTTCTACAGGAGGCATAGTTATCTTTATAATCAGAGGAGAGGAATGTTCCCCATAATGAAAGAAGAAAATCCTGGAAGGAAATGCAGAAACATGGGGTTGGCATTGACCTCTGAGTATTCACACCACAGAAACTGGCAGATGCCACACACTGGGGCTTGTTCTATTGCTCTCTTGACTGTCTAGATTTAAATAAGTGATGGAAAAAAATGTTTATAAAGCAGGCTAAAGTTAAAAGTGTGTCACCTCTGTAATGGTTACGTTGTGAATATCACACACACGAAAATGAGATTTAGGATTATTGTTGCCTTTATTTTAATTATTTGCATTTTCCACACAATATAGTGACCATATATTACTGCTGTGATGGGAGTTGGGGAGAAAAGATTCTTCTAAAAAAAATCAGCAGGAAGTAAACCACAAAGCTATAAGTTCTAGAACGAGTGGCAATACCGGGTTTCAACAATGGTTGGCATGTGACGACAAGTGTATGACACATTATTACTTTATGTGTCAGTGAGAAGGAAAAACACTTCCAACTGAACTGTGACCTTTCATCACTTGTAAGATGCATACAGATTTCAGGGACGGTCAAATGTGGGGAAAAAATTGCATCTTAGAACTGATGACATTCGATGGGTAGCATCATGTGTACTGAGAAAGAAGGAAAGTGGTTTCAAAGTCATGGGCTTATGCAGGCCTCTCACTGCAGAAGAGAGAGGACCAAGGGCTGGGGAGGTGAAGGCAGAGCCCAAGTGGAAGGCAGTAGCTGGAGGAGCTGGGATGCTGGCTCTGACCCCCACTCGTGGGTGGCCAAGAGGTTCCCTCTCTAGAGGACACCTACTCACTGGGCAGGGAACTGTGACGTTTAATTGGCTAATGTCTGAAGAACACTTTGAAGATGAAAAGTACCAGGTGGGTATCATCGCCATACACTTCTTAAGATGATGCATGGAATAATAATAAAGCTCTCCCCACCGGGCCTTTCATCCGTGGATTTCAAAGCACTTAGTGAACCTTAATTAACTCTCCCAACACCTCTGTGAAGTAGGCATTAATAGCCTCTTGACTTAGATGGAGACACAGAGGGTGACTGGCCTAGGTTCTTGGAGAGTCAGAGACAAGTCATTCTGAAAGCCTTCATTCATTAGACAAACATGTGTTTAGTGGCTTTTCTGGGCCAGGCATCATGCTAAGCGCTGGGGACACCCCAGCTGAAGCTGGCCGGTACCAGCTTGCAAGTGCCCGTTGTTAAAATTTCGGAAATTCTGCAAACCAGTTGTAAAACAAAGCCATTATTTAAAAGTAAATTATATAAACTTATAATTAAATAAATTAATTTTAAAACAAAGGTAATAAAAATTCGAAACGCATCACTCCTAATCATTTTACTACATTTTACTTGACGTTATTTATACCTGCAGTATATGCAAGGTGGAAATAGTATGTAACAGTGGGCCACTGTGCTTCATCCCCAACTCCCTGTTCAGTGATGTTCTCATTGGTCCCTTGACATCAGCCATGGTGGGAATATTTACACCACAGAAATTAGAAAACGCTACAGACTGAGGCTTGATTTATTATTTTCTTAACTATCTAGACTTACAGAAGTGGTGAAGGAGATGTTAATAATGCAGGTTAAAGTTAACAGTGTGTCATTTCTATGACCATTACACTGTGACTAGCACACACACAATAAATTGAGGAAATACTCTTCAAGTTTTCAAAAACCACTATGCAATTTAGCAAAGAAGTCACTCGCATCATTGACAAATGAATGATACATCTTCGTTTCTCTTTCATCTTAACAGTTTCTAAATGAAAATATCAGTCAACTGTCATGTCAGAACTACACTTTCTTCCATTGCAACTGTGGGTTGGCTACAGATACGAGTTTGACAAAAGTCAGTGAAAGCGTTCTCTGAGAATCGATTAGCTAAATGGAATGCACACTAAAAGGAATCTATATTTTATTTGCAAAATTGCGTGCCACACATCCTTTATTGCCAACTAATTTATTATTATATATGCTTTTTTTTTTTTTTCCTGGTGAGCTTATTGTTAAATATTTACTGGCACACCACTGGTAGACCCATGGAAGGGCAAGGCACAGTCTCCGTCCTGGCGGAGTTGTCAGACGAACTAGTACTTTCAGTGTGAAAAGCTATGATGGAGTCAAAGGCAGCTTTAGTATAAAGATAAGCTTCTAGGCCCATCATTTAGATGAAAGGGACTCTCGTACTGTATTCACGTGGCAAAACATTTTGCAAAATTTACAAAGTAACATGTTTGGAGAGTAATTATAAGACCACTGACTCTTTCCATTCTGACTTGTCCTCATGTCTGTCAGCACTGGAGTGACCTTGACATTCTGGGACCCAGCCAAGAATCTGATCTGGGGATACATCTAGTTTGGATTCTGTGGCATGTATTTATGTAGTGTGAAATCACCTTTACCTATAATGAAGTCAATATTAGCCATGATAGTGGAGCAATGGCCTCCAGGAAAAAGCCTACTACCCACCGTGCCGATCCATCCCACGTGATGAGCAGAAGTTGTGGATAGTGGAGAAATAAGGTTTGAAATGGATGGAGCCAGAAGCCAGTCTACGGAAGATTCTTCCGATTATCAGATGTGTAAAATTTAAGTGGAGACTCTGGTTCTCCTCAAACAGAAGTCCTCTGTTTTGGCTTC
>NW_011888924.1:607324-619655 GCF_000151845.1 Pteropus vampyrus
GTGTGAAAAGCTATGATGGAGTCAAAGGCAGCTTTAGTATAAAGATAAGCTTCTAGGCCCATCATTTAGATGAAAGGGACTCTCGTACTGTATTCACGTGGCAAAACATTTTGCAAAATTTACAAAGTAACATGTTTGGAGAGTAATTATAAGACCACTGACTCTTTCCATTCTGACTTGTCCTCATGTCTGTCAGCACTGGAGTGACCTTGACATTCTGGGACCCAGCCAAGAATCTGATCTGGGGATACATCTAATTTGGGTTCTGTGGCATGTATTTATGTAGTGTGAAATCACCTTTACCTATAATGAAGTCAATATTAGCCATGGTAGTGGAGCAATGGCCTCCAGGAAAAAGCCTACTACCCACCGTGCCGATCCATCCCACGTGATGAGCAGAAGTTGTGGATAGTGGAGAAATAAGGTTTGAAATGGATGGAGCCAGAAGCCAGTCTACGGAAGATTCTTCCGATTATCAGATGTGTAAAATTTAAGTGGAGACTCTGGTTCTCCTCAAACAGAAGTCCTCTGTTTTGGCTTCATTGTTAATCCAGTGCTAAAGCTCATACAATTACAAATGCACATGCATTTGTGTTGTTTTTTGATGGGAAGTGTGTGAAATAAAATGTATCAGATCCTGCATTTGTAGGGCACAAACCTGTGTCATTACCATGAACAGGAAGTATGTGCAGTGTTTCAACATTAAATAATAATCGCATTTCCATCAGCCTGCTAATGGTAAAGATTTCATTACCTTTCTAATTCACCTATAGAAAATTATATTACAAAATTATTGTTATATGAAGAGGCAATCAAAAAGTTGTGAACCCCAAGAAAAAAGTTTCATTTAGTGTGAACCCCAAGAAGGAGTTTATCTGCTGAGACAGACTCCTCATGGTCAACAGAGGGCCCAAATATTATGAATAATAAGAGCCTAGTAGCCATTTGCTGACAAGGACTCCTCATATACTCTGTATACTGGGATGAACCTCAGGCTGAACCCTCGGCTTCCTGCACGATGGTCTGGGCCAATCACTGCAGGGAAAAACCTGGTTTCAGCTTCCTACCAATGGACTGAGACCTGCCCCATCCAATCAGAACCACACAATTTAGGGACCTCATTTACATAAAACAGACCTAATTGGGAACCTGGGCGGGAACTTTGGCTAGAAAAGGCAGCCTCCTCTTTCTCTCAGTAAAACACAATTTAAGTTGCTACCTGAATCTGTATCTCCCAGGCTACAGCTCCTTTTGCTCAAATAAATGCTTTTAATTCTTTAGTACAGTCTAAAATTAATTTTGGTTTACAGAGTATACAGTCAAAACTGTAGGAAAAAAAACATTATAATCATCAATAAATCAACAAGTAACAAGTACTGACAAAGATGTGGAAAAAAGGGAACCCTCTTACACTATTGGTGGGAATGTAAATTAATGTAGCCGCTATGGAAAACAGTTTGGAGACTCCTCAAAAGTTAAAAACAGAGCTGCCACATGATCTTGCAATGCCATTTCTAAGTATTTATCTGAAGAAAACAAAAAGACTAATTTGATAAGATATGCTCTCTGCAGCATTATTGATTATAGCCAAGATATGGAAGCAACCTAGATGTCCATCAATAGGTAAATGGATAAAGAAGATATGTGTATATACACACAATGGAATATTATTCAGCAATAAGGAACAATGAAATCTTGCCGTTTGTGACAATATAGATAAACCTAGAGGATATTAAGCTAAGTAAAATAAGTCAGACAGAGAAAGACAAATGCTATATGATTTCACCCACATGTAGGATAAAAAATAAATAAATGTATAAAAAAATCAAAACAGAAACAAACTGTAGATATGGAGAATAAGCTAATGATGGTCAAAAGGGAGGGGGTAGGGAGATGGGAATTTAAAAAACCAGACTTTATTTTTTTTAAATTAAAAAAAATTTAATTAAAAATTAAATTTTTAATTTAAAAATTGGTAGTATTTGTCAGCTTTTAAAAATTTATAATTTCATGATTTAATTCTTCTAAGTAAATATTCAGTTTTATATCTAATTTTATATTCATAATCTAGATTCTTTTCCTTAAAGAAGATCTCCCCAAATTTGTATGAATTTCAGGCACCACAAAACCTGAGAGACCCGCCTGCCGGGGTAAACACAGGGATGTTTTGTGAGCGCTGAGGAGGGGTGGCTATCCCAGAGGAAGCTTCACGTGGAAGATGCTGCCTATCTACCTGGCCAGGTAACATTAATGATGAGTGGGAAGTAAATGGGCAAAGAGGGAAATGAAACAACACAGATCGTTGACTGCGTCTCTAGTTCCTCTACGTTCTTTCAGCCCCTCTTCTTTTGTTCCTCCAGCCTTCCCTGGAGAATAGGTGGGCAGAGGGCCTTGTTCTATTTTTCTCTTCAGCCACAGGCCCTGCGATGCCAAGGCGGATGGTCAGTGAGTCTGCAGAGCCAGACAGAGACAAAAGGCAAGCCCTGATTCACTGGGCTCTGAGACGCTGAGACATGCCCCGCTGTGAAAACATCCTCTGGCCTGGAAACGGCAGAATGACACCCCCAGCCCCGTCTCTCACTCCATTCCCCATTCCCTGGCCCAAGTCTCTTGTTTGGGCCCCAGGTTTTCTGTGACCCCCTATCAGGAAAGCAAGATGCTGTTGAAATGTAAGGAATGGAGACCTTCTGAGGAGGGAAAGGCAAGTGTGTAGAGAATATCATGATTTTTAAAAGATCATGATTAAAAATGATGTATACATATGTATGAGATACATATACATGTGCATACACATATACGAACATGTATTTGTAAAACGCATTCCAGCTAGATTTCAGGGTTCAAGTATATGAACACAGCCCCACATCCTGGCAAGCTCAACCGAGACTTGACCTCACCAAGATGTCCTTCCTAAGACTGTCCAGGAAATTTTGTCTTCAAAGCAAAGGAGCGGGATTTAAGCTTTTCCAGGAGAATAAAGCCCTGCTCTGTGAGGAAAATCCTAGACCCAAACTTGACTCATGAAAGCAAGCAGCATCTCATATAACTTCTTGCCCTCTGGTCTCCTCCCGAGGCCTTCGCCACAACTCCTTCGACCCACATGTCTGGGTTGCACAGTCTTTTGGCCATTGAGTGGGATGATAGGACGGTTTAGTCCACTGGGTCAGCCTGACCCCCCAGACGCCAGCTCATTTGTCAGAAGACAGAACTGTCAAGGCAGCAGTTGAAGTGGTTCAGAATGCTCCGGAAGCAGCTTTCATTTCAGAAATCCTATTTAAGAGAAGATTTCACTCCTAACAATGAGCTTCCCAGCTAAGAGTCCACCCAAGGCCAAGGAACACATGCCACTGGTCCCAGCCAGCAGAGCCAAAGGCCAAGTGGAGAGATCCAAAATCTGCGGGTTGGAAAGTACACACGTCTGCCCGGCCTTGCTGCCCCATCCTGTCACCTCCAGACCCATTCATGCCTTCCTCCTCCCCCTACATGACTATCCTAGAAACAATCATTTTATATAGCCTAACGCCATCACCTTCCTGGCCACATTCGATTGGTCAAAAGCAGGTGCGGGGCCAATCACAATCCACTCCTGAGAAACGAGGGACTGGGACTGGGAAAGACAGCCAGGCCTTCTGGTGGCTGAAGTTGTATGATGTGGAGCTGGGGTGGCCAGGCTCATAGTCCACCACATGGATGAGGCCAATGACGGGAGAGAAGGATCACTGGAGTCAAGACAGGAAGATGAGGATTAGAGATGAGCTCGATGATGTTTTAACTCCTAGTTCCTTGAGGCCCGTGAGCCTCATCTGCTTTCCTTTCCCTCTCCCCACTTGGAGTTCGACCTTTCTTTGGATTCCATTTTATTTCCCAGGATTCTTCTAGTAAAGTCTCCTTCTTTGCTAAGGTAGATGAGTTTTAGAAACTTAGAATAGTCTAAACCATTATAACTACACAGGAGTTTTACCAGGCTTCTACTTAAATGCGTGGCGTGATGTATAAATTGTGGGGACACCATTTTTTTTTAACACTGAAGGCTAACCATCTGAGACAGAGACGAGATAGATAATTGAATAAAGATAGATAATTCAATAAAATGCGAATATGAACCCAAGATAATTTCACACAGTCGGAATTACAAGTAAACTTTTAAGGCTCCCTAATCTAGCTTCCATCTGACACATTTCTACTTCCCAAAGGATTTCGACCCATTTTTATAGCCTTATTGTTAGAAAAAGATCTTTCTAGGTTGAACCAAAATCTGCTTCCCTATAACTTCTAACCACTGATCTTAATTATATACCCTGGAGCCACACAAAATAGATCAAAGTCTCCTTCCACATGATAGCACTTGAAATATTTAATGTCAAAATACTGTTATTATTATTGTTCCCATTTATTGAGGAATTACTACATGTCAGCACAGTTATTACTTTTAATCCTCGACACATGCTAAGAAGCTGATAACATCCAGAGCCTCATTTTACAAATGAGGACCTGAGACTATGTGAAACCTGTGAGGAAGACAGGTCATGAGCCAGGGGTCTGATTGTCATTTGTCACCACCTTCCAGCAAGGAATTCCCAGGAATTCAAGATTCTCAGCCTGGTCCTCTAGGTCATTCTGAACTTATATACATAATGATAGGAGGATGGAACATACTTAACAGTTTATTGGCTTGATTTATTGCGTTTAATATCGAGTTATTTAGACATGTGGCATGTGGGCCTCCATCTGCACTCCTGTACCAAGTCCTACAAGTGTTAGGAGGAAGCCTGGTGGGCAGACTCCAGGAGGACCATCTCTAGGTGGGCGGCAGCTAAACCTGCCTTTCCATCTCAGCCCCTTACTCCTTACTCTTCAAAGTTCCATTGCCTCTGATCTCCTGCACAGGGCGCTTTGCCTCTTATTCACATTTCCAGTCCACTGTCATCCTTTCATTCTCGGATGCTGTAGGCCAGTCAGCATGGTTGAATTCCCAGGTCAACATGCGGGGAGCATTTCGGAAAAAAAACCATACTGGCATAAAACAACCATGAGGTTATCCTGACAGATTCTGCAGGCAGCAGTTTGGGCGTGGCACAATGAGGCTCACTTGTCTCTATTCCAGAAGGTCTGATATCTCAGTGGGAAAACTTGAAAGTCAGGCATGGCTTGACCACCAGGGTCTGGAACCATCTGAAGGAATCACCACTCACCCATTTGATGGTTGGTACCTGCTCTCAGCTGGGACCTCAGCTGGGCTGTTAGCCTACACATGGCTTCTCTATGTGGTCTTTCCATCTGGGCTAGTTTGAGCTTCCTCACAGCATGGAGGCTGAGTTTTGAGAGCCCAGAGAGTGAGTGTCCCAAGAGAGCAAGGTGGAAATACATGGCATTTTTATTTTCCAACCTCAGAAGTCACAAAACTTCACTTACGTCTTACTCTATTCATTGAGGCAGTCATCCAGGTACTCCCAGGTTTAAGGGAGATCACGTGGACCCTATCACTCAGTGGGAGGATTGTCACAGTATAAGAAGAGCATATGGGGTGGGAGATTCTGCTGTGACCATCTTGGGAAAGAACAATTTGCCACAGGGAGGAAAAGAAGGGTGATACTCTCTATCATATACTCCATACCAAGAACACCATTGACCACCCGGTGGAGGTCCCTGCTCTGATTTTTCAGGTGAGACAACAAAGGCTCAGAAAGGATCAGGCACTTGCCCAAAACCATAGAGAAAGTGATGGCATATGCCAGTGGTCCCCAAACTCTAGTGAGTATCATCATTGTTGGACACCACCCATGCAGATTTTGATTCAGTAAATCTGAGATGAGACCCTACAATTTGCACCTCTAACTAGTGTCCAGATGGTGCTGATAATGCTGGTCCAGTGATTACATTTTGAGAACTATTGGCAGATGGTTCTTGAATGCATATCTATGTGAACTTCTGCCTCATCAGGAGGACAGCCATGGTATTCCTCCTCTCAGACAACAACGTATAAGCATCACGTCTCTAATTCTAAGAGAAACCATTACATGGGCATCGAGATGAGAGCGTCTTTACCCCTCACTCTTCCCCTTCCCTGCTCCACCTTGCCTAGAGGTTTTTAGTCAGATGATAGAAAAGAACACAGACTTTATCAGCAGAAGCACCTCCCAAAGGTATACCATGAGAGGCCATCAGTAATAGCAAAAGAAAGACATATGTCATTTGAAGATGCTTCACTCTGAGAAACTGAAGGTGTCCTCTTCCATTAATGCTGAAGACTAGAGGTAAGAGATGTGCCTAAGACATAAAGGACCCAACCCTGAGCCTCCTCCGTGGAATGAGGCCCCAAAGAGAAAGCAGAAGGAATAAAACTGAGGAAGAGAAGTAAGAGTGGTAGGCAGCCTTTACCGCCCTGTTTTCTGCACAGCTGACATTGCATTTTCTGGCCCCCTTGTCATTGAGAGGAATGAGGTAGCTGATTCTTGCCAATTATTTCAAGAAGTGTTACTTCCACGCCAGAGCATTTGACTGAACTGGAGAGATCTTTGAGAACTCTCTTTTTCCTCTGCCACAGTGGCTGGTCATGTTCATGATGGTGGCTTCTATACCAGCCTGGAAAGCAGAACACCTGCCATCCTATGATGGATGTGTGGAGTGTGTGAGAGAGAAATATTTGCTATTTTAAGCCCCTGAGATTCGAGGGGGTATTTGTTACTGCAGCTTAACCTAGCCTTTCTCGACCAATACAGGAGAAAAGAGGGAGAAGAGGCGCCCAGGGGTCTCTCCAAAGAGCATTATATGTAGCCCATATTCGGAAAAATAAATATTTTTACCTTTTTTGGTCTCTGTGAAATTTGTGACCGTCTTACAGTAAGGTTTTTCTGTGTCTCTTGCAGATTTTTGAGACTGATCTCAGGGCCTCTGGGCTGTCTGTCTTTGTCCTTCGCCACCCCCGCCACCTGGCTTTAACCCATTTCAGTCAGCTCTGCTCCCTCACACGCGGGTCTTGCCTGAAGGAAAACTGTAGCCAGATTCAAGACTCAGCTTCTCAGACTCCCTCCCTTCACTCACAACCGGCTCAGGGTCCGCTCTGCAAAATACTCTCGTCTTCTGCAGGCTGGTGTGATGCCAGGGCTCTGTCAATGCAATGCCATCAGTAGCCCCGCCTCCACTACTCACTGAGTGTCCTTTGGAAGATGCCCGCGCATGACAGCAGCCGGCCTTCATGGCATTCCTGGAAAGTATGTCCTGCCAGGCGGAAAGAAGGGGCAGCTTTGTGCTGCTGGGTTCCCAGCTCCCAGCACCCCACCAATGACCAAGGGACCTGGTTCAGACCATTGTCACGCCTGCTGGAGACAGAAAACCTGAGTTCTGGCAGAAGTTGCTGAGATTCAAGCCAGGGTGACAGGGGGTAGGCTGGAACTATCCTGAGCCCGCCCTCCCCCACTTCCACCATCTGTTCCTCAGGGCTTTTATCGCTGTCTGGTTTTTAAAAGTAAGTTCAACAACAACAATAAAAGCAAACTGGTGAAAAATAATGTGACGGGTTGAAACGATTTCTATTTAGTGCCTAATTTTTAAAATACGTATTTTCACTATCTTTAGCTCTATGGTCCTATGTTTTTCTTCAGGCTTTGAAAAGAAGAACCTCCCTCCCCCCACCCCACCCCCCCAAAAAAATCATGGCATTTCTTTAGTGCACTTGGGGTCACTCTAGGAGTCTCTGTTGAGTCCCTTCATCCCTTCCTAACGTCCCCACTCTAGGCTCCTAACAGACATAAAGCTCCCTCTGTGGACATTAGCCTTTTTTTTAGCCATCCGCCACCTTTGAGCACATACCCTCTATGCGGATTATTTCTGCCTCGATGGTCTGTCTGCATCTCCCTAAGCTGGAAGCCAGAAACTTACAGGCTCACAATTCCTAGCAGCAAGGGTGTGGCCGTGTGCTCAGGCTTAGCCAATGAGAAACGCTTTCACAGCACATGGATTCGGGAGCGACTCCAAGAATCGGGCATGACACAGAATCCATAGAGTAAAGCATGGCTGTGTAAACATCTGGCTTCCTGAGGCAGAGGCTGTATCTGCAGTGGGGCCCCTGGTTCTGCCTGGCATTGTCCAGAGGAGTGGCCAGGGTATCACTGGGTCATCTGGACGTTGTTATCAGGTTTCAGAGCCTCTGAGGCCAGTTCTCTGGACCTCTCTGGTTTTTATGAATGTCCTTTAGTAAATTCCTTTTCCGTTTAAACACTCCAGAGTAAGTTTTGTTGCTTGCAATTATGAATATTGACTAATATGATAGCTAACACGGTACCCCTGCCATCCGAAACGCATGTTCCCCTCGTATCACAAGCTTCATAGCAAGCAGGAAAAGACATTTCTCCAAGGCTCTCCTGTCCTCTCTCATTCTGGTCTCGTCCAAAAGCACCTGAATTTGGAGGCTTTGAAACTGTATTGACAGATTAATTCTTTCATTCAAAAGATATTAATTGAGCACCTGCTGCGTGTTCCAGGCAGCATGTGATAAGACTGTGCCTTCATAGGGCTCACCCTGTCGTCAAGGAGACAGACTTTAACCAAATAATCACGTAAACTAATATAAAACTGCAGTTGTAACAAGTGCTCCAAAAGAGAGAAAAACAGAGTAAGCAGGTGCCTTAATTTGGGAGATTTGGCCCTATCCGGGAGGTAGCAAAAAGCCACCTTGGGGAAATGGCACGTAAGGTGGAAACAGTGGGACGTGGTCATCAGACTTTAATTTTCCTCCTGGGCACATAAGAGGACTGCATTTCCCAGACTTTCTTGCATCTCAGTGAATAGGTTTTGACCAATATAATAAAGGCAGAAATGAGGTAAGCTATTTCCAGGCCTGGCCATCAAACGTTTCCCATGGAATCTTCTACACTCTCACCTCCCCAATTTCAAGATGGCAGAGCCAGACAATGGGAAGATCCCAGGTCTCTGCTTTGAGGAGTGGCCAGGAAAGCTGATGGAAACACATTTGACTTTAATGGCAGAAAGAAACAGACTTTTACTGTGTTAAGCCATTGAGTTTTCAAAGGCTATTTGTTACTGCAGCTTAACTCATCCTATCCTAACTAATACACACTTGGGCAGAAAGCTGAAGGATGAATAGGGGTTACATATGTCAAGAAAAAGGAGGTGAAAGCATTCTAGGCAGAAAACAGGCTTCGTGGTGGGTGAGAGAAGGGCAAGAAGGAGGAATTGGAAATGGCCGATGAGGGTGGATGGAGTGAGAGGCAGCGGGGTCAAGACTGGGCTGCGGAGGCTGGCAGAAGCCAGAATGTGAGAGCCACGTATCAGCCAAGTGAAGGAGTTATGCCTGCAAGACTCACGCTTACTCAAATTCCCGCGGCCCAGATACTCTGGCTAGGGTCCTGCCTGTTTGTTTTCTAGCCAGAGACCCTGGAGTTCCTCACTGTCTGCCTTCTTCACTCCCAGATGCTGAGGGCCTTGAGAAGAAGCTGTACTTTTCCATTCTACAGTAAGCTGCCCACTTCAAAGCCGAAGAACCCACAGGCATTTGGGGAGTCGTGGGTCAGATATTTAATTATTCTAATCTAGAAGTCTATTCTCCCCACACTGCCAAGAACAGAAAGTTCCTTTTTGACAAATAGGGTAGTTTGTTGGAAGGGTTGAATCTCATCCTTGATCCACAAGCTCTGAACTCACCTCCAGACCTCCAAAGCTTGAGAATACACAGACAACTTCCCCCGCTCACAGCAATGACAGAGAAGGAGGTCTCCAGTGTTTGCAGTGAGGGAGGTGAGGGTGGTGTTAGATGTATACTCTTCTTATTTACTTTTAAGAAAAGCCATCTTTATAGTGGAGAGATGCGAGTGGACATATATTTCTAAACAAGTTTGTTGATCCGATAAAATCAGATAAAGAAATGGCTATAAAAGTATTGCCTTGTCTACAAAGCTCAGGACATTTTTTCCCCTTTGCCCTTTTTTATCTTGGAGAAAGATAATGAAAGAGGAAGCTTGAAACCCCATGTCCACTGAAGTTCGAATACACAACTGCTGGATTTAAAAACCAGAGGAGATCAAAGGGAATGGGTCCCATTTCGATAAAATTATAGCAGGGCTGGCTGACAGAGTGGGGCTCATTTAGGAACTCAGAGGCAAGGAGTTGTTAAGACACCTTCGTTTGAGCCAAGGACAGAAGGAAAAATGCCTGAGATTCCAAGGGATTAATTAGGAGCATGTCTAATAACATTATAGCAGCTGCACACACATATGGCTGATGTCTTTCCTTCGGCAAAACCTCCAAGCCCCCAGTATCAGTCCCATCCAAAGAAAGAACAGATGATGGTGACTCTACCTTAGTTCCAAAGGAGACATCTGCTGCTCTGAAAATTCACCTGGCTTAGGGTCACCAGATCTGTTCTCACTGGGATCCGGGGTGAGAGCTTGAGAGAAATGAATATAATTGAAAATACAGAGGCAGGTAAGGAATCATACAATTTATATCAGCTTTGACTGAATCTCTTACAGTTTTTCTCTTAAAATGGATATTCCAGTGGATTTGCATCCTCCCTCCACCCACCAGTGCAGGTAGGGGGCTCCCGGCCCGACACCTGACTATCCAGTGATGAGGCCATTGGGCAGGTGTGACAAGGCAGATGGAAACTTTTGGGGGAAATCCACCTGAGAGGTCTTTTTCAAGGCAATTAACGGCAACAGAAATCTAGTCTTGATATCAAGAATGATCTGTATTACGTAGTAGAGACATGAACATTCCTAATCCCCCTAAGTCCATACCGATTTAAAGAGCAGGAAGTTGAAAAACCATCCATTTTCATCCTAAACTAGTCATTGAAGAAACACTCATAGATGCAACTTTTGACAATCACTCGAAATGGATTCCACAAATACCAAACGATTTTAGTATTAGCTTAAGTCAAATGCAACCAGGAAGGTGAACTAATTTCAAAAAGACTACAAACATATTTTAAAGCATCACTTACCCCTGTTTCTCCACCACCTCTTTAATGGAAATGAAAATAATACTGTTAATAGCTCGACCTTGCTTGGCTGCTAAGACGTCAGGCACTGTACTGTGTGCTACGCATATAATATGCCATTTAAACCCCGTAGCAACCTGGTGAAGAAAGTACTTTAATATCGTCATTTTACAGATGAGGAAACTGAGACTTGGAGAGGCTAAATAATCGTGCGTAATCACTTGGCCAGTGAGCGGCAGAGCTAAGATTAAACCCCGGTCTGTCTGAGCAACTGCCCCCAACCAGCCCATACTCCAATCAGCTGCCACCTTGCCTTTCAGGAATGGTATATTATCTGCACCAACAGAAATGCTTTCTTTGTATTGATATAATTGTTCCCCTTCTTTTCTCACAAATACCCATTGCCTTTGTCTCCTAATTGAACACTGTTTGAGTTTCTTCCCTAATCTGTGTGATCTGAATAGCTTTTCTTTGATCTCCAATAAGTGCTAACGTCTCTTGCTTTGAAAAGCCTTTTATTTTTAGGTTAACAGGAGGTAATATGGTTTCCAATGATAGAGATACTAGTGATCCATCAGCTGAGAGGGAGGCAGACGTGGCAGATAATTCTATAGCATGTGACCTCATTCAGACCTTGAAAATGAAACTGTCACTTAAAAAAAAAAAAAAGGACTATTTTGGCCTCTTAGATTGGTCACACAAATAAGAGTCCAAACTTTAAGCAAAATGAGCAAACTCTCTCACTGTTCTTCACATCTTGGAAAAGCATTGAAACATATTGTTATGTAGCACAATATGTTAATAACAGTAGCATGGTATAGTTACCATGCTTTGTGCTCTTGCTGTTGAATGATAGGCATTGACATGAGCATTTTACATATGATCTCGTCTAATCCTCAGCACAATCCCGTGAGGTATGTACTTTCACCCCATTCGTCAGATAAAGAAACTAAGAATCGGAAATGCGAAGTAATTTGCAGAGTTCATACAACTTCTAAGTGGTAGAGGTGGGATTTGAACCCACAACATTCCAAATCACATTCCACATTCCTCTTTGTGTTTCTTCTTTGCTATAACCACAGCTGCAATTCTCCTTACGGCCAACTTCTACCCCAGTGGTCCCTCCTCCACTCCCAACCTTGTTCAGGTACCATCATCAAGGCATCCTACCCAGAGACCTGAAGGTCTTGTCTTCTCCGCATTTGGTCCCATGTACATCTAACCCGTCACCAAACACAATCAACTGTTGTTAGGTCTTCTAATAACAGACCAGAGGAATGTAAAAAAAAAAAAAAACTCCTACCAGGGCATTAGAGATGTTAAAAAAGCGTTTGTAAATGAAAAACACTTGAAGCATAGCTAGAGGATTGCCAT
>NW_011888924.1:620583-634351 GCF_000151845.1 Pteropus vampyrus
AAACCCCAGAGGCCACTGACCTCGCTGCCCGCTGCCTGTATGTAGTCGACCAGTTGGCGATTCCAACCTTACATGCCCAGTCAGCCACCTGACATGGAGCCCTTCTCTCTTTCATACCTCTCTCTCCGCTTTTCTCCCCTCCTTGGCCCCAGGCCTATCCAGGACAAGAAAGGGCACAGTTCCATCCCTCAGTGGAACCCAGTGCTAAGTGCCAGTTGACTCATTAGGATGAGTCCTTCCAGATGCTGTGTCGGATTCATCGATCTTGTCCCTAGTAGGTGGTTTTAGACCTGGCTGTTGGCTGGAGGCTGGGGCGAGGCTCTCCACAGTGCCCTCCTGTGAGTAAACACCACTTCATCGCACAGGATGTCTGTCTCCGGCTGTCATCTCGCTGTACACAGAAGGGACAGAGAACCAGGACTTGGGCTGATCGAAACGCAATGGGCAGGAAGCCAGCGGGGGTTCTACTGTCCCTCTATATCATCGAGGACTTCCCCGCCCCAAGCAGCTGCCTTCGGATTTTTAAACAGCATTTGTCCAGGGAACATAGGTTTTTTCGCCAAGGCTGGCACTGGACTCAAAGGAGTTTGAAACTGGGTAGCTCAGCATCACAGTAATGGCTTTTAGCCTTTCCTCTCTTGGCAGGTGTCTTCTGTGTCCACGAGAAGATGGACAAATCTCACCTACAGAGAGACTCGCAGAGAGGAGGCCAGATTTAATTAGTAAGAAGATGTGTTATAAACAATATTTTTTTAAGAAACGTACTCATTACTTTCAAGCCTAAAGGTAAATCAAATCAGGTTAATCCAGGACAGACTAGTAAGAATCTGCTTCAAGGAAGACCAAGACATTATGTGTATCATCATATACATCACCAGGTCCACCTGAATTCCTGAGGGGCATCAGAAACCGAAAAGCAATTTTAAATATTCCATTTACACTCGTGTAGTTGCCAGCATTTTGTTCTTGTTGTTGCTATTGCTTTAGGGCAGGATGTCTCAACCTGGGCACTACTGACATTGAAGGTGGCTCATTCTTTGCTGTGGGGGACTGCCCCACTGGATTCCAGTAGTACCCCCTCAACCATCACAACCAAAACGTCTCTCTGGACATTGCCAAATGTCCCCTGGGATGCAAAATGGCTACCCCAATGTTTGAAAACCATTGATCCAGGGAGAAGGAGAGATGGAGAAGAAGAATATTTGTTAATTCAAAGTATAATCAAACTCAGCTCCTGCCTAGATGATCACTTCCTCATAAAGAGATCTCTTTAGGAATGGGATATTGCTGTGCTTTAAGTTGGAACTTAAGATAAAATTTCTGGTGCTTTATTATCTAGAAAGGAGGATGTACTAGAAACAGCATGCTGTCATTGTTGGCCACATAGCACATCCAAAATGTCCCTGCTTTGAACATGATACTTGTGTGAGCAATGGTGCTGACACACTCACACAGCAGACAAAGTAAGGACAGTTTTTCTTTTAAGAGAAAAGGTTCATCTCATGGCTCCTTGAAATGAAGCTCTCAGGACATTTCCAGTTGTGTTTGCTGCTACTAAGTTGACAGACTGTCTGGGCTGCAGAGAAGCTTAGGAGATTAAGCAGAAACGAAGAAAGCATTTCTGAAATTCTTACGTGTGTCAATTTTGTGTAAAGTGATATCTACCCAAATTGTTTTACTCGTGGCTTTTCCAGCTACATCTCTAGAAGTTAGTTCCTAAATAAGTGATGGTGGACAATTCGAATTCCTCCCCCAGGGAATTTGTAATATGAGTTATAAGCTTATATTTACCATGACTACATATATATACATGCATAGACACACACACACACACACACACAATGCTCACTATGTTCCAGGTGCTGCCTAAGTGGTTTATAAATATTAATTCATTTAATACTCATAAAAATTCTATGAAGTAAACATTTTCGCCATGTCCCATTTTACAGGCGGAAGCACAGAGGCACAGAGAAGCTAAGTACACACAGCTGGTAGGGGGTAGAGTCACAACATTATATTGCTTTGGGGAATTAAAAAAATAACAACAGGTGAAAAGCTGGAATCAGGCTTCGTGTCCCATCTCTGTCACTTTTGGTTTGCCCTCCTACAGGCCACTCAGCTGTGCCGGACCCTGTTTCTCCAGCTGTGAAAGGATGACGTTAGATCAGTGTTTCCCAAAGTATGGTGTAACTACTAGTAGAAAGAGATAGTTTTAGGTAACATGAGTAAATTTTCTTTCACAGTTATACATTTATTTTTATGTATATTAGAAAAATATATACATGATAGATAGATGATAGCTAGATACATAGATAGATAGATGATAGATACATAGATACATAGATACCCCAAACTTGTAATATCATGGAGAGAATTGCTCGCGATGAGACCAAAGTGGATAATAGCACCAAAGTTTGGAACCAAGTTCAGGAAACTGAATCACAAAGCTGACAAGGAAGGCCCTTGACAGTCACTGCCTGAGTCTCCACTCTGCCCGAGTCAATGGGGAGGACATGACTCTTTCTCCACACCAAGGTGGACTTATGACCCAGGCCTAGCCATACTGATTGTCCTGCAGATGGGCACATGATCTATGAGAGCCAGAGGGACCTCCCTGTGGCTTTACTGGAAAGATGGGACAGCTGGGTACTTCCAGGGGCATCTTGGAGTAGAGACAGAGACATGGAGGGCCAGGAGATGCAGAGGGAGGCTTCAAAGGCACCATCCGGGACTCAGAGTTGGCTGGGAGGGACAGCAGAGCTACCCCTGAATCTTTCCTTTACCCGAGTAAGGCACATGGTTTTGTCTCGTTTGAATTTGGTTTCTGTCCCTTGAAGAGTTTCAGTTATCACAGGTATGAAACGTAGCCTTGGGACTCGGTGAACAGCTGTTCTTTCCTAGTACCAGGGGGTGACAGCATCGTCTAAAAAGCCACAGCAACTTCGATGCAGAGAAAGGAGAGACGAAGCAGTCACATCTACTGCTGGAAGCGACGGCCGCATGTCTCTGCTTTGTGCCAAGCAGCAGTGGGGAGCGGGGAAGGGCCAACTTCGATACTGACTTTACCGAGCCTCTGTTTTCTCATCTATAAGATGGGAAATAGTATCTCCTTGGTAGGGCTGCCCTGGGCTAAATGGCCCAACATAAGCCACCTACCTGATAAAGTGTCCTGACTGACAAACAGTAGCAATTACTATATTTTATAGTAAGTGTTTATATAAAGTATTGTGTTGAATATGACCCGTACGACAACCCTACACTTTAAAATCCTCCTCCAGAGGAACTGCAATTCAGAGAGGCTAGGTGACTTGTCCACAACTAAACAGCCAATAAGGAACAAGAAGTAGCTCAAGCCAGGTCTGACACATCTAATCTACAGCCTGGGTGCCTTGAAGGACCATTACAAGATCTGGAAGCATGATCCCTAGGAGCCAGTCGTCAGAGGCAAAGGGGTGTACAGACCACCAGCGGTGGCAAAGAAGTAAGACAAGATAGCAAAGCACATTCTCCTAGAGCTCTTCTTACATCCTGCCCACCTTGGAAAGTTCCTTGGAAAATCCCGGAGCTAAGGCTGGGAGGAAAATCAGCTTCATGGAACAAAGGTGTAGAGTAATCCGGCAAAGCACACAGTCCCGATGCATCAAGTGGAGCTGACATTAATACACGACCTCAGATCCCAGATGTTGTTATGGTTGGATTACAAGGACTTGGAAAGTTCGGGCATGAAATGCCTGAACGATAACAATAGAAAACAGATCAAAAGCCCAAAGAAAGAAATCAGGAGAAATGAAAAACAGAAGGAACTGCAGGGGAAGATGAAAGCGGAGAATTACAATTTGACACCAAAGCGGAGCCAGTGTTTAAGGTCGGGCTGGCAGCTGACCCATATCCAGATGAGATTTTTGCAGCATTATTGGAGGTATGAAATTACCATCTTTGAGCCGCTTTGTAGACTTCTAGGACCTCAGGGTCAAAGGAGTTCTCTGACATTCTCCGAGGCTCACCCCTTCCTTTAAATCATCTTGGAGGTGATCAGTGCCAGAATCTGCACAGACCCTGTCATAGTCAGCTCCTCTATAAAGACCAGGGAAGTCCCAAAGGTACAAGAGGGATGGAAGATGCGACTCCTCTGGCCACGGTCTTGAAAGAGTCTCGATGCCCCATAGATCAGAACATCCCAGTCTCTCAGTTAAGATAACAGAGAACCCGATTTACACTGACTTCAGCAAAAGAGGGACTGTATTGGTTAGAATAACTAAAAAGGTAAGAAGTATCTAGCTTCAGGTATGGCTTGATCCAGGAGTTCAAAAGATGTCACCAAGACTCAGTCTCTCTGTTCCACTTTATATTTGCTTTATTCTCAAGCTTCATGTGGAGACACAATGGCAAATTTCTAGTGTACATCCTCCCAGGTTTGAGTCTGACAACTCTCTCTCCCGACAAGTCTCCTTCCCAAAAAGTCCCAGCAAAAGACTCATTAGGAACCACTGGCTCTGATTAGGTCATATGCCTATTCCAGTGGCAAACGGAATATGATATTCTGATCTGCCAGGCCTGAGTCGCATGCCTTCGCCTAGAACAGATAGTAAAGTCAACTCCATCCTTGATCTGGCATCAGCAGATCCACTCACTACAAGGGATGGAGACGGGCTGGGAATGGTTAGTCAGTGGTTCATCCTTCCAGCTTTGGAGTATATTTTGTAAGGAGAGTAAGGTCGGGGGGCGGTGAAAGATGGAAACCAAGGAAAGGGGCCACTGTGTGGCAGCAGTCATCCTGTTGGTGACTGCTAACAAGAGCTAACATTTACCGAGGGACCCTTTGGTCTGATGTGCTAAAGGCTTTACCCGGGTTATCACAGGTAGTCCAAACAACAGCTTATGACGTAGTTGCCATTATCATCATCTTCATTTTGGAGATGAGGACACATTGAGGTGAAGTAACCTGTCCAAGGTGGCATAGCCAGCAGTGGGCAGGGCCAGGATAGATGCCCAGAATTGTCTGACTCGAGGCCAGTCTTAAAACCACATATAACACTTTATTGCCATGAAGGTATTAACCCATTTGCATCTATTAGAAAATCCTTTTCAGCATTTACGATCACTGATATATGTGTCTGTTCTTCAGATTCTCCTCTGAACATGTTGTAACATCTTACTAGAGTTCCCTCATTAGTTAATGAGTTGAATAGAATCTTGGTCACATCTATTTTATACTTGCTTGACTGTCGCAATGTTACCTTTTGAAAATTATCCTTTAACAGTTGGCATGGAGAGATGTATATGCTATAGATCAAGGATCGGCCAGCTATAAATTATGAGCCAAATCTGGCCTACCATTTGTTTTTGTAAATAAAATTTTATTGTAACACAGACATGGTAATGGCAGAGTTGAGTAGTTGCATCAGAAACCATATAGTGCGCAAAGCAAAATATATTTTCTATTTGGCCCTTTACAGAAAGAGTTTGCACTGATCCCTGCTATAAATGAAAAAATGTCACCAGTAGGATTCCAAAAATGTATTATATGTACATGTACACACATAGACATAGACAAAAGTCCAGGAGAACAAAAATGTCATCCAGGAATCGTTCTTGATTTGAACATCTTGTCTCCATACTCAACCACCAGTCATGACAAAAATCCTCCTTAGTATTAAAGGGAAGTCCAGCCCCAGAAGGAATTGTCATAAGATGTTTACTGTAATATTATTCATTTTAAAAGAATTCATGAAGGCTACATGGTATGATGGACTGTGACTAAGGTGACCAATTGGTCCTGGTTTGCCCAGGACCTTTCCAGTTTTAAAACTGAGAGCCCCATGCCCAAGAACACACTCAATATCAGGCAAGTCGGGACAATTGGTCACCCTAACTGAAGATCAAAGTAACCTGGCTTACACCTTAGACCTGCCACTTAGCGGCCACTCAAGCACCTGTGAAAAGACCATTCACACTCTCTAAGCCTTACTTAGTTCCAAGGCAAAGCCTCTGTTTCCACAGATCTAGGTGTGAGGATAGAGTGACGTTAGCATACAACATGTGTTTAATATACCATGACAGTCAATGCAAAGGGTTATTATCACTTTGTCCCAAAAATAACATTACCCATTGGCCAGACTTTGTGTGGCGATGTAACATAAATAGGATGAAAGCACAATTATTTAGAAGGTGGTTCTGTAATCATAAGGTGACCATATAATTTGATGTCCAAAGCAGGGTAGCGTTGAGTGTGAAAGGGGCAACTCTTAATTACACTGGGATAACAGTAGTAAACCAGGACCGTTTCACGTAAACCAGCTCATAGGATCACCTGGTCACGGACCACAAGATGACATGGAAGCAGGGCTTCATGGTGTGCAAACTGCGCAACCCTCCGAGGCCCTGTGCGTGGCTCCAGGCTCTTGCTGTCGCCGTCTTGAAGTTCTTAATGGTTTTGGAACAAGGGGCCCCACATTTTTGTTTTGCACTGGGCCCTGGAAATTATGCAACCGGTCTTGGGAAAATTCTATCATGCAGCAGAGAGAGATGGCGTGACCTCCGAAACGCCTTCCAGGAGGAGGCAGCTAAGCTTCCGAGCCTCCAAGGACTAAGTTCCGGCTGCAACCCCAGCTGGTTCAAATCCCCTGGATTTAAAAATAGCAGAGCATAATGAGGTAAAGGATGAAGCCCGGGGTCTCTGAGCTGCCAAGTTACCCCACTCCGGCTTGCTCAGAGCAGGTGCCGGCCTGCAGCGGGGAGCCAGCCAGCACAAGCTCGGAGGTGTTCCCCGGGAATGACCTCACTCCTTTTTGAACTCTGGTTTCGTCCCTGGCCAGCCAGTGTTTCCACAGCCTGGCGGAGGCTTGGGCAACTGAGCAGCTGGATGAACCCTAGAGGGCATTTGAGCGTTAGTCATCTTGAACCTACCGATCTGGCAACCCCCAACCCTGCTGATGGCTGTGAATGCCGTTGACAGGGCTTTCAAGGGCAATAACTGTAAAACACAGTTCCCTGTCGTAACAAACCAGAACAAAGCCGGGGGGTGTGGCCAGAGAGCGAATAAAACTCTGGGGCGAAAAGACAGCAAGAAGTCGACCAAGGACAAAGTGCTCTAGCCCGATTCTGGAATGGGGGGTGGGGCCATGGGGACCACCAGTTTCAGGTGACGCCTCCCAGGGCCCCGGTTATGACAGTTTCTCAGCCCTGGCACTACTGACATCGCGGGCTGGATAATTCTTTGTTGGGGGGAGGAGAGAGGGGGAGGGGGAGGGAAGGCCGTCCTATGCACAACAGGATAGTTATCATCATCCCTGATCTCTACCCACTAGATGCTACTAGCATCCCTCGCCTTGCAGTTGCGACAACCCCAAAATGTCCCCAGACTTTGCTAAACGTCCCTTGGGGAGAGCAAAATTGCCTGTAATTGAGAACCCCTGGTTTACGGCATCAACGAGTATCTATCTACTTTAAAGGGTGATTGTGAGGATTAGATGAGTTCATAGTTGTGAATGAATTTAGAACAGTGCCTGCCAGGGGAAGCAGTCTGAGAGATAAGTATTTGTTAAATAAGGGAACTTGCCGTGTCCCCACTCCGACACCGCCCCGCGTGGAGACCGCGTGAGTCACTCTGCACTGTGACTCTGCCACGTGCCACGTGCCACGTGCTCTCGCGCCTGCACAGACTCCCACCTTCGCGTCTTGTTTACACCTCCATCTGTGGCTCTGCCACTTGCTGCCAGGGCAAATGTCTTAACCTCTCCGAGCTCCCATGTCCCCAGCTGAAAAATGAGGATCATCATTGTATTCATCTCGGGGGTCGTGTGGGAAAGGCCCGCAATGCAGTGAGTGCTTTAGGACTAATAGGAGTTGCTATTACCTCCCACCAGCGCCCAGCAGGTGTTAAAAAACGAACAAACAGCCACACACTGAGTGGACCTAGGTGTTGTTTGTGTGTGTGTGTGTGTGTGTGTGTGTGTGTGTTTAAGGCTGGGAACGGGACACTGGCCTCCAAAAACCATTGCGAATTTTTCTTTCTTTCCTTTCTCTGCCTTCTGTCTTTCTTTAAGTGAGGGCAGTGGCAGTTGGAAGAGTGCTGCTCTAAATGCCGAACTCATCTTACTCTAGACGTTGCAAAGGTGACCTTGGGTGCCCAGAAGCCGCCTCTGTGCAGATCTTTCCCTACTGCTCCTTCGTGAAAGTAGGGGGTGGGGTGGGGGTGCCCGAGAGCTGGGGTGCACATGTCCAGTTTGCCCAGGACCGACAGGGTTCCTGGAAGGCTAAAACCCAGAAAGTCCTGGGCCAGTCAGGATGACGTGGGTGCCCTAGCTAAGAGTCTGGGATTCTGTTTAGACTCCTGTCAGGAGTACAGCTCCGCCAGCGAAAATGATTTCCACGGTCTGAAACTCGATTCCCAGAGGAGACAGGAAGTGGGAGACCGAGGGACTCCTGCCCTGCCATCCCCCAAGTCCACGGACGGCAAACCTGGGCTCGCCCCGGCTCCTGCAGGGATGTGGGCGCCATGCCTGGCTCCTGTCCTGATCCGGCTCTGTCCCTTCCTTGTGCCTCGGGGTCTGGCAGTGGTACGATCCCCTCGCTGGGCCCAGAGTCTGTCCTTGAGGAGCTATTGCTCCAGCTCCAGCTCCGGCTCCGGCTCCGGCTCCGGCTCCGGCTCCGGCTCCGGCTCCGTCCCAGCTGCCAGCACCGGCCCTTCAGCGCATCCCTACTCTTGCTCACATGGGCTCTGCCTCTACCTGGGTGGCCCTCAACACGGTGTCTCTCTTCTTGAAAAGAACTGCTGGAACCAAACCTCAGTGACTTATCAGTGTTCCTTCACCTTCCTCCAAAGCTTCTAGAAAGCGCACCTGTGGACGAGGGCAGCAGTTCGCATCACCTTCCACAAAGCATAAGAAAGAAAACCCCGTGGTTATGGTGGATGTCAGAGCCGTAACCACTTCAAACATTTAGGGATTTGATTTATGTTCTCTGGTCCGAGGGTGTGTGCAACTTGTAGCCACGAGAAATCGTATAGCTCTGAAACTGGCCCCGGGGAACCAATCTGGGCAAAGATGCCAGGTGGGATGGACCCCGAGCAACACCCATGGAGGTGAGAAAGGAGACTGAGGGCTCCCTCTGCAGAAAGCTGTAATGAGCATAAAATCTTAACTCGTGCGTTGACACCAAGCTACGTCCCCAACGGGAAGGAACAAGAGACTACGCCCCACCCCGCCTCCTTGCCAATCAGCCGGGTAAAATGATCTGGGAAGAAAAACCGAAGAGCAGAAAACTCGGTGGAGGTGGAGAGACTGCCCAGAAAGGGTTGCTTTTGTCAATTTGAATTTGTTGGTGAACACGATGTCGATGGAAAGCAAGTCTGTTTGTTCCCACAGGGGATTCCTATGGAAGCCAGTTCTCAAAGGCAGATACCGCTACAGTCAGACATACCATCACCCCATTCCAGTCTCATAATAATTCCACAATCTGATAGTTCTAACACCATTGGTGCACACGCCCTTAGCAATGACTGGGTGTTTAATAATGGCTCATTAGCTCCCAGTCTTTTCCTGGAGGTAATTTACGTCTTATTGGAGCCTCTGCTTTTCAGGCATTTTTTCTGCAGTGGCTCTGGGTGGTTTTTTTTTTCTTCTTCTTTCTTTCTCTCTCTCTTTCTTCGACCTATAGCTATTTAATGCTTGTCCTTATTCTCCAAAATGCCTTAGATCAGTACCTAAAACTTGAAACTACTTTCTTTCCCTCGGTGAAGAAATTACCTGGCCCCGATCCCTACGGATCCTTCTTGCTCTCCTGGAGTTGAAAAGCGCCTTTTGCGGGAGAATGTTTAAAATAATTCCCACCAAAGACTTCGAGTGGAATTCACGTTGGAGCCCACTGCACATTTCATGCTTTTGCGACATTCTTGTTCAGGAATGAATCTTTTATGAAAGGTCTATTTTAAGTTGCACCTTCCAGAATCTTATTTTTTTGTCTCAGAAAGGAAAAGGCAGAGGCAGGAGCTGAAATGCCCTGATGTGCTCTGAGCTTAACTTGGCTCTCGGCGACGGTGGTGGGCTCTGAGCGTGGAGGTTGCTGGCTCTGCGCTCAGGCTCTGCCGTTTTTCCAATCAGGCCCGTTTTATACAACTAAAAACAAACCCCTGAGGATTTAAGCACGCTTTCTCTCACTCTTTCCCAGAGGTGGAGAATCTCATTTGATCCCAGGCACCAACTGCTGACCAGTCGGATTCCTCACCTTTGCCAGGGGCCAACTGCCTGTGAGTTCCCAACACCTCTCTGGGGCCTGGAAGCTGATTCTGGGAGCAGGCGATGTTTGTCCAGGTGTGGGGAGCTTTTCCACCCACTCTTGTCTGTTTGTTCCACAGATTTTTACTAACTTCTGTTAAGGAGAAATACCTAAGAACTTGGAGATAAGGTCAAAGGATTACTTCGTGCCTTTCCAAAGTCATAGCAGAGCGTTGTTTAACGAGCCACCCGGTCCCGGGTGAGACATGGACGTGGCGCTGAGGCAGGCAGTCGTGGGCACAAGGTTTGCTGAGGGTGCTCTCGGGAGACACACCTGTAAGGTGGCGAGTGGCGAGGAATGGGGCAAAGGGGAGGCTGGCCTGCGCTGTGGTCGCCCCCGCGGCCTCAGCCATCCTACAGAAAAGACTGGATCTGGACTGGCCCTCCGGTGCTGTTCCAAATGGAGGCAAGAGAACCAGACTTTGTAACCCCTGTGCCCGACCACCCAGGGTGAGGGAGGGAGGGTGTAACCTCTGGGGAAGGCGGTTCTCCTCATCTCAAGCAATACCAAACTGATATCACAGTGGCTGGGGACAGTGCTGGGCTCCGAAGAAGGGATCTGAGTCATACCAGAGGGTCACTCAATATGAAGTCATCTTGACTTCTTATTTATTATTAAGACCCAGACTCTAGATGCTACCTTAAAGCAGATTGATAAGTTGCCAAGGACGTTCGTCCAGTAGGGATGCAAAGGATTTCTGTCTGGCAGAAAAGATGGCCCCAAAGGTGACGGTTTTAGTCCCCTTCAGGACAGTAACCAGTTTTGAGTTCAACTCAGCCAAGTCATTTCCCGCGTTTTTGCTTTCAATGACGACGCATCCTTTAGTCTCTTGGAGCTCACTCCTGTGACCCAGCTTTACCCTCCTGCTGGTTCCCCAGCTTATGGATTAAATACACCTTCCACTTATGCGAGACTGGGGCTCGGGGCGGCAGGATCCCTCCTAAGGGGCTACCTGTGCCCCTTCCCAGTCCTGGGCCTGGACTCATGCTTGCTACGCTGGTTGTAGTCACGTTTTTAATTTCTCAAAAGTTAAACTCAGACACCTCTGACATATCCTATGCAATGTTGATTCAGCCACACCCTGATGAGCTCTAGTTACTTGCTCGGGTCCGTACCTCACTCCATAGTGATCGGAAGCAAACAAGTGTCTACTATGTCTGAGGCAGTGTCCAGGGCAGGACGATGAACCCCAGGTGGTGGGCAGAGGGTGCTGCGTTTGAAGGCTCTGAGTTTGCTGCTGCTACTTACTATTGGCCATGTGGTCCTGGGAAAATGACCAGGCCTCTCTAAGCCTCAGCTCCCACCTCCTTAAAACAAAGCCAATAGCAACGAGCACCTCAAGGAGCTGATGCATATAAGATGCTCTGACTACCGTACACGAAGGATTCATTAACCAGCAGGTATCATTACTAGCCATTCTTTTTTATCGTGGTAAAATACGTAACATAATATGTACTATTTTAGCCATTTTTAGTACACAGTTCAGTGGCATTAAGTACATTCACATTATTGTGCAACCATCGCCACCGGCCATTTCCAGAAGTTTTTCATCGTCCTCAAGTGAAAAACTCTGTGCCCATTAAACACTGACTCCCGCTTCCTTCCCCTCGGTCCCTGCAATGACTGCACTCCTTCTGGTCCTCGATGAATTTGACTACTCTAGGGACCTCGCATAAGGGAAATCATACAATCTTCGTCCTTTTGTATCTGACTTATGTCACTTAGCGTAATGTCTTCAAGGTCCATCAGTGTTGTAGCATGTGCCAGTTCAATTCCCTTGAAGGCAGAGGGTGCATATGCCCTACTCATCCACTGGGGTTGTTTCCATCTTTCTCTACTGTGACTTATGCTGCTGGAAACATGGGTATAAATATCTATGCAAGTCTCTGCTTTTAATTCTTTGGGGTATATACTTAGAAACAGAATTACTGGGTCACATGGTAATTCTTGTTTAATTTTTTGAGGAACCACCACACTGTTTTCCATAGTGGCGGCACCGTTTTACATTCCCACAAACAATGCCCAGGAGTTTCTAATTTCTCTACATCCTCATCAACATTTGTTATTTTCTGGGTTTTTTTTCCCCCTTATCATAGCCATCCTAATGGGTGTGAAGTGGTATCTCATTATGATTTTGATTTGCTTTTCCCTAATGATTAGTGATGTTGAGCATCTCTTCATATTCTTATTCATGTATCTTCTTTCGAGAAATATCTGCTCAAGTCCTTTGCCTATTGTTTTTAATCGGGTTGTTTGTGTTTTCATTGTTGAGTTATCAGAGTACTAGCTGTTCTTAAGAAGAGGAAATCTAATCTGTGTCCTCCCGGCACACGCGCGCGCACACACACACACACTCACTCACACACACACTCCAGGCCATGTGATAAAGATGGAGCAATATGGGACAGATCTGAAACATGAAGCAAAAACGTGCCACAACAGTGCACAGACTTGCCTGGAAATCAGCCACGTGGGTCAGGAGTGCAGGCCGCACTCATAGGCAGGACCCTCCAGCCAGTCCTAAGCATGTCGGGACATTGGCTGTAACCCAGTGAGATAAGTGGCCACAGATGAAGCAACTCAAATACCGAGACGACTTGGCTCACCACCCACCCACCAGGAAAGGACTTGGTCTTTGCATACCAGCCTCTGTACTGGGCTCATTGATCTCATCTGGCAGAGAAGCTGCACTAACTGGGGCCTGCCCTTTTCACCCTACCTAATGCCAAGGCACAGAGGAGCCAGCAACCAGGAATGTCTGAGCTTAAAATAGAGAGGCCCAGTGCCAAGGCCAAGATTTTCCTTTGTGTTAAGTATAGTACCCTGATTTCTTCTGAGTCTAGTCTGATTTCTTTGGGTCGTGCATCTAGCTTGGTGCCTGGAACATTAGAAAGGATTCAATAAAAGTTGTGTTGAACTTGATGGCCCTGGGTGAAACCTGGGAACGACCCAGAGTAAAGGCCTCTGTCCCTTTATCAAAGAAATCGAGGTACTTCCTTGCCAAGAATCTGATACATCTTCACGGATATCTGAAATGATTTCTACGATGAAGCAGTAGACAAACATTGCATCCGTATTTGTTTGCTAGGACTGTCCTAACAAATTACTGAGGACTGGGCGGCCTGCATACCAGAAATGTATTCTCACAGTTCTGGAAATCCGAAATCCAAGATCAAGGTATCTTCATGCTTGGTTCCTTCTGAGGGCTGTGAGGGAGAAGTCTCTTCGATGTCTCTCCCCTTCTGGGGGTTTGCTGGCAATCTTCCGCCTTCCTTGTCTTCCGCTGTATCACCCTGATCTCTGCCATCATCCTCACGTGGCATTCTCTCTGTATCTATTTCTGTGTCTTCACATGGCCATCTTCTTTGAAGGATACCACTCATATGGGATAGGGGGCCCATTCCACTCCAATACGACTCATCTCAACTTAACTAGCTACACCTGCAAGGACCCTAGTTCCAAGTAAGGTCACATTCTGAAGTAGTGGGTGTTA
>NW_011888924.1:635216-639975 GCF_000151845.1 Pteropus vampyrus
CCTCTGTCCCTTTATCAAAGAAATCGAGGTACTTCCTTGCCAAGAATCTGATACATCTTCACGGATATCTGAAATGATTTCTACGATGAAGCAGTGGACAAACATTGCATCCGTATTTGTTTGCTAGGACTGTCCTAACAAATTACTGAGGACTGGGCGGCCTGCATACCAGAAATGTATTCCCACAGTTCTGGAAATCTGAAATCCAAGATCAAGGTATCTTCATGCTTGGTTCCTTCTGAGGGCTGTGAGGGAGAAATCTCTTCGATGTCTCTCCCCTTCTGGGGTTTGCTGGCAATCTTCCGCGTTCCTTGTCTTCTGCTGTATCACCCTGATCTCTGCCATCATCCTCACGTGGCATTCTCTCTGTATCTATTTCTGTGTCTTCACATGGCCATGTGAAGGTATCTTTGAAGGATACCACTCATATGGGATAGGGGGCTCATTCCACTCCAATACGACTCATCTCAACTTAACTAGCTACACCTGCAAGGACCCTAGTTCCAAGTAAGGTCACATTCTGAAGTAGTGGGTGTTAGGAATTTGGGGAAACACATTCCACCATTACAACATCTGAAATCTACATCAGTTACCTCCTTTCATTCTGAAAAGCCACATAATTGCAATGGTATTGTTTCTTAAGTAATGCCGGGGAGAGAATGTGTCCTGTGGTCTGGGGGATCCCCGACCCCTAGCGCTGGCCTGGAGAAGGCGGCAGCACAGGTTTGAGAGTCAGAAAGGCCTTTCCTAGAAGCCCAGCTTTACAATGTCCTTCCTGAGTGACTTAGACCTTGTTACTTAATCTCTCTGGCGACCAGTTTTCTCATTCATATAAAGGGGAGGAAATAAATCAAATGGCAGAGTTGTTGAGACAAAGAGAATAAAATCTAGTGCCCAACCTGTAATAAAAACTGAAACACAGCAGTGCAGGGTGACGCTAATAGTCATCTTTTTTCACAATAATAGAGACCCCAGTTTTTAGCTGGGTATATAGGCTCCCAACTTCCCCCTTGCCGCTAAGTGTGGCCATGTGACCAAGTGTGGCCACATGAGTATCGTGTGGCAGCTTGCAGGGATTGTCACGAAGAGACTGCTGGAGCACATTCTCTGCCTTTCTTCTTCATCTGATCCGCCTTCCTGCTGCTGATGGGCCCCGTGGCTGGATTGGCAACTGACACCATTGGGAGACATGGGGAATGGAGAGCATGTACGGTGGATCAGTGAGACGTAGGGAGCCTCGGTCCATTAGGGCTTCTTAGAGCAGAGCCCTCACACCAGCTCTGGACCATCTGCCTCTGGGCTTGTATGGGAGAGAGGAAATAAACGGCATCTGGTTTAAGCCACTACTCCTGGAGGTCTCTTTACTTGCAGCTGAACCTAATCCTCACGGATACAGTTGGGTCCCTTCCCTGGCTCAAGATAAGTGACCATTACATGTTTGTTGAACTGAATCACGTCTGTGCTGATGCTGGGAGTGCGAAGGCATTCATTCATCTTCACGGGCTTTCACCGTTAGACTCCTCCTAGCCTGCAGGGCTGCGAGGGGACAGCGGAGGGGCTGGCACCCCTCCCTCAGACCCCATGTCTCTATAGTAGTGGCGAGTCTGGGATGCAGAATAAAATCCCTCGGTACCATCAGAGCACAGCAGAGCATGCTACTAAAGACCCACGGGGTAGTTTGTTCCGTCTGTAGTAAACTGACAGTGGTGAGAAGTATGGAGGGAAGAAAGCAAAGAAAAAGCAAAGTGGTTCCCTGCTCATTTTGCTTTCTCTTCCAGTCTCCCAGGAATAATCAGGCTACTACCCTTGAACGCAGTTCACATACACGATCAGCAATCCTGCAAGCCAGGGAACACTTCTCCGATTTGGCAGATGCTGTTTGATGCTTTACTCAAGGCTCACAGTGATGGAGCCAGAGAGCCAGGTTTGAGTCTGTCTGGTTCCAAAGCCTGAGCTCCCCCAAACCCATATTCAACTCCCCAGATCCCCATGTCCACCTTGCTGTTGGAAAATCTGTGCAGTCCCAGGCTCGTGCTCGAGTTGTTCTGGGTTGCTGCATATGCAAGAGCCCACCACAATGCAAGGCACACAAATGGTGGGGAGATCGAGGCACACACCCCTGCCTCCTCCTTGCAGCTCTGTGACCTTGGGTACATCCTTTAACCTCTTGATATCCATTTCTTCCTCTTCAAACTATAAGAACACCCATCTCGAGGGGTTCTCAAGAGGACTAAATGGGAACCAATACGATAACTTATATAAAGTGTCTGGCGAAAGAAGGAACTCAGTAAATATAAAGAGTAACTCTCTTCCCTTTAGCTTTATCTAGAAATCTTGCCTAGTAAGGAGTGTGGGGACAGAAATGCGCCCATCATCGAGCCCTTCCTGCCTCTCGCCCGGTAGAATCGAAGGAAATGAATTAGAATATTTGGAGACCAGGCCACCTGTCCCAGCCACTTTACCAGCTGACCTTGGATAAGACACATGTGCTCTCTGAAAACCCAATGAGATTGCACACGTGAGGGAATTTTATAAATTATAAGACTGAGCAAACAAAGATGGCGGCATGATGCTCAGATGCAGTCTGAGGGTGGAAGCCATTGCTGTACATGTTTCCTTGTCATGGGACAGCCGGACTAAGGCCTCCCCTCCACAAAAGACTGGGGAAGGCAGCTTGGTTAATGGTCCTTCACCCGGGAGCTAAAAGGCGAAATGTCACAGTGAGGCCTTGTCTACCAGGGGGCTTCCTGCCAAGGGGCCTGGGGACTGGCTGTCCCCAGGAAGCCCAGAGCAACTGACTCTCTAACCAAAGAAAGGCAGACTTTGTTTCTGAGGTCCTGGGGCAGCTGAGAGAGGAGGACGGTGAAAGACCGAGGCCACCAGAGTTTCCCCTTTGCTTCCCGACCAAAATGCTGGGCACTTAGCGGAATCCAGTTGCTCTTTCAATGACGTCTGTCATTACTGTCACTAACTAACATCTCTTCAACACTGTTTAAGTCCCAGCAGCGTGCTAAGGAAGCACCGTCTCACTGAGCCCTCGCGACAATCTGCCGTAAACAGATTGTGAACCCCCTTAACACCCCCATTCGTCTGATCTGGCAACTGAGGTTCAAGGTACAACCTGTGTGACCTCAGAGTCACACAGAGCAATTGGTCACAAGATTTAAACGCAGGGCTGCCTGGCCCCAGAGTCCATGCCCACACCCACCCCATCATGGCCGAGGAGTGGTTTTACTCTGGGTATGGGTGTCACGTCCCCCACAGCAGCCCCTCCGCGTAGAGTCCAACCGGCTGGGGAATAATGGCACATAAAGTACCACACTGGACACTAAAGCCAGTCTGCTCCTGGCCCAGGGGAGGCCTGAGGGATGCCAAGGGGCCGGCAGCAGCTGGTTGACCACCTCACTCCTTATTTGCTGAGGACCTGTGGGGAAGAAGGGGGTACTCATCTTGTTTGGAAGCCCCCAACTCAGGCCAGTGGCCAGGGTAATGCTCAGCCTTCAGAGATTCCTCCAATCCTGAGAACGGCCTAGGAGGCCAGCTAGAACTGTCCAGATGTGCCCACCAACATCCCAGACTGCCACCTCCCTCCGGGCAGAGCCACCCCGCAGGCTGGGCCCAGCCGCCTCCTGTAGGTGCCCTACTGGGGGAAGGCAAGGGCCCTTTGCCTGCCCCTCAGCCCTAGGGGCCTGGAATTCTTTCTGCCTCTTCCCACTCTGTTGCCAGTTGCCCTCTGCACGGCAGGGCACTTGCTGCCTCCAGGAAAAGCCTAGGAACCACCCCAAGCCAAGCGTCCTTTCTCCTGAGCCGGTCAGCATTCCAGGCTGAGCAGGATCACCAAAGCGCCCTGGCTCACTTTGAAAGCGCCTGGGGAGCTTTTGATCCCCGCAAAAAAAAAGGGGGCCATTTATTATCAGAGACTGTTTGTTCGAGGTTTTTGTGTCCTCAGAGGACAAAGTGAATTCTCTTTGCAGTTGAAGGAGCTACGAAATTGAAAATCCAAGGGTGGGGGTTGGGGAGAAGCCGGTAGGCAGGCACTGGCCAGAAAACAGCATCTATCACCCAGGAGGGAAGGTGGGGACCATAAACCTCACGGTGGCTGCAGGAGGCCCAGAGGCCCAGCACAGGGCACGGTCAATGGATCCATCCAACTCCAACCAGGAGGTGAGGACGGGGTGGGCAGACCCCCGCGGTCACCTCAGCCCTCCCTCCCTCAGCTCTGGGGGCCACAGTCTGTCTGTCCCTGGTCTCCTATCCTCACCCCTCCCCTCCCTGCCCCCATTCAGAAAGACCTGCTCTTAGCATTCCCTGGGGACAGGACCATGAGCAGACAGTTTTCCCCTCACATTGTAAATAGAAAGAAACTAAGGGACCTGGAACCAAAAAGACTTGGTCGGGTTCACGTTCTGAGTCTGTCACCCGTGGAACCCTGTGGGTGACCTGGGGTAGGTTCCCGGTGTCCTCTGCCTCAGAGTGCTGTTGGAGGGTTCAGCGGGGTAACGTGGAGAGTGACCGGTGCACGGCCCAGAACTGGGGTGGGACCTCAAAAGCGATGGCTATAATTTGGAGGGTAACGAAGACCCTGCTTTTCACAGATAAAGAAACTAAGGCCTACAAAGGATGGGTGACAACCCCAAGTCACAGAGCACATTAGATGCAGAACTCAGACCGGGCCTGGGGCTCCGGATCCCTAACCAACTTCCTAATTACTTCTCTCAACCAGCCAGACAGCCCCTGTGCCCACCTGTAAAGCGAGGAT
>NW_011888924.1:640025-641970 GCF_000151845.1 Pteropus vampyrus
CCTGGAACCAAAAAGACTTGGTCGGGTTCACGTTCTGAGTCTGTCACCCGTGGAACCCTGTGGGTGACCTGGGGTAGGTTCCCGGTGTCCTCTGCCTCAGAGTGCTGTTGGAGGGTTCAGCGGGGTAACGTGGAGAGTGACTGGTGCACGGCCCAGAACTGGGGTGGGACCTCAAAAGCGATGGCTATAATTTGGAGGGTAACGAAGACCCTGCTTTTCACAGATAAAGAAACTAAGGCCTACAAAGGATGGGTGACAACCCCAAGTCACAGAGCACATTAGATGCAGAACTCAGACCGGGCCTGGGGCTCCGGATCCCTAACCAACTTCCTAATTACTTCTCTCAACCAGCCAGACAGCCCCTGTGCCCACCTGTAAAGCGAGGATATTCATACTATCGGCCTGCAGGGTATCTGTAGTATGGGTAGTGGTGGATCGTGTGGACTCTGGTTCTCCATTTATGAACTTCATGACTTTGAGCAAGCTGTCGACATCTGAGTTCCTCAGCTCTCCTGTGAACTGAAGCTACTAGAGACCCATCTCATAGGCTTGATGGGAGAATTAAATGGGATAAGACTTAATAAACATCCCTCACTAAACAGAACCATTATTCAGACATCCTACTGCCTGGGGGTGCCCATGGCACAGAGATCTGGGCTAACCAAGCACAGGAAAGTTTTCTGGGACATGGAAGGAGCTGGCCACTGAGTGCCCCCCACCCTGACCCCAAGAAGGCTTGGTGGGATGAGGACAGGCGCTGCTGGGCACTGACCAGTCAGAGTGCGGATGGGGAGAGAAGGCCAAGGGGACTGGAGGCCAGCCCCCCACCCCCTGCCACCATCCGCCAGGCGTTACTGAGAAGTACCTCTTTTCCAGCTCAGTGGACTGGCAGGCACGCAGGCCAAGCTCTTGGGTAATGTGGTTTTGAGCAATTCTCTAAAAGGAGCGCAGAGTCCCAAAAAAGTACATGTTGGCTCTCTTGATGCATCCTCCAGGTCTGATCTCTGCTGCAGACATTCATGAATCAGCCCCACTCTGTTTTCAGACACCTCACGCCTCGCCATCGGCCAGACTCTGGCTCCTCTCCAAGACTGGACTTTGTTTTCAGATTTTTTTAAAAAACATCTTTTAAAAAAAAAAGAGAGAGAGAGAGAGAGAACCGAAGCAATTGCTTAATGCTCCCTTCAGGAGGGGGAAATACACAGAGGTCTCTTCTCGGCATATCAGCAGCTGGCAAACTATGGAAAATCAGAGCTTGCATTTTTTTGTTGCTAATTTAAGACAAAACGAGTTGTCCTGATAACAGTGTATTTATCCATCTCTATTTGGGCACTTTTGACCCTGTTTTGGGACTGTATCTTCAGGAGCCAGCTTCCCCTGGAAGAGTGGGAAGGAACAGCGTTGTTCCTTCTTGCTGTTGTCATGACTTCTGTACGTGTGTTCCTAGCAGCTTACACAGGGCCTGGCACCAAGGGTCTTGATGAATGTTTGTGGAGTGAGTGCTCGTTCTTGCCATCCCCACTCCCTCTTCCTTTTAGGAGAGCATATAGCGCGTTGGGGTGGGCTGTGCGGGTACAGTTTTTGCCAGCCCAGTTGTTCTCCTGTCCCTCTTCTGATACAGACACCCTCTTTCCACTAGGGACCTATCTTATGTGGTTCAGATGAGGCGAACCTTGCTTGCAGAGTCAGACACGTGACCCAGATCTGGGCAGAGTTCCACTCTCCATGAGGATGGTTAGTGCAGCCGTGGACCCATGAGCCAAGAAGAGCCAGTCAGAGCACTCCCAAGAGAGTGAGATAGCGTCCAATACGGTAGCCACTAGCCACATCAAGCTATTGAAATTTAAATTAATTAAAAGTAAATAAAATTGAAAGTTCAGTTTCTCGATTACACTGGCCACATTTCAAGTATTCAGTAGCCATGGCTAGTGGCTACTATACTATA
>NW_011888924.1:642820-654718 GCF_000151845.1 Pteropus vampyrus
GAACCCTGGAACAGCCCCACACCCAAGCCTTCCAGAGACTGAATATAATGAAAATGAAAGGTAGACCAGGACTGAAAACAGCCTAAGCATCCAAGTAATTTCTCCTTATGATTATTGCAATTCTATCCCCATCACTACTTGACTCTCAATTTCTATATCTCCAGTTCAAATTCTAAAGAAAGAAAATCTGAGAGGCCTAATGTAGTCATCATTATCTCTGTCGGGAAAGTTCCGGGCCAGAGTTCCCATAGGCTATCAGCTAGCCAATGAATTGTCCATTCTTGGGTCAGGTGTTTTCCTCTGGTCCAATCAGCTAACTGGAAGGAATCAAATGATATCAGAATAATGACAAGTCTGATCTCTCAGCAGACTGTGGACAGGGTAGCCATTCTAAATGCCTAGTGTTAGAAAAGTATTAATGGTTTCAAGGTCAAATGTACAGGCTATGAGGCCAGACTGGGTTCAAATTTAGTTTTTTTTTGTTCATTAACTGTGACCTTGGATGAGCTATTTCAACTGTCATTTGTAAATCGGAAGTAACAATAGTAACACCTGTCTCCTTAGGCTGATTATCAGAGAGCCTGTTGCAGTAAGCACAGTAAGTCTTTCTTAGCCATTATTACTTCTTGCACTATATTGTTAGCCTGTTCAAGATACCAAGAGAGTTGTCCATATAGGGGGAAAAACCATATCAAGAAGCAAAAGAGCTTGTTTTCTATTCCCCTTCTCAGTCACTAGTTAATTATAATTCTTCAGTCTTCACATCTGGGAATATAACTATTTTACCTGACTGAAGTTGGAAATGGTAGACCAGAAGGTCTCACCCAGATCAATCAAATTCTAGTCAAAGTTTTTTTGTTTTTTTGTTTTTATTCTCATTTCTTCCTGTTTGATCTCCCAAGGGCAAAGAACAATCACATAAGCTCTGCTCATGAAATCTTACATTCCTGCTCCAACCACAGCAAATCACTCCTTCACTGGTTGTCCCAGGAAGATCAACAACACTAACTAAAGAGCCTGGTGCCATGTGCTGCTCACGAGTCATTGCTATAAGACCCTGTGTAGACATTCATCAAAATGTCTGCCCATTCCCACAGAGATGCTCATAACACTCTTTGTTTCTGGCTCATGACAATGACCTTGGACATGCTGGTTGATCCAGGAATAGACACCTGACCTGATTGGGCCAATTACACTCCCTCTCTTGGGAACTATAAGTAGGAGAGAGTTTATCTCAGCAAAAACTGGAACAACACAAATACTTATAAGCTAAGGAGCTGCTATGGGCATGAAAGAACAGAAAAGACTCGTCTACACAGAGAGAAGGGGATGGGATAAATGTCCGAGGAAAACGGAGCAAGAGACTGGAGAGAGAATGAGCCTCCCATTCCCATTTCCAAGCTCTTTCTGAGGCATGACAAATGCGGCATGTTGTATTTTTTAGAATGTTTACAATGTTTCCCGCTCTATACATGCTCTTTCAGAGCCTTGCCATTCCATCGAGAGATAGAGTCAGTGTCCTCTCCCCTCAAAACGGTGCGAGCTTTGTGACTCCCTCTACGACTAGAACATGGCAGAAGTGACCAGTGTGATTTCTGAGGCTAGGTCAGAAAAGGCGATAGAGCTTCCATACGGCTCTATTTCAGGAGAAGCTCATCAATGGAACCCAGATACCCTGCTGTGAAACACAGACCATGTGCAGAGGTCCACGTGGAGAAGAAGCAAAGCTGAGCAACCAGGTGATAACGTCAACCTGCCGACCATATGAGTGCGCCATCTTGAAAGCAGGTGCTCCAGTCCCCCATGAAACCAAGCCAGGTAACACCGCATGAACTGGAGATCAGACTTCCCCACTGAGCCCCATCTCAAGTGCAGATTCAGGAGCAATAAATGAGTGTTGTTTGAAGCCATGAGGTTTGGGGGTGGTTTGTTATACAGCAATAGATCACTAGACCAATGATGTTCTGTCTTCGGTTTACAAAAGATCCCCCAATATCCTCAGAGCAAAGCCCTCGCCCTGGCTTAAGCAAATTCACGTGGGTTTATTTGACTTGCAACTAAAAAATGAAAACTATCAAAAGCCTCTTTTCCAATTTTAGACAGGGGTATGATGAAGGAATGTAAATCGGGGCTGTCTTCCTGGTCTGCACCTATCCATATGCATTCACCTAAGAGTCCTGAGTTGTTTCTACATGTAGGTGTATGTTTGTACAGCAGGAATCTCTAGCTTTTAAACCCCCTTAGGAACTAGTTGTGGGACTTTGCATATAATGAACACTCAATCTCAGACATGACCGTCAGCCACACAGTAGTCACAAAACCGAAAGTCTCCTTCTATTGAGAACAATGAGCCTTCTTGGCACAAGCTACCCTCTCCGGCAATCACTGCATAGTAAGGCAGACACACATACTCCAGCCACCTATCAACGTGTGCAGAAGAGAAAACAAACACCTAAGGTCTGAATGATTTGGCTGCCTGCACTTTTAGAGGTCAAAGTCTAGACCACTTCCAGGCCATTCGAGACTCCTAGGTGCCCTAAGGTTAAACCTGGCCTTCAGCCACACTGAAGGGACCCATCATCAGGACAGAGGTGTGAAAAGATCAGAAAATGTTGCAGCCCATTAAGCAGTTTAAGCCAACTGAGGTGCACCCATCACGCATGAAGGAGAGGCCAGGTACAATGGCTGCAGAGAGGGGGTGAGGGGCTCCCCAGGACCCCCACCCTCTGGGAGTCATAAATAGGAGGCCATCTGGCCCAGCCTGCCCCTGCGAGCTGAAGGTAATTGTGTCTCTTAGCGGAGAACCAGGTCCCTATTTCTTGCCAACCATTCACGTGGGAGAAATGATTAGAAAGCTGGAGAGACTGACTCATAAGAAAATATGAAAAAAGCGCAACGGTCCCCAAATATGTTTAGCTTGGCTCTCACACAAAAGGTGGGGTGTGATAAGGGCTCCAAGTCAGAGGGTGGCAACACGGGGGCCCGACAATTGTGGGAGTGGGTGGCTGGGAGGCACACCACCAGCAGGAAGGCGAAACGGTGACGGAGGAGGTTGAATTGCACATCTGAGCTGTAGCAGAAATAGCTTCTGATGCTCAGAGGTCACTTTCGACGGGGAGGACGGAGTTGGGGACCACTGCCAGGGATTTTAAACATACCCCATCCAAGCCGGCTGATCCCGGGCTTCGCCATCAGGGGACTAAAGGTTTGTTCCTTCAGCAAACACTCCAGCGCCCGCCCTGGGACAGGCAGGCATCATAACCAGGCTTGTTCTAGAATATTCTTCCCCCAGATATCCATCTGGTCAACTCCCTTGCTGCTGTCAAATTTTATTTGGACGATACCTTCTCCGTGAGGCCTCCCTTTTTTATTATGACAACCTATTACCTTATTCAATGCAGTCACCACACGAAGCCCCCCACCACCCACACTGTACCCCCACTCCCCCCATTCTGCTCCCCTTGTTCTGTTTCCCAGAGCCCTTTACAATCTCTAACACCCTATATAATTACTCGTTTGTTTGGGGCCTGTCTGTCTCTTCCCCTTAGCGAGGCCCATCGCTCTGCCACTGTTACCCGCAGCCGGCCATCTGCAGAGCCGCAGGAGGCCAGGACCGACACGGAGCAAACACTGACTTTGCCCCCTGGCTCTCTGTGAGCCGGGCTGGGTTCCCCACAATTGTAAGAAATAATAACTAATCTTCAGGCTAACGAGGATGGAGATGACTGCGTGGGAACTGACGTGACAAACGAGCATCTACTGACTTATCGTGAGAAAGACATGAACGCGGGTCTCTCCCTGAGCGGGACAAGCGTTCTTAGCTACTGGCTGCTGCGAATGCTCCTCTGCGGGCGTTTACTCTCTACTGAGGGGCAGAGGGGCCCGAGACTCCCTGGGAGTGACCGGTGGTTAAAAAAGGGGTCCATGTCTCTTAGCCCATTAACCTGGCGACCAGTTAAACGAGCCCAAATAACCACTAGGAGTTACATGTGAGCTTCAGGGTCAAAATCTGAGGGGACTTAAATCCCAGCCGCCACTCAGTATAGCGTGGCCTCGGTCAAGTGGTGTCACGGCGCCAAGTTGCCTGCGTTTTCGCATCCGAAACGGGTTAACGGCCGTACCTTGTTCATCGGGTCGTCGTGAAGATCGAGGGTGAATGTCAAGCGCTCACGCTCCGCACGGAGCGGGCGCGGCGGTCAGCGTGGGCCGCCGTGGTGACTGTGCAGCGCGGTTTTGTGTTCATGGCTGTGAAGGAAGGAGAAGACTCAGAGTCTGGCTGGGAAGGTGAGCGAGGACGTGGGGGTGGAGGGGTCCGCCACTGGGCCGTGGTGTCCCCACATCCTGGTGGGGCCTTCGAGTCAGTCAGCGGCCGTCCTCAGCCCGCAGTGCGTGGTCCTCCCGCTCCGTCTCCGCTTCTCTCCCTGCGTCCGTCTTTCTCCCTCCTCTGGAGAGAGAACACGGCTCACTCACGCCCTCCCGCTCCTCACCCCAAACTCACACAGGGCTGGGTACCCAGCAGGCTCCCAGCGCATGTTCGTTACTATGAAATGAGACGCACGTAGACAGTTCGTAAATGCCACCTCGGCAAAGTGCCTCGTCCTAGACAGAGGGCGACCGAGGTCCCCGTAGGGTTGGGGCCTGGCCCAGGGCTGCACGACCATGATCGGCAGAGCCAGCCCTGGCGTAAGAGTCCCCTGGTGCCTGGCTCCAGCCTCGCCCACCAGCCTTTGAGGTCCCCGGCTGTGAGACATGGGCTGCTCGCTCCCGGCCCCCAGCAGCCCCAGATGCTGCACTTGTTATCAGGAGGACAGAGGGACAGGGCGTCTCACGAATGAGACAACAGCTCGATGGGAAAAGAACCATTGCTGTGTGAGCAAGAGAGACAGAAGCGGGGGTGCTAGAGAACCCCACAAGTTCAGAGCAAGAATGAGACATTTGCATCATGTGAAATGTTGGGTTTTGCCATCCGGACCAGGAGTTGTGGAGCCCCGGGCAGAGTGGGGGGCGGTCGGGTGAGGGCAGGGAGTGGGGACAGGAGCGTCAGAAGGAGGGGGCCCCAGTGGGGAGGGCTCCGGGCCCCCTCCTCCCCCATTCTAACTTTGATCTGAGGGCTCTGCCTTTATCAGTTTTACTTGTGTATTTTTCTGGGTACAATTTCCTTTGAACAAAGGGATCTGTGACTAAAAGAATGTTTGAAAGCCGCTTACTATTTCCAGTACAAGATCAAGGCAAGGAGAAATCAGGAATGGCTGGGAGAGACGGGCCAGAGATGGTTAGAATTTGGACAGGGAGGGGGAGTGGGGTTCTGGGTGAGGCGGACGATGGGAATGCAGTGAGCACCAGCCAGGGGCCTTGGGACAGCAAGGGGCCTTCTCAGGTAAGGGCAGGAGTCAAGCTGATAAACAGACGAATGAGGATGATTAGGCTGGAGAGGGGACCGGGTGACAGCGTTTAGGATCTTACTTCATTCTCCTGAAGCTGCCCATGGTCTGTTCTTTGTGAAGTCCCCTGCATAGCAGGCCCAAGTTTTAAGGTCTATGACGGCGATTCCCAAGACCTGGTTCTAGAACATTCTAGGCACCTCCCACCACCTTCAAGAAGTCTACAATGCATGATGTAATCTGAGACGTTCCCACAGATTCCAGTGCTTAGAAATATCTTTCCTACCCTGCTGTGTCTGACCTCCTTGCTTTAAGAATTTGCTCCCTAAGGTTTCAAAGCATCGCTGTTAACATACAAGCAGCCGACACATTCATCCCAGAGAAATGAAACTTACGTTCATCCAAAAACCTACACACGAATGTTCAGAGCAGATTTACTTGTCAACGGTCCAAAACTGGAAACAACTCGAACATCCTTCAGTGGGTGAACGGTCACACTGTGGAACACTCATACCGTGGAAGACCACTCACTGAGGAAAAGGAACAGGCTATCGATATGCACAGCAACTTGAGTGGGTTTCAAGGGAATTATGCAGAGTTAAAACCCCAATCTCAAAAGGTTACATACTGTTCGATTCCATTTATGTATCATTCTTGAGACATAAATTACAGAGGTGGAGAACAGATTAATAGTTGCCAGGAGTGGAGGGCTACGGGGGAAGGTGACAGAAGCCTTGAATCTTAGTCATGGACGTGATCATACCAATCGACACGTGCTAAAACTGTGCAGAACTGCGCACATGCACAAATGCACGCATGTAAAGCTGGCAAAAGCTGCCTAAACTTTAAGGATTGGACTAATGTCAGTTCCTGATTTTGACATTGTACTATAACTATAATTATGCAAGACGTTGTCATTGAAAAAATCTGGAAGGAGGGTACACAGAACCCCCATAGATTTATTTTTTGCAGTTTCCTCTGGATCTATGATTATTTCAAAGTAAAAAGTTAAGCAAACAAACAAAACCCCACAAATATCCGAAGAGAGTTAAAGGTTGTGCTTCAATGAAGATCTCATGTGTTGGTCACATCTTTGGCAGACAGAAGAGAAGGGAAGGGAAGGCCCCAGAAACACTGCCAGCATCTCAGCTCTGTGGGGTGTTTGCCTTGGCAACAAAGCAAATGGAAGGTTACAAAATCAATGCAAAACAAAACACCACCAGCAGGTTGTATCGTGAGGGTCCTTTTGAAAAAGAGTGGTCCGGTGCCGTGCCGGAGCAGATGGTAGCATTTCTTCTCCACTTCATGTCTGGCAAGTCATGCTAGAGCTTAAAATCAGCCAGAATGGGAGTATTTACACCACGGAAATTGGCAAATGCTACAGATTAGGGGTTTCTTAAATTCAGAAAGCCAGTTGTGGACTATTTGCCAACACAGCATTGAGAATATCTGACCAGAATTATCTTAGATAATAAAGACGGTTATCAGCATCTAAAAAGAGGTCCTCAGGCAGGGTGTCCCAGGTCTGGTTAGCGTGATAAACGGAATAAGGGCCCCCCAAATATAGTCACGTCCTAATCTCTAAAACCTGTGATTGTTACACTATATGGCAAAAAGGACTTTGCAGATGTGATTAAATTAAGAATTCTGCGGTGGACAGTATCTTGGATTATCTGGTAGGCCTGATGCAGTCACAAAGATCTTTACTGAAGGGATGCAGAAGACGTCAGAGAGAAGGACTTTGACGATGAAAGAAGGGCCTGCAAGCCAAGGAGTGCAGGGTGAGGGGGTTGCCTATGAGCCAAAATAGGCAAGGAAATGGATTCTTCTTTCAGAGCCTCCAGAAGAAAACTTGACTTTAGCCCATTCAACCAATTTTAGAATTTGGACCTTTAAAACTACAGAGTTACATTTGTGTCATTTTAAGCCACTGAATTTGTGGTAATTTGTTAAGATAGTAATAAGAAACTAACACAGTTAGGAATGTGGTTTCCTAGTAACACCAGGTGTTCTCAGTCAGCATTTCTGTGACTCTACTAGCTTTTCCCTCGTAGTCACAAAATAGTTGCTGTAACTCCAAGTGTCACACATCCTCACATAACCACACTCAAAGGTCCCTAACTTATAACCTTTCCAGTAGCCCTCAACATGTTTAGACATATTTGTATCTAAAGCCATTGTTGGCAAAGAAACTAGAAAGATTGGGTTTGACTCAACCTGGTCAACATGTATCCTCTGTGCTGAGAGAGGGTTCGTGAAACAGGCACATGTCCAATCGGGAACATCACTGGGTCTCAGGGAGGAAGATCAGGGGACAGCAATGCAGCTCAGTGACCCCTGGATATCACAGGGTTCTCAGGTATATGGAAGTCTTCCCCCCAAAACAGCTTCTATCCATCCAGTGCACAAAATGTGGGAACAGATTGGAAGACGGTGGGGGCAGGAGTGACATTTACCAAGTGTGCACTAAGTGCCAGGTGCCCTCGATACCTTCCCACGTCATATCGTCCCCACATCCCAGAAGCTCAGGGACTCAGGAGGGTCTACACATTTGCCCAAGCATACACAGCAAGTCAGAAAACAAGCTGGGATTGAAACTCAGACCTTTCCGACGACCAAGGGCACAGGCTTTCCATTGACCAAGGCTTCCCAACCCGGCACAAGCCTCACTGCCTCTTTGCCCCTGGCCCCGTGTTCATCCCTGCTTCCCATCGCTTCCCATCTCTAAGACCTGGCTTGAATCGAGCCTTAATCTTCACCAGACTTTAACGCTTAATCTAGACTCCCAGGACCATGGGTCTATAAGAAGCCAGCAGCTTCAAATGCCTTCTCCAAGCAATGGCTCCCTGGGGGCCTTATTGATTCCCTTTCCCCCACAGAAAAAAAACCCCACACGCTTCCCCATCACATGCTCCTAGTTGCCACCTCCTAGCTGCCAATCAAAAGTAGGAGGATGTCTTTGTTTCTCTAGTTGTGAGGTTGCCAGAGACACTCCTCCCCCAGTCTTGGCTCTGTCACCTGTGATAAACCTTGGCCACGTGACATACCTCTCTGAGTCTCAGGCCACTGCTAATAAACGACTGGGCCAGAAGATAAACTTGGACCTGCTTGCCACAACACCTATGTTACTTCTATTTTTGCCAATGAACACAGAGATTTTCCAAATTTGCAATGAAATATTTTCATGTAGGTTTGTAGGAAAAAAAAAAAAGATATATTTTTAAAACCCTTTAGAAGGTCAAGACTGAAGGTCCTCGTGTGCAAACGGGGTGATGGGGTTGTTGCAAGAATTACATGAGACAATTAGGATTGCCCATGCCAAGTATGTTATTAAGGAATTCTCCATAAATAAAAATTCTTAATAAATATTAGCTGTTTGTCAATACAAGATTTTGGGAAATCAAGTTCGGCTTATGGAAAATTATAGATAACCACAGAAACCAGAACTAAAGGCCTAAGAAAGAACAGGGCTAGGGTGCCCACAGCCCACCAGGATCTACCTCCTCAGGTCCTTAATGCACCTTACAGTCGCACAGGCACCAAGAAATGGCTCTATCTATTGTCCTCAGGCCCTGAGGACGGGAGCAAACGCAGCTCCACGTAGAAATGAGCTCAAACACACACTCGTTGACCGATGGAATCGCTGAGGACCTAGCTCTGTCTCCCTTAAACAGGCTTGATTAATGAGCTTACCTTAACACATCTTCATTGTCACCTAAAGGGATGTGACAAAATGTCAGATGAATTTTCTGGTCTCACTCTGCTGGAGACGGTGCCTCACAGGGATGCTTGCTTAGGTGGCTCGTGCTGGGCTCTATGGAAGGTGTCCATCACCAACAGCTGCTTTTCAGTGGTTGCAGCGGGTCCTCGAATAACGTCATTTCATTCAAGTTCATTTCATTATAACATTGATGAGGTGCCATAGGAATTTAACTCTGGTCTGTAGCAATTAGCCTATGGTGAAACTGGTTTCCTTTTACATCATTTTGTCTATTGATGATGTTAAATGAAGACTGACTGTACTTCGATACCCATCGCCAGCCAGCAGGTTCCTAGTTTGAGCTACTGCTGTCCTTGACTTGAAGATTTAACTGATGGCTGCTGTTTCCCTAACCGCCTCTTCAGCAGTTAGTAGTTGGAGGCATTGGCCTGGGACCCCATAACTACCCCTCATTAGCTATACGAATCTTGCACTGGATGCTTAATCCTCTGAGCCTCAGTTTCCCTTTCTAAAAAGAGATACGGTGCTGACACTGGTCGCCCTGCCTGCCTCTGGTCTGCTGGAATGAGAGAAGAGATGTCAAAATGAAAAGGTTTTGTGAACGGTCAGGCTCTGCTCCACACTAGACCATCGTTACAAAACGGTCTGCTGATCGCACACAACTGATGCTTTCACGAGTACGTTTCTGGGGACTAAGGGCAGGAGCAGAATATACTGTTCTGATATTTTAAAAGCCGCCCGTTATAGAGACTGGTTGTAAACTCAGGGGCCTCAGTACAGGTGTAATCTATTGGATCTCTTCATCATCACGTGATGCTAGCGAATCGCTTAATGTCTCCAGACCTCAGTTTCCCCACGCGTAAAATAAAGGGGTTGGATGGACGACCTACTTCTTGGCTCCAACTTCCCATGGCCACTGATAGACAGTAGATTTTGAGAGACGCAAACCATGACATCTACAATCACACCACAGTCTACTCGAGCACCATTCCATTTTGCTGCAAGCGCTGTGCCCTTTGCCTGTTTCAGCTCATGTATCCCCATGGCAACCCATTCTCCAGGGAAAGATAGAGGCTCAGAGAACTTAACCTTCCCAAGGCCACTGCTAATAAATGACTGGGCCAGAAGATAAACTTGGACCTGCTTGCCACAACACCTATGTTACTTCTATTTTTGCCAACGAATACAAACATTTTCCAAATTTGCAATGAAATATTTTCATGTAGGTTTGTAGGAAAAAAAAGAAAAAGAGATATATTTTTAAAACCCTTTAGAAGGTCAAGACTGAAGTCGTTTTACAGGGTGAATGGTTAATGTCCCAACAAACAACACCCTATTATAAACTGCACCCAGAATTCAGACCTTCAAGATGGAGGAGGACGGGGCTCGGGGAGGATAGAACGCCCAGTGGCACCTGCCAGGTCTGTGAAAGACAGAAGAGGTTGAAGAAGAAAGAGTAGGGAAACGCTTTCTTCCCCCCTTAAGTTAGAAAGCGAGCAGAGAGAGAGAGAGAGAGAGATCAAAAACCACGAAAGGTCCCTCATGTCAACCTCTCCCTGTTTTAATTAAGCAGTGAGTCCACACGCCCACCCCCTATCCCTCAAAAATGCTTTGCACTCAGCAAGAGCTGCTACACAGCACGTTGCAGTTAAGCCTTCAAAGAACGAGCAGCCTCAGGAAATGCCAGCAGCCCACAGGTGCGGGGCGCGGCAGGCCCCTCCCGGCTCTCCTGCACCCAGGCAGAACAGTCACAAGATGGACCACGAAGGCCTTAGAGCGTTCCCTGGACCCTCCTCCATGGGGCCATGACCCACAGATGACCCGCGGCGGCGAGCATTTTCCTTGGAGACGCCCCCTACACCCACATGCATCCAAACACATGCAACTCAAATCTCACAAAACACTTACCGCTGTTATGTGCCATTCATTCATATTTTCCACTCTGTATTTTTAATGCTGGTTGCAGCCTTCTATGCTAATTTCATCCCTCAATGGATTTCAAGACTCATTGTGAAAACTCAGCCTGAAGGATGGAGGCACCAGGTCCTCCAAACAGGGTCTCGGGGTCTTGACCGGGTCTCCTGCCTTCTCGCACCTCTTTTCTCCCAGGGTCCCACGTGCCAGCAAACTGCTGGAGATTCTCGAAGGGGTCCAGCTCTTCCGCACACTCAGGCTTTGCCCAGGCTCCTTGATTACCCTGAATGCCTATTCTTCTGTCTGCTGATTTCTCCTACAATTGTGACCACCCTCTCCAAAGTCTTTCTGGATTTCCGATGTGTGCCCCTTGCCATTTGCAAGCACCTCTGTTCTTCACTGATCACGCTAGGCGTGGTCATCTTATGCACACCAGGCGTGAGCCCTCCAGGCCCTGTCGCTCCTGCACAGCCAGCATCCCACAAATCACAGCTTCTCCAACCAGATTGCTGAAGGGAAGAAGTGGGAGGAAAGGGTGGGCAGGAGCGGGGCAGCTGGGACCTCCTCCAGGGGACACCCAGGTCCTAAGTAAGGAAAGTAGTATTTATAGGGTGTCATCTCTGTATCAAGGACCTTTCATGCTTAGTGGAAAGAAGATACTGGTTTTCAAACCCAGTACTGACTGCAGCTGCCTCTGTCTCCAGGTGGAGGCAAGGTTCATTCTGGAGGTGAGATGTTTAAGCAACTCCTTGCAGCTGCCTCGATGGGCCTTCTAGGAAGAGAGAAGTAAGATCCCTTGGGCTTAATGCAGAAAGGCAGGAATGAGGTGGAGGCCTAGAAAATCGGGAGATGTGAGAGGGAGCCATGGAAAAGAGGGAGGGA
>NW_011888924.1:654768-665732 GCF_000151845.1 Pteropus vampyrus
CTGGATTTCCGATGTGTGCCCCTTGCCATTTGCAAGCACCTCTGTTCTTCACTGATCACGCTAGGCGTGGTCATCTTATGCACACCAGGCGTGAGCCCTCCAGGCCCTGTCGCTCCTGCACAGCCAGCATCCCACAAATCACAGCTTCTCCAACCAGATTGCTGAAGGGAAGAAGTGGGAGGAAAGGGTGGGCAGGAGCGGGGCAGCTGGGACCTCCTCCAGGGGACACCCAGGTCCTAAGTAAGGAAAGTAGTGTTTATAGGGTGTCATCTCTGTATCAAGGACCTTTCATGCTTAGTGGAAAGAAGATACTGGTTTTCAAACCCAGTACTGACTGCAGCTGCCTCTGTCTCCAGGTGGAGGCAAGGTTCATTCTGGAGGTGAGATGTTTAAGCAACTCCTTGCAGCTGCCTCGATGGGCCTTCTAGGAAGAGAGAAGTAAGATCCCTTGGGCTTAATGCAGAAAGGCAGGAATGAGGTGGAGGCCTAGAAAATCGGGAGATGTGAGAGGGAGCCATGGAAAAGAGGGAGGGAAGCCCCGTTTCCAGAGCAGGGATGTCTGATCTTGAATTTGTAGAGTCTCCCTCATAACCCCAATATTTTTAGCAACTTGTGTCAGAGGTTCTTCAAGGGACAGAAGGAAGAAAGAAGAAAGAGCTTCCCCACTGTCACATGCAGGTAAGAATAGGACCTGTCTCACAGGATTCTGCGAGAACTCTGATAGATTAATACAAATAAAGCTCTTCAAACATGACCTGGTACAGAAAAAGTGTTCTTTTATTTCATGGCATCATCTCATCAACTCTTCAAAGTGAATACTATTATTCCTGTTTTACAGAGGAGGAAACTGAGGCTCAGAGAGCTCCAAGAGAACCCTCTCAAGGAAAACTAGCCTCACAGAATAAAGAATGTTTACTGAGCACCTACCACGTAAAAGTCACTGTGGGTTTCCGAGGAGTTAAAGGTCAGCCCTGCCCTGAAGAGGTTGATGTTTCTAGTTGGGCTGGTGAATGGAAGCTCTGAATTTAAAGGCAGAGAAAATCCTGGAGGAAGGGGAATGGGAGAGGAACAAGGGTTTAGGCTGGTCAGAGAAGCCTCGCGGGGGGAACCAGGCCTTGAAAGTTCTAATCAGGGTTTGTGATTAGGTGGAGAGAGGAAACCATCAACAGCTCAGAGGCAGGGAGATGCTTTATTTACGTGTGTATCTTCCGCCCTCAGGCCCTGCACTAGCTGGTACTAATTACAGAAAAAAAAATTGCTCTGGGCCAGAGTAGGTCAAGGGACTGACTCCTATATCAAGGGCTTCGAATGTAGACTTTTGATCTCCCACTGGAGTTGATAGCCACCATACTCTGCCACGGTGGAAACTGGTGCCCACCGGCCCACGATCAGCATTAAAGGTGAACATGTAAAATACGCCACAGTTATAAGCCAGTGGCCCTCGGCCTTAGTGACACATGAGAATTCTCTGGGGAATCTCACCTCACCCCCATCAAGTCTGAATCTTCAGGGGTGGCGCCCACGCCTCGGTAGGTTTTAAAGTTCCCAAGGCTGCTGTGCGGTGAGCACCGAACGCAAGCTTGAAGTTCTGTTTCTTCATTTAAATTAAAAAGAAAAAAAAAAAGAAAGAAAGCAAAAAAAGTGGACAGAGCCTCCTTGTGATCTCGGTCCAAACCTCTTTTTCTCTCACTGAGGGATTCTCCCAGCAACCTCCAAGCAACCAGCCAAGAGACGCTGCCCTGAATTTTCGGTCCTCAACTATAGAACAAAGAACTCTTTGAGGTTTAATAAGAGGCTGCTCAGCTCTCTGGCCCCTGGGCTACTAAGATCTAGAGTGAGAGTCCGGGCTGCCCCATCTAGAACGAGCCTAGTAGCAGGGCGGTCCGGCCGGAGGACTCCGAAGGCGGCATCTCTGCTACTGCCTGCCCACGCCCTGTTCTAACCCTTGAGAAGCATCTCAGCAAAGCGAGATGCTGCAGGAGGTAAAAGCCAGCAGCTCGCCCCACACAGCCCCTGCCCTGTGTTAGGGTTTCAGGCAGTGAACCACAGCTCCATCCCCATCCCCCATCCCTCCCTTGGCTGGAGGGAAACCAGCTTAAATTGGACTTGTTAGCGGGAATCCTTCTGTTTGTCAATGCGGAGATCTCCCAGGCCTCCTGTTCCCAAACTCTGATCCTTGGGGATGCTCTTTCAGAGCAAGCGGAGACTTAGCTTGTCTGAAGTGATCCCGAATCTGCTTCTGTTGGGGAGTTGGGAGGATAGGAAGAGAGTCCAGTCCTTGATTTGGGTCATGGGAATGAAGTGAGGGGTACAGGGGGCATTTTGCTCCACGTCTTTACTCTCTTCCTCCTCTGTGGCTGGAAACGTTGAGTGACAGTCAAGAAAAAGTTGACTCCTGTGAGCCTTAGTTTGGGACACTGTCAATCACCCCTTCTCATTCCTGCAGTTTAAATGGCTCTCTCTTAACTGGGTCCTCTCCATTCGTCTTCAGGCATGCTCTTGTCTCTTCGAGGTCAACCTGCCTGGACTCTACATCTTTTCCTACCTCATTTGCTCTTTGGGAGCTCTCACCTGCTCCTGCCCCAGTCCTTCCACTGGGGTGCTTCTGTCTGGTGACGTCCCAGACCCAAATCGCACGGACATTTCTACTTCTGTTGCCCAACATCTCAACAGCCTTGACAGTGCTTGCACGTGGTGCAGCTGTGGTGGTAGAGTTAAAATGAAGTTGCACATATACATAATCTGGCCCATAGTGCTCTACGCATGTTATTTCTCTTTCTCCCACTCCTGCTACCCATCTCTAGAGTTTATGCTTTGGAGTAAACCCGGCAGCCTGGTGTTATGTGGTTCAGCCGTGTCTGGAAAGGGCTAGAGAGAGGGAGATGCCAGGGAGGACGAATCAGCTTCTAGTCATGGGTTTGAGGCCTGATGAACGTGGCCATCGCTGACCTCCCAGGACTACCGTCTTCAAAGACCACCATCCTTGGGGTGGAGACTGTCCCGTCTTCATCTTTTCGTAGAAGCAGCACAACCAGAAATTGGGATGGGTAGGTCTTGAGAGAGAAGTAACTTATGAAGCTCCAGGTTTGCCAGTGGCTACTTTAATAAGATAGCAATCTTTCCCTTTCCTCGTCCTTTGAAGATTTTGGTTTAATTTGCAAGAGAGCTGATAGCCAGTTCATTAGGTTTTATGGACGTATAGCCCCAGAGGTAGACACCAATTGGGAAAATGGACCACTTAAAAAAAGGCAGGCAAAGGAAAGAGAAGAAATAGACAAATTTATGATTTTTGGAAATCCAATAAGAGAAACAAAAAATATTAGTCAATAGTTATGATGAGCTCAGGTGGGGAAGCATTTCTAAGCACAAGCATATTAAGAACATATAACGAGTGACAAATTATCACTATCAGTAATAAAAGAGGGACATCATTACAAATCCTAAAGATAATGAAATGATAATGAGAAAATATCATGAACAACGTTTTGTTGATAAATTTAACAATGTAGATAAAATGAAAAAATTACTTAAAGGACAAAAAGGACCAAAACCAACCCAAGAAGAAGTAGAAAATTGGAAACATCCCTAATCTATTAAAGAAGTTGATTTGCAATTAAAAATTTTCCCCCAAAGAAAACTCCAGGTCCAATGGCCGTACTGGTAAATTCAAACATTTAAGGGAGAGATATGCCAATATTTCATGAATTCTTTCAGAAAACAAGGACCACTTCTCAGCTCATCCTATGATGGCAGCCATAACCTGATACCAAAACCAGACAAAGGACTGCAAGAAAAGCAAACTACAGACCAGTTTTTTCATGGATATAGATATAAAATTACTCAACAAAATATTAGCAATTCAAATTCAGCAATAATTAAAATATATCATGACTAAGTTGGAGTCATCCCAGGAATACCAGGATGGTTTGACATTTAAAAATCAACCAGTGTAAATCATATTAACACAATAAAGGGGAAAAATCATATGGTCAGATCGATAGATATAGAAAAAGTATTTGACCAAGTAAAACTTGCATTCATGATAAGAACTCTGAAGAAATAAAAATAGGGAACTTCAACTTGATATAGAGTGTCTACAACAAATCTATCACTAGCCTCAAACTAAATGATAAGTGACTGAACTTTCCATTGAAGATTTGAAATAAGACAGGATATCTGAACTCATAACCTTTATTTAACATTTTATAACAGTTTCTAGTCAGTGCATAAAATGATTGTACACATAGAACATATGAAACTATTTTCTAAAAACTAATAGAAGTGAATTCTGCAAGCACATATGGTACAAGGTCAAAATTAAAAATCAATAATGTATCTATATACTACCAAAGAACAATTGGAAAATAACATTTAAAAATGCAATTTATAATAGCAAAAAAAAAAACAAACAAACATGAAATACTGAGGAATAAATTTTAAAAATATATATCCAAAATACACACACTGAAAATGACCAAACGTTACTGAGAGGAATTAAAGAAGACTTAAATAAATGGTAAGATATGTTACGTTCATGGGTTGGAAGACTCAGTGTTGTTAAGATGTTAGTTTTACCCAAATTTGTCTGTGGATTCAACTCAGTCCCAGTTAAAATCCCAGAGGTTTTTGTTGTTGTTGTTGCTGTTCTTGTTTTTGATAGAAACTGACAAGATGAATATAAAATTTATGTAGAAATACAAAAAAAATACTAAACTAGTCAAAACATTTTATAGAAAAAGAATAAATTAGGAAGAGTTACACTATCTGATTTCAAGACTTATTATAAAGTGACATAAACGAGACATTGTGGTATTGGCATAAAGATAAATTTATCAATGGAATAGACTAGGAAGTCCAAAAATAGGCCCACATATATATGGTCAGTTGATTTTTTAAGGAGGGTACCGAAATAATTCAACAAGGAAAGAATAGCCTTTTCAAAAATGGCGCTGGAAAAACTGAATATTCATATGAGAAAAAAATGAAACTTAAATCTTACCTCACACCATAGACAAAAATAAACACATCGAGCACAAAGCTAAACTTTTCAAAAGCTAAAACTATTAAAAGTTTTGGAAGAAAAATGGAAAAAAAATCTTATTGACCTCGGTGTAAGCAAAGATGTTTTAGAAAAGACACAAACGCACTATCAAACAAGAAAATATGAATAAACTGGACTTGATCAAAATAAAAATATCCACTGTTCACAGACATCATTAAAGAATTGAAAAAGAAAGCCACAGACTGGTAGAAAACATCCAAAATATAAACATCAACAAAGGACAAAACATCTGAAATATAAACATCAACGAAGGACTTGTATCCAGAATATACAAACTCTTATAACTCAATAATAAGAAAACAAACTACCCAGTTTTAAAAAGAGGTAAAAGATGTGATCAAACAAGATACATTAATGACCAATAAAGCACAGAAGAAGGTGATCAATGTCATTCCTTGTAAAAGAAATGCAGGGAGTTAAAAAACTAATCAGGCCCAATTTAGAGACAATGTGGAACAACCTGAAGCTCTCATACATTTTCATACATTGTTAGTGGAAATATAAAATGATAAAACTTATCACTTTGGAAAACAGTTTGGCGGTTTCTAAAATGTTAAAAATATACTTACATACAACCCAATGATTTCATTCCTTAAGAAAAGTGAAAATATATGGCCGTTCATACCTGTAAATGGATGTTCATAACAGACTTATTCCTAATGTTCCAAAAGTGAAAACAACCCACATGTCCATCAACAGGTGAGTGGATAAACAAGTCCTGGTACATCCGTCCAATGGACTAAGACTCAGCAATAAAAAGGAACAAACTAGACACGTGACAACGGAGATGAACCCCCAAACTAAACGGAACAAAAGAAGTCAAACACAGAAGAGTATATACTGTACGGTTCATTTATATGAAATTCTGGAATTCTCAGCTGTGGGTGGTTTTGCCCCCAGGGGACACTTGGAAATATCTGAAAACCTTTTAGGTTTGTCACAAGTTGGCATATGTCATCTAGTAAGGACAGGCTGAGATGCTGCTCAGCACCCTACAGTGCAGAGATCAGCCTCTACAGGAAAGAATTATCTGACCCAAATGTCCAAAGTGTCCAGGTTGACAAATCTGGGCTAAACTCATCCACGGTGACAGAAAGCAGACTGGTGCTTGCTACTGGCTAGGGGTAGCAGAGTGACTTCAAAAGAGCACAGGAGTGAAGGAAATGTTTTATATCTTCATTGTGGTAAAAGGAAGCATTTTATTTTAGTCAAATGATACCTCGATGAAATGGATTTTTTCTAAATGACTTTAAACACCACCTTGAAATTTTTTGTTTTTGTTTTTGTTTTTGTTTTTTTAATTTCCATCCATCAAGTAACTAAAAGTGCATGATTCTAACTTCAAATCACCCAGAACAAATCTCTCAGCACTGGAGATATGGGACGTGAGATAACGCGCCTGGAAAACCCTTCACATCCTACGAAATTGATCCCGTGTTTCCTAATTAGAATTTGAAGAGGGTAGAACCAGGTGGGAACGAGGATAAGGATGTACCCTGCTCAATCGATAGGGTTACGGTACATTGTTAATACATGCATATGCGTGTATATGGACACAGGTACGCAGCCATTTGCCCATATGCCGTTTGCATGGTGTCTGACACGAAGAAAGTATATAATAAATGTTAATAACCTTTGCCCCAACCCCACATCCTTTAGGCTTTTATCTCTACATCCATTGGTGTTTTAATAAAGCCAAAGGCTTTTTAACCTTTGACCTAAGGAGCAGTCTTTTGGCATGGAGCCATCATGAAGGCGAGGCAGCTTCTATGGGGGTCATCTCAGAAACTTGACAATTCTGGAGCCCTTTTCAGTGGTGTCCCGGAGTTAGCTCACACAGGCTGACCTCTCTTTGAAATCAGCCATGGCGGGAGCATTTACACCCTGGAAATTGGCAAATGCTACAGATCAAGGCTTGTTCCATAGAGAGCTGGTTGTTAAACATTTGCCAGCACGCCACTGTCTCTGACTCAGAAAGAAATGAAATTCATACTGAAAAGAGAATGCACGTGGGTGTGAACATGCATGTTGTGGTTTGGAATGTATGATTTTTTTCCTCTTATGTCATAAAGACAGTTGCAATTGCCCTGAATACTCCTCTTCCCATAAAACTGGGGCGGGGGAGGGGAAGGGGGGAGCCCGGATACATTCCATGTAAAGGTTTAAAAAAAAGGATAATTGGTAGCATGGGGGCTTCTGCTTAAGCAAAACAAAATGTTTACTTAGAAATCCTTGCCTCGTATCAGAATAAAGCTGCATGGGAGTGTAGCGTTGGGCGAGATTTTAGCCATGTCCTCAAAGGAAGAGCCGAGAAGCCGTAATTTAGGGAGAGCCCAGCCATAGCACCTGTGCCATGTGCCTTCCAGAGGCTCAGGGACCCAGAAGGCAGACGTACTTGCGGGGGACCCCAAAGCGAGGGGCAGGCAGAGGGGGAACAGCCTGCGGGCTTCTGGAAGGAAACAGTCCCCAGAGACTGGAGTTTCTGGTGAGCTGTGGCTTTGCCAGGAGCTCTCTCTCTAGCTTTCAGGGTGCCAGCCTGGCTCATGAGATGAAGTTCACTTCCCCCTGGCCCGAGGGACGATGAGACTGACTTGGTAGCCCAAAGGATGACTCAGTCAGTATCAGGGAAACTGAGGACTTGGAGGTGGGAGCCACAGAGCCCTGTGGCTGGAGAGGTCTCCGAGAATTTATTTAAATCACCTTTAAGATGTGATTTTTTTTTTCTCATTAAGGAACAGTGTACAGTCACTATAAGATACAGGCCCGTGTTCCTGGGCTTGGAAATCAGACCTGGATAGCTGAAGGCCTTCTCTGAGTTTCTTCTGAAAACAGATGCTGGTGACAGGCCTCCTCCAATACTCCAGAAACGAAAAGGAGCAGAGGGAGGTGAGAGCCCCACTTCCAGCAGCCCCGTTGGGCCAGCCAGGGACAGAGAGGGCAGGGACTGGAATCTAGGCCACCCCCCTTGCACCCTCTGCTCCTGGGGCACCCATGCAACCTGGAGAGGGGGTATTATCAGCTTAGCACCCAGCTTCCCAGCAGAAGAAGCAGGGCGACGTGCTCTCCTGGGTAGAACTGAGGGAGGCGACCTCTCTCTGCTGCCATCTTCCTCTGATAGTGAGATTTAAAAACACTTGATCCAAAAATAAAGAAGGAAAGAAAAGGAGGAAAAAAAAAATAGCAAGCACAAAAGCACAGGAGGTGGAGGGGGTGCAAACCCTATGTAGAAATCAATGAAGCCTTTAAATCTTCCGCACTGAAAAAGTCTGAGTTTCTCTGTTGTCTCTGGGAGCCCGCTGAATGGCTGGGAAACTGTTTTTAATAAACAAGAGTTCAAACGCTCAGGCTCCATAGCCAACAGTCACGCCTTAAACTCTAAACTTTACATGAAAACTCTCCCCGTCCCTTTGAACTCGCCTTCCCTCTCCGGAGGAGCAGTCCAGTGTTTATGCATTTTTCGAGATTGCTGGCAGGATGGCGAGGCGCTTTGAATACTTTCCCTCTCTTTAGCAATCTCCTGCCTTCAGAACCCATTAATGCCCCACTCAGCAACATCAAGGTATTGCTTTGAAGTCCCTTCTGGCTACAGGCCTCTCGCACTCTTTGGTTACTGTGCAATCAAATAATTAAATGGATTCTCAGGAAAAAAAAAAAATCATTCTTTTCCTTGGTAATTAAACACTCCAGGTTGGACAGGGGTGCTGGGTTGCCAAGGGAGTGAGAATCTATAAAGGCTCTGAGCCCAGAAGTCTTTGCTCGTGGTCCCCAGGGGAGAAAAATAATAACAAGAGAGTCAGCTCGATCCTCACTTCCCTGATGCTCTGGCAGCTTCCCTGGGCCCCCTACTCGTCTATCTCAGGACCTCCCCTCCAGGGGGGATAGGAGGTATCCCAGCCTCTAGGGCCCCCTTTTTTTTGGCAGAGGCGTGGCCAGGGCTGTGGGAGGGGCATCTCTTGCAAAAATAAGCCAGTGAGAGATTGTAGCTGCTGAAGAGCAAGGACCAGGGCTGTCTCGGTCCTAGTGATTAAGCCCCTACTTTGGCTAGTAGGGAGAGACAGGAAGAGGGGGAGGCAGGGATGGGGGACAGAAAAGGAAGGAAAAGGGGTAGGAGAGAGGAGAAAGAAGGGAAAAAAAGAAGGACGAGAAAGAGGAGGAAGAGACTGAAAGAGGCAAGGGGGGATGGAAGGTGGGCAGGACAGGGAGGAGGGAGAGGGGAGGGGGAGGAGAGGCAGAAGGACCGAGTATGAGGCTGCTGCTACTGGTTCTGGGCCTCTCCATCTTCATCTGCTCTGTCTCCACCGGGTTAGCTTCTCCCAGAACGGTCGACTCCCACCCTCAGCTGGGGTACAGCACCCACCTGGGAGAGCCCAAGGTGCCCTTCACCTGCTCTAGTTTACAGCCTCCACGCTCACCTCTTCTTTCCCACCGTCTGGCCTCGGCCAGAGCGGCTCCCTCTCCTGGGACCGCCCTTCCGCTCTTCTCCTGATGAATTCCCGGGACCCTTGATGTCTCAGCCCAGAAGTGACCTTCTTCTCGGGGGCCCAAACAGAGATGGCCCTCTTCTGGCCTCCAGACAAGCTTTATTCAGGCAGCTTCTCACACTGAATTATGATGTCTCAGCCAGTGCTTCTCCTGGGTGGGGACCGCATCTTTACCATCTGTGTCGTCCACCCCAGCCTCCTACGCTAGCACCTGGTAGCTCCCAGTAGGTGCTGGTAATGCTGGTGATGAGGACGTTCAGCAGAGAAAAGTGAAAGTGGGCTCAGGTCCCAAGAGTCACTTTAAATAAAGGCCATTATGTACCCTAAGCCTTTGGTTGTGCGCTTCTAAGCGTGACATCCTCCATAACTTGAACTTGAAGTATCTCTTCATCACTATCTTGTTTCTCGAAGCAACCAGTTTCTCTTCTTGACCCTCTCCCCATTTTGGACCCTGTGATAGGTGTACCTGAGCCTCCAGGAACTTGGGCTCTCTGACATTGAAATTGACCTTGAGAACAGATCTCTCCACCCCCGAGACAGGAGCTGCATTATTAGTCAGAATTCTTTTGGTCAAGTCTAACGAAAACCCAAGTCAATTCGACTTAAGAAAAAGAGAGATGACAGGATTTATTGACTCACAAGGCTGGGCTTTCGGGTGGTTGAATCTAAGGATCCAAGCGACGTCATCAGAATGGGGTTGATCTTTCTGTCTGCCTCCACCCCTCTATCTTGTGGCTCTGAATTTTTCCTTGTTGGCTTCAACCCCAGATGGGCGCTCTCCCACCATGGCCCCCAGAAGCTCCAGGATTTAGTCCTACCATTTAAGAAACCCGATAGAAAGAGAGCACCTCATTCTCAGAATTCCCAGCACGAATCCCAGGGCTGACTCTCATTGGACCAACGTAAGTCACATGTTCATCCCCGAACCAATCATGGTAGCTGAAGCGATAGAACATGTTAATTGGCTGGGTCATGTGCCATTTTTATAGCGAAGGGTGTTCCCCAAAGGAAAACCAAGGTGCTATTTTTCCAGAGACAAAAAATATAGATGCTGGGCCAGAACAAATCAAACTAATGTCATTTATAGAGATTCTCGGGACGACGTTGTGTGTGGAGACAAAATGGTGGAGATAAACCAGGACCAGAAGCGAGACCTCATCGGATGTTGTACAAAGGTGGGAGGCGAGGAGGCAAGCAGGAGGTGAATCGAGAGGTTCGATCAAGGAGTGGTACCTCCCAGCAGCCAAGGGGCAGGGCAGGGCAGGGCAGGCGAGAACTGCAAGCCGTTCCTTCCCAGTTCAGAAGTGTATTTTATAATTCCTGGAGAGTTAGTAGCCTATCCTCAGCCTAGCCCGCCTCCTGCCTCTAAGTAGCAGAGGCTGTGCTGTTGCCTCTTGTTGGAAAAGTTGGTGCAGGTCGGG
>NW_011888924.1:665782-677911 GCF_000151845.1 Pteropus vampyrus
CCAGCCTCCTACGCTAGCACCTGGTAGCTCCCAGTAGGTGCTGGTAATGCTGGTGATGAGGACGTTCAGCAGAGAAAAGTGAAAGTGGGCTCAGGTCCCAAGAGTCACTTTAAATAAAGGCCATTATGTACCCTAAGCCTTTGGTTGTGCGCTTCTAAGCGTGACATCCTCCATAACTTGAACTTGAAGTATCTCTTCATCACTATCTTGTTTCTCGAAGCAACCAGTTTCTCTTCTTGACCCTCTCCCCATTTTGGACCCTGTGATAGGTGTACCTGAGCCTCCAGGAACTTGGGCTCTCTGACATTGAAATTGACCTTGAGAACAGATCTCTCCACCCCCGAGACAGGAGCTGCATTATTAGTCAGAATTCTTTTGGTCAAGTCTAACGAAAACCCAAGTCAATTCGACTTAAGAAAAAGAGAGATGACAGGATTTATTGACTCACAAGGCTGGGCTTTCGGGTGGTTGAATCTAAGGATCCAAGCGACGTCATCAGAATGGGGTTGATCTTTCTGTCTGCCTCCACCCCTCTATCTTGTGGCTCTGAATTTTTCCTTGTTGGCTTCAACCCCAGATGGGCGCTCTCCCACCATGGCCCCCAGAAGCTCCAGGATTTAGTCCTACCATTTAAGAAACCCGATAGAAAGAGAGCACCTCATTCTCAGAATTCCCAGCACGAATCCCAGGGCTGACTCTCATTGGACCAACGTAAGTCACATGTTCATCCCCGAACCAATCATGGTAGCTGAAGCGATAGAACATGTTAATTGGCTGGGTCATGTGCCATTTTTATAGCGAAGGGTGTTCCCCAAAGGAAAACCAAGGTGCTATTTTTCCAGAGACAAAAAAAATAGATGCTGGGCCAGAACAAATCAAACTAATGTCATTTATAGAGATTCTCGGGACGACGTTGTGTGTGGGACAAAATGGTGGAGATAAACCAGGACCAGAAGCGAGACCTCATCGGATGTTGTACGAAGGTGGGAGGCGAGGAGGCAAGCAGGAGGTGAATCGAGAGGTTCGATCAAGGAGTGGTACCTCCCAGCAGCCAAGGGGCAGGGCAGGGCAGGGCAGGCGAGAACTGCAAGCCGTTCCTTCCCAGTTCAGAAGTGTATTTTATAATTCCTGGAGAGTTAGTAGCCTATCCTCAGCCTAGCCCGCCTCCTGCCTCTAAGTAGCAGAGGCTGTGCTGTTGCCTCTTGTTGGAAAAGTTGGTGCAGGTCGGGTCATTGAGGCAGGTCTGGGGCGGTTTGCAGAAATGGCCACACAGTCTGCTTGAAACAATGAAAGTCTTCACACAGGTAGGGATTTATCCTAAAGATTGTGAGATGCTTAGAGTATGAGCGAGAGTATGCTATATATTAGAAAGAAATATTACCAAAAAAAATATTATCAGTTGGTATCTCTGGACAGTAGGATTCTACGTGTTTTTCAAATTTTTTATCATGACTCTTTTTTCGGTCTGGGGAAAAATACAAAATAAAGAGAAAAAAAAACCCCTAAGCTGCTCATGTCAAACATTTTATAAGCCAACCTTTTACTATCACAATCCACTCTACCATTTAATTCATTTTCTCACTATTTCCCTATGCCTCACTCTGGGGACCTGGCTATCCCTCAGTCTGGATAATTAGCCTCTGGCCAACTGGGAAGCAGGTGGCTGAAGCAACCCAGCCTGCTAGAGAGAGGTTGGGAGGGGTCTCTTTCTCCAGGCAGGGGCTGGGCCTGCAAGCTGAGACCGTGGTGCCCACTGAGCCCGGTGCTGCTGAGGGAATAGGGCTCAGATGGAGGGCAGCTGTGATCCTCCCTCAGTTTGTGCCCCTCCCCCTTCTCTCACCTCCTGGGCTTTTTTTGGGCAGGATGAATAAACAACAAAGGCCTGTGGCCATCTCAGGCATGCCAAGAAGTGGGTGTCATCTGGAGGATGCCTCAGCCCAAACCTTTTATGTTGACAAACCATGTTGATCAGAAGACTAATTGCTTCTTGCTGTCTTCAGCCTGCCAAGTGCTTGACAATGATTCACAAATCATTTATATAATTGATTATCGCAAAAAGACTTTACCCTCATGGAAATGGATACCCGGGCACCCTCTGCCTTCTTGGGGATGAGCTGAGATTCAGTTTATCAGCGAAGGTCCCTGCCAGGGCAGAAACCCTCTCCCGAAGGCCAATAAGATCCCCCAGTGACCTTGGGAAAACATGGCAGAATTACCCTCACAAACAGTGCCAAACTCAGAATCTTAGCAAGAAAGAGATCTGGCCAGCTCGTCTGGTCAAGGCTGCAGCCTCTGGGCCAGAAGAGGTGTCAAAGCCACAGGGGGAACGCTGGCTTCATATTCTCAGTGTGGAAATCTTTGGAGATGGAAATTCCGTAATTTCACCCAGTGACATTTTTCAGGGTTTTATGTCCTGGTCACCAAGATAGTTTTTGTAGAGACAGTTGCCACATCCTGCTTTTCATCCTGTTTTACCATGAACCTGGAGAGACAGGCTCAGCTCCCACCAAACCTTCAGCTGAGCAGAGTTGGGACAACATGGATTTTCCATTTTGCCCCAGGCCGAGTGGAAATGAAAAACAGAGGTGTGTGTAGGAGTCAGGATAGAGTGTGCCCAGGAGAAGCTGGCTTAGTCTGCTCAGATCTGTGGAGGGAGAAGGCAGGGAAGATGTTATTACTGGGGATGGGGGAGTACAGAGGTCTTACACGTAGTCATAGCAAGTTTCTCTTTGAGGTGATGCTTGAAGATTTTCTCTTTGAAAGATTTAACACAGCCCGTGTGTGTGCGTGTGTGCGTGTGTGTGTGTGTGTGTGTGTGTGTGTGTGTGTGTGTGTTAGGACAGACAAAATGACAGGTGCCACAATTTCATCAGTCAGGAGACAAACACCACTCTGGGTATTTGTTATGGGAGGAATTGTGTCCCCCAAAACGTTATGGTAAAGTCCTAACACCCAGGACCTCGGGATGTGACCTTACTTGGAAATAGGTCTTTGAGGATGTAATCAAGTTCGGATGAGGTCACTACGACCTTCATCCATTACGACTGGTGCCCTTATAAAAAGGGGGACTGTGGGCACAGTCACAGACGTGTACAAAGGGAGGACTGTGAAAAGACGGAGAGAACACCCTGTGGAGATCGGAGTTATGAGGCCACAAGCCAGCCTGGGGGATCTGGGCCACCAGAAGCTGGAAGAGGCAGGGAGCCCTCCTATCCTTACGGGTGTCAGAGGGAGCAGGTCCTGCAGATACTTTGATTTCGAACTTCCTGCCACCAGAAGGGTGAGACGATTCATTTCAGTTGTTCTACACTATCTAGCTTGTGGCGCTTCATTACAGCAGCCCCAAACAAAGACAGCGATTTAACAGATTGAATTAATACAGGCTAAGTGCTTCGAAATCGGTTTAAGGCGTTAGTTAGCAAATGGAATAGACTGAGCCCTTGGTGGTGACTTCCGCCTGCCCAGGGCATGTTTATGAAGGCACCACCATAGGCATCACCGCTTCCACAAAACAGCCACAACCACCGCATGTCCAGGAGCTAGTGGCTAGGCTCTGCCCACCTCTCCCAGCTCCACGCCCCTGGGCACCCAGGAAGCTGGGAATAGAGGCCCACAGGGCTACCATAAAGCCCTGTGTCGCCCTGATTTTGCCAGTCTGCAGACGAAAGCCAAAGGAAGATGCTTCTGCCTCCCAGTGAGCAAACCTAAATGGACACATAGCGGTCTGGAAAATGTGGTGTTTAGATTTCCCACCTCTGCAGTGCAAGAAAGCACGTTGGAAATAAAGAGAGAGGACGGTTGAATGGGCAGTTTACAGCATCCACCACAACTGGCATTGCCAGGTTGAATGCCAGATGCCCAACCAAGTTTGAATCTCAGATAAACAGATATGTTTCTAGCGTAAGTATGGCCCCACTATTGCATGGGACATACTTATACTAAAGAATTACTGTTTATTAGACATTTAAACTTAAGTGAGCATCCTGCATTTTAATTTGCTAAATCTAGCAAGCCTAAATGACACATCACACACAGCTAATTTCCAGTTTTTTCTTGTCAAGACCGTGGGAGAGGGTAGGAGAGAAAGCCAGCCCTCAACCTCCACCACCATCAGATCATCCCCCTGACCCTCTCCACATACCATGTCTGATACAAGCAGCACGAGAGGCTCAGTAACAGGGGTTCCCCAAACATAATTTGAGCCAAAATCAAGTTTGGGAAGATGGAGCGAAGTCAGATGTTGGTTGAAGGAGGATGGTATGGTCTGGTCACAGGGTATCTGGATGAATTTTCCCTAAGGTTTCAGTCGTAGGCCTTACTCTCAATGCGGCTTACAACTCAGGGGAGGAAAAAGCAAAAAAAAAAAAAAAAAAAAAAATAGCGTAGGTGAGCATAGGCTCAGCACCTGAGAAAACCAGAGTCCACTGGGGTCCTGAGAGAGAAGGCTGGGGCAGGGGAGGGAGAAGCATAGGGGGTCAGCTTGGCCTCACATGACACAGGTGAGAGCCAGGAGGGAGAAGGGCTGAGCAGAGTCAGGCACGAAGACCAGAAGGTGGAGCCCGGAGGCGGTGAGAGCACCTGACAGGTATGGGGCCCTTATCATGGGCCAGATTCTCTTTTAAGAATGGTGCTCGCCTTAGCAACTTGCATCAGCACTGTGAAGAACGACTATCCTCATTTTACAAAGAGGCAAACCCAGGTAGAGGGAAGATCATTGCTCAAGGCTACTCAGCTTAGCTTGTAAGTGGAAATAACGCCAGGAAGGCAGGCTCGGCTCAGATTGAAGAGAGCCTTGACTATCCAGGCTGGAGATTTAAATCGATGGCACAAACATGGTTTGGGTGTTGATCATGTGCAAAGCACTGGGGATTCAGAGACAAGCACGCCACTGCCTCGGACAGTCTGGCAGGATGTGGCCAAAGCCCTAAAAAGGACCATTGATCCAGAAATTCTACATGAAAAACCTTCATTCTAATAATTAAAGACTTTGCATTCCGAGGGAGTGTTTAGCTATAAAGATTTCATTACAACATGACCTATAATTGCAGCCTTTGGAAACTAAAGAAATGCCCAACCATAAGTAACTCGTTACATAAATGATAGTTCAGCCATACATTTGTCATGTTGTAGAATATAAAAAATATTTATTGATATGCAAATATGCCAATGACATGTTATTGAGTGAAAAATGCAGATCAGAAAATAGTGTACACTATATGGTCGCGTGTGTGCATGTGCGTGTGTGTGTGTTTATGTAGTTTAACCCGGAAGGGTGTTGCAAAGTGTTAAGAGTGGTTGCCTTAATCTTAGGTCCTACTTCTATAGGCTATTTTTATTTTTATTTTTATTTTTGCTTCAGTTCTATAAATATTGAGTGACTAGTCAATGCTAGCCACCATGCCAGATGCCGAACGCTGTACCCGAGGGTGAATACAAGCATGTTTCCTCCCTGCCTCATGGACGAATAAGCGGGCAATTAAGTAATTACTGTATCGTTCGGGGAAAGAATCAAGTCCTGTGACGGAGATGGAGAGGATCAGGTGAGGACACATGTGGATCCGAAGGTCAGAGAAGACCTCTGACATTTAAGTCAAGACCTGAGGGCTGAAAAGGAGATGAACTTAGAAAGTTAAGATGAACTTAGGCTGTGTGTATGTGGGGTCGGGCAGGGGGCGCGGGATGCCCAGCAGAGGGAACTGCATATGCAATGGCCCTGAGCAGCAGAGCCCTTGAGAACTAATGGGTCAATGGGTCAGTGTGGTTGGAACTCAGGCTGATTATGTCTTCAGAACTGGGCATTGGCAAGGTGAAGAACCCCCTGTTCATTGGCATTGTTCTTTCTGTAGCGGATCCTTTCTAAAGCACAGTCCTCCGCACACACACACGCACACATGCACACGCATGTGCACACAGATGTCTCATAAGCTGCCAGACCTAAGGTTCTGGGCAAACTCTACCTGTTCAGGCACAGAGACAGCCATGGCTACTCCCTGGGATAATTCTGGTGATAGCCAGCATTTACCAAAATGCCTTAAAAAACTTTTCGTGTGCGGCCGTATGTTTTGTGTGTGGCGGTGTTTTTGTGTACGTGTGTGCATGTGCATAACTGTTTATTTGTTGAAACCAAGTCACTACTACTTACTTCCTGGGACAAGTCACAGAGGCCAGAAGGCGCTCACTCTCTTATCAGATTTTTAGGTGGATAAAGTGAAATAATTGTTAAGATGTAAATCACTCTTTTGAAACATGTGTCATTTTGGAGAGTTTCAATACAACCAAATTATTTACTAACAGTGGAAAAAAGAAACATTTTTCTTTACCAAAATAACAAGAAAAAAAAAATCTTACCTAATCATTCAAATAGATAGAACATTTTCTTTGGGGAAATTGCCAATTTCCTTCCTTTTGACAGCATGATTATCGTCCCACCGTGTTCTGGGGAGGGAGGAGAGAAAAACAGCACTTCCTTTCTCCAGACCCCCCATTTCCGGCCGCTCTACACAAAATATCGGTGAGAGTCCACATAGAATTTCCAAGGATAGCATAAGGTCACAGACTGACTCAAGAAAAATGTAAGATGCTTTGGGCCGAGGTTCGGCTCTAGCTGGAAGCGTTTCCGAATCGAGCAGCCTGCCAGCCTGTTTGCCCACCACCTTCTTCGTCCTGTACCAGGAGCAGAAGCAGGATGCCAGAGTCCAGGTATCGCAGCAAGGGTGGAGGGGGGTGATGTTTCCACAGGAGCAGCTGATAACGCAGGTCATGAGGATGGAGCTGCCAGCAGTCCCGAGGCCCCGGCAAAGATGCTAAGCCAGGTCACCTCTCTTCATCACAGTAACCCTCGAAGGTGAGCACATTTATTATCCCCACTTAATTGATGAGGAAACTGTGGCTCCCCGATGAGACACAACCTGAAGTGGACTCAGCTCCGCAGTCTGCACTTCACTGCTGATTAGTCGGTTAATCATCAGAGAAATAAGGCCAGAGCCCATGGAAAGTGCCTAGGAGATGAGGACTAAGGAGGTGAGTCCAACTCAAAGCTGGGACTAGAAGGGGTTGGATCCCCAAAGACTAAAGCAGAGAAACACTGACGTGACCAGGTGTCACCTGGAGAGGCCGGAAACGCACAAGCCTTGTCCAGTCTGTCAGTTTGGGGTGGGTGACTATGACTCACCAGCTCCCAGGTGAGACCCCAGGGGCTGGAGGAGGGAGAGGGGTTTCTGGAAGAGCTGGGTCTTAAATGACTCGGGGAGAGGGAAGAAAAGGGCTGACAGCACAAGCTATGTTTTAGCTTTTTGAGTCACAGATCCCTTTAAGGATCGAATAAAACTATACGCCCTCTCCTCAGAGGAAGGCACAGGTGATTCTGCAACGTCAGGGGCCCACATCCCAGAAGCCCACCCACGCCAGGTGAAGGGCACCTGGTTGTTAAAGTGAGAGCAGCAGAGAAACAGACCCTCTTAGAAGAGGTACAAACATGGGTGATGGCCAGTCTGGCTTTCTCTCACAGATGCTTATGGTCCCCCAGAAGGTGGCGGCAGCTCAGGGGCTTGAGCCCAGGTTAGTCTGAGCCCCAAGCCTGTTTTACCTCATCATTCTCATTGGATAAACCAACTCAAAGTCTCGAAGATTAAAATCCATAACTCCTCACCCCCACCACACACAGCAGGTTGTATCTCTCTTGGGTTAGAGCCTAACATTTCTGAATGTGGCTTTGGGATACCCCTGCAGCAGGACCCCATTCTAGCCTGGAGAGGAGGGGTGCAGCAAACTGCATCATTAGGACCAAAACCAAGGGAGGAATCTTACAGCCTGGTGTCCAGCTCCCACATAGCCTCGTCTACTCCCCAAATAGCCGCCCTAGCCGCCTCGACACTGTCCAGTTCAAGCTGGCGCCCGGCCCCAGTCAGGGCCTCTCCTTAATCTAACCTGTTGGCCTCACACCAGTTTGCAGCAGGAACAACCAGATCCGCTTCAGACCCCACCTCCTGAAAACTCAGCACATGAGACATCAAGTCCAACTGCCATCACAGGCCCTTTGTTTCTAGGAAGTTCATCACAGGCTTCCTTTACACAGACCCTCTCTCCTAATGCGAAATACAGTCTGGCCCCCCAGGTGCTCTAGCACAGGGCAAGGTGCATGGACGCGGAGCAAACTGCCCGCCGACTTCCACGGCCACACACGTTAAACCGTCCACTGCTCTGCAGAAACTGCCCTTGTCCCTTTCCGGAACCACCTGCCGTTTGCTCCTGCCACCTTTCCAGCCCAGACCCTCCCCGAGGCCATCGGTCAAGTGCTACCCAGCCGCTGGGAAGGTGGCTGGTCAGCAATGAGCTCACCGGACATTCCACATCTACACACCGTTTTCTGAGAAGCTTTTCACCCCCGAGACACCTACTGAAGTGCAAGTACTTCCGCAAGTGGCCGACTGTGGCTGGTAGGACATCAGAGGAAGTGCTGTCTGCGGGCTGGTCCACGACGAGAAAACCCTCGGCCAGCACCCAGGTGAAGAAATCGTTTTTAAAAACCCCAGACTGGGGTCGTTAGAGATGGGCTCGAGCAGGTGAGACACTAAGCACAGATACTCACATAAAGAAAGGGCGCCTCTGCCCTGCTCCCCACCCCCCGGGGATTCGAAGACGAGGCCAACGTTTTGAAAAATATAAAATTTTAATAAAGGCTACATCTCTTAATTACAATAATTATTGTACCAAGTAATTTTCCTTAAATGAACTCTTTATAATGCATAATTTACAGTATAAGTAGAAGAAAATGCCATGGCAAAAGTCACTGAGTACAAGACTTGTAATAAAAAGGCATAAAATAGATTTATACATAAACCCCTTTCAAAAAACAAGGGAAAGCTTGAGCCCTCAATATAGGGCGACACACGGAGTGGGACCCCGTGCAGGTACAGGTACTGTACTGATTCAAAGTCAAGCACTAGAGATAGTGGATTAATACTCTGTCATACGATATATACAGACATATAGTACAGGTAACAATGGCGAACGGAATGTACAGATTAACTTAACACGAAAACCCGAACGTCAGGATGAAGGTATGTGGGGGCAAGGGTGCTGCTAGGCCTTCCCGCACAGTTCGCTTCTGTGCAGGGCAGGGGGCTGGTTTCCAGAATGGCTGTGGCACAAAGACTAATTAAAGGGGAAAAAAACAAACTCCAAGGAGCTATGATTTCAAGAAGAGCACAAGGTGAACCAGGAGGTACTAGCAGGCCTCAGCCGCCAGGCACCGGGCCCCGGTAGGGAGCTACTAGGGTGAATCTGGGGCCCCTCCCTGTGAGGCTCCGCCCTCCTCTGCAATGGGTCGCCCCCTAAATAATGACCCCCCCACATGGCGGTGATGACGTAATGTAAGTCAAACCTCAAGACCTTTATGACAAAATAGAGCAGCATAGAAAAAAAAAAATGCACCAATTTCTGCGTGTGTCAATGGCAGGGCACCGTTTAAAAAAAAAAAAAAAAAGTCTGTCTTCACTTGGAGAAACGCAGGGCAGAGCTTAATTCCTCTTTCAATGAAGAAACCATTAACGCACTCCTAGCTCCGCTCCTCAGTGTGGAGGGAACGACGGAAACCTCCCTCTCTCCCCCTTCCTGTTTAAAGCAGCATATCCATAAACCCAGGACAGGGGTCATCATTTTGTTCAATAAATATCAGTAAGGATTCCTGTTCAGGTAAGCTATACACAGTTCCTCGTAGTTTATGGATTTCAGATCCCTAGGAAGTCATATATTATGTATGGCAGTCTCTCAAATACAGTCAGCATCTTCGATAGCCAAGAGTGGTCATGTTTTTAATAAATAGTTCAGGCTTTTCTTATCTCAGTACCCAGCTCGTGAATAATGAAAACCAACCTCCCCCCACCACCCTCCCAAAGGCCCAGCGGCCGATTCATCCCTAGACTGTGTCTTCATTGGTTTGTTTGTTTGTTTGTTTGTTTCCTTCGAAATGTGGCTTCGCGGTCGCGAACGTCCGGAACCATTCCCGCAGGCTGCGGCCTTGCGCCTGGCCGAAGCCAGACCCAGGAGGCTCAATCGATCCTCTCCACCTTCCCCAGGATCCGGCCTTCGTACGTGGGGAGCACCGTCTCGTCGTCCCAGATCTCCTCGAAAACCGCTCCACAGGCAAACTCGTCGCTCGCTTTTTTGAAGTAATACCTTAAAAGGAAAACCCAAAGAGCATCTTCAAAAACGTGCATTTTCTACTTTAGAAGAAGCGCTAAGTGAGCCCTGAGGACGCGTTATCTTGAGAGCTGTCCTATGGCCTTTGGCCTTCGCCCTTATCCGATTTAGACGGCTACCTGGGCTGGCCGAGGGGCACAAACCGGCAGGCCTGGGTCACTTGGGAGGAAGCTGGGCCCCCCAGGAGCAGCGGCCTGGGCGGGCTCCCCCTGCAAACAGCTCTGAGGCTGCTGTCGTCAGCCCAGAACTGCTGCTGCCACCGATGAGCACACACATTGTGAAAAGTGCACTTTGCAGAACAGAGCTGCTCCTTTCTCTCCCTTTTTTGGGGGGGAGGGGAGGCGGGGGGAGGGAAGGGCAAAGCAGGCCCAGAGTTCATTTGCAGCAGCCACCAAAAAGGGGGTCCCCTCAAAGAGACCCCAGACTCCTCGCCTGAATCCGTAGAAGTCTGTGGAAGGCAGACTTTGGCTGGTTTGATCGGTCTGGAGGCTGACACCTCTCGCCCCTCCCACTATGCAGTGCCCAAGTGCCAACTCTCCCAGCCGGTCTCTGGCATGGCCATGGGACGGCCACTGCAGGAGGCAGTCCTGCTTCCCAGGGTAGCAGACAACACCAGCCCCTCTTCCCCTGGTTCCCTCCCTCCTCTCTCACCCACCCCTCCAAGGTCAAACACTAAGGGCCCTTCTATTATGCCCGTTGATTAAAGGCTTCTTTCATCCACCCAGCCTTCTTTCTTCTAAGGCTGTTTAATTGTATGGACTCAAATGACCAGTCTCTCTCAGGAGAGACCCATTCGGAAGCAACGGCCCCGCCGGCTCCCAGGCCCCTCCCGAGGAAACGAAGCAAAGTCCTCGTCCCTCCCTGTCCCCAGAGACCAAGACCCCTCAGTCGGATTAAACTTGCCCCCACAAGCTGTCACCTTCGACCAATAAAGGGCCACTCACAGAGAGAGGGTCACAGTCCCCTGGGTGGAGGTGGACAGCCTCTCTAAAATATTTAATTGTCTCAGGGTTATGGGTTGTTTTTTGGTTTTTATCTTTTCTCTGGGAAAAAAAAAAATTAATTCCCCTTGGTTAGAGCTACGTTTTTTTCTTTAATGAAGGCAAGCCAAATACTTTCATAGGAGATAAGGCTAAGTTAAGTGAAACAGCTGGGTTTAGTCAAGGTTCTTTGTTTTTAGCGTTCCCGGCTGAGCTAAAGCATCGGGGTGAACGGCACGGCTCTGGTGGGCCCGTGGTGAAAACGCTTCACACGGAGGGGCTCAGACTTATCTGGGGGAGACGGCAAGAAGCTGGGGAGCGGGTACTGGGCACAGGCGACCCCGGACATCAGGAAAAAGTTACTTTTCCGAGTCAGGGCTGCAATTCCGACGCCACCCTCAGCCCCCAGCTCACCTCGCGATCCCCGAGTGGGGCTTTCATGGCAACCGTGCAACGACCTTTTCCATAATTGCAACCTCTCCCAGAGAGGGAGGGGACGCTCCCGGAGCCCCGCCCCCGAGACATCAAAAGGGCTCGCTGCCCTCACTTTCTCCAAGAAACGGGCTTTTCCACTGCAACATGCTTTATGTGGCAAACTTTGCTTTCTTCTGACATCTGGCACCAATCGCGTCTGGCACGTCTGGAGGGGCCGCTCTCCCTGTGAACCGCTGCCACAGTGAGGTTACTCAATGCAGCCCGGGTCCCCCGCTCCACAGCCCCAGCCTCACGGGGCTTTTTACTGGGGGGCGGTGGGAGGGGGTGCGCATTAACCGTCAGAGCACCACCCCTGCGGGTGGGGGAGGGGGCGGGCACGAGGCATGGCACCCTGTGGCCCCACAACCCAGGAGGACAGTGAGTCCGGCTCTAGCCCGGAGAGCTAGCACAGAGAGAGAAGGGGCTGGAAAGGGCCTGGCCACAGCCTGATCCCATCAGTAAAGAATTCCAGCGT
>NW_011888924.1:678712-682919 GCF_000151845.1 Pteropus vampyrus
GAAGGGAGGCCCGAAGGCGAGGTCCCTTCCCAAGGTCCCGGCGAGAAGCGTGGCCAGCCCTGTCCACCCAGCGCCCACCCGCGGGTCCTGCCGCCTCTCTGTTATGGACAAAAGAGAGTTCCTCCATCCCACGACCCACGACACAGGGTGAGACAGTCTCCGGGCGGAAGGCTGAGTGAGGAGAACGCTGCCTACATTCCAGGCGGTGGTCTCTGCCCTTCCCAAAGCCTTTGGTGCGGACGGCCTCCTCGACACCCGAGCCAGGACAGCAGTCTCCGAACTGGTCTGCCCATCTGTGTGTCTGTCTCCCCTCTCCCCATCCTGCACCAACCTCCCTTGCAGGCAGAGGCTCCACAGATGGCCCCAGCCCAGCTCTCCTCTGACAAAGCAAAGTGTCCCCTTTAAACTCAGCGTCTTGTTCGCCTGGTAGAGAAAAACCCCTCTAGGTTGGTTCCCAGAGCCCCTCTCAGCTGCTGCTGCTCAGTTATTTGTTAGTGGTGACAGGAGGGGAAATGAGAAGGGACCGAGCGTCGGGCAGCCCACCCCCACGGCCGCCCTGAGCCCGTCCCAAGCCCCTTCCCTCTTGGCCACTCCCAGGTCTGGCCGGGCCAGGGAAGGCTCTGGCTCTGGGTTCTGAGCAAACGAACTCTGGAGCAGAAAGAAGCCGCAGGGCTCGTACCTGTAATTTCCCTTTTTGCTGAGCTGCTCTTTAAAGTGGCCCAGGGTCAAGCTCTGAGCCTTCAGCATCCTCCTGTACGGGATTTCTTCTCCACAGAAAAAGTAGGTGACGACCAGCTCGCTGGCCTGGAGGGCATGGACCCCTGCTGGTTTCTTTGGCTCTTTGTGACTGAAAATAAGATGATGGAACACAAGTTCGGCACGTGAAGGCAGCAGACACACACACACGCTCCAAACGCTGCCTTCAGAGGTAAAGCGAGGCTGTAGCTGTGAGCTCAAAAGCGACCTGGGTGTGAGGCCCCCGTATCGGAGCCAGTCACTCTGCTGGAGACACAGTCCAACCCCAGGTCACCTGCACGAGGCACACGAGAAGGGACAATTTCCTGGGCTGTACCAACTGCTCCTGTTTCTCTACCACTGAATGGGGGGACAGAGTAGTCTCTTTCAGGTTGGCACGAATGGGGTTCTTGCCATGGAGACGAGGGAGGAGAAGCTCTGACAGCCACAGGGATGCTCGCCCTGACCAGGCTGTGCTGTAGAGACCAACTCAGGGCACCTCCAGGGAGGGCAAGGAGGGCAGGGACGCGGGACACTACGGCCCACTGGGTTACGGGTAAGCTCCAGTCCTCCCAACTTCCCCATTCATTCTGGGTTTTTGTAGAGTGGCTTAAAAAAATAAAGCTGCAGGCCCAAACAGCTGGGAGGCTAAGGTCAACCAATTAAAACAAAAGGGTCCAGGGTGGTGGCTTATTCAGGACTTCAAACATTTGCTCATTGCTCAAGATAAACTAAGAAAAATATTTTAAAATTACTTAGACCATTTTAGATCTCTGCAGCAGATACCTTCTTAAATGCACCATCCTGTAATTAAACGAGAAGCCAGGCTTCTCTGTCCACTTTGCAAAAGTATAAATTTACGAAATGAATCATGGACGATTAGGGGGGTCGCAGTTTTCCCCAAGCAGAGCAAAGATCATCGTCTCTCCATCTCTGCAATGGTGGAGGCACCACCTCCCCACTCAGTGTGACCCAAAGAGGTTTCCAACCTGCTAACTTGCAAGCGGAGTGCGGGCAGCTTTTCCATCCGGGTTTAGGGTCCCTTTCCCCCACCTGCCAATGACTTCATGCCTCAGCTTTTGATGAGTGTGTGCCCAGGAACCCCGAGCCATCCATCACTTCAGGAAGGAACACTTGTGTACAAGTCACGATGTGTTGCTCAGTACAGGCAGGGTTTTCGAGATCCTAATTTATGGCAACATCTGTGTTCACTAACACTAAAATCAAAGTGATTTTATATACTAAAAAAAGTTTTCAAAAATCACAACTGTGGAGAGTGAATATGCTGAAACATAAACCACTGGGTGGATCTGAGCAACGCCAGGCAAAGACACTCACTCTTCTGAAGCCAGGCTTGGGCTGGAGAAGGGTGTGGCTCCTGTCTGACCCGTGGCTGAGGGATTCCTGTCCCTCTGCTGACTGGCCACGCAGCACCTGAGGACACAGCCAGAACAAAGGATTCAGAGGTAAGCCTTCTAGCCCCAGGGCAGATGGGGAGTAGACAGAAAACTACTCTCTGTGGCCTCCCACACAGACCCGACTTCCATCCATGGGGAGACCTAACTAACACCTTGTGTTAACAGTGGCTCTCGGACACCTGGAAGGCATCTTGGCAACAGCCGCCCTAAGCTTCCTGGGGGCCCAGGACTGGAAACTGCCAGCCCTGGCAAAGGGTAGAAGGCCCCAGGATTCCTCATCAGTCACGGCTTCTTATACACTCATCTAACCAGCCTTAAATGATCCAGACGTTTATAAGGAATCACTGAAGTCGTCTCCTTTTAAGCATGACTTAAACATGTCCTGGTTAGTTCTACAATGAACGACACCAAAGGGAACACGTTCTAGAGGTTGGAAAGGTGAATCTTATGTGGCCAGAAGCGATTCTTCCTCCTTGAGGAAGGATCCAGATGCAGCAGAAAAAGACCCTTCCCTTAGCCACAGGCCAGGTGTCCACGTCCATATCTGACCCCTGCCTTGCACCCCTGATGCCTCTTCCACTCACCGTTGCTTTGGGGGTTTCGACACCTCAGCCAGCCTGCGGCAGGCCTCCTCCAACTGTGCCAGGGTGTTGGGTGGGGTCAGGGGAGGCATCGCAGGGTCCTGGGTAAACGGGTGGGCACGGCCCCCCCACAAGTGGTGCCGTCCTGCTCGCTCCGCCGGGGACCCACGGGTCGATTCCAAGGGGTAGGCCTTTTTTGTGCTTTGGGCACTGAACATGGAATAAGGAGAGAGAAAGCAGAAGGAAAGGAATTGGGTTAGAAAAACTGGAAAATGTGACTTCAAGAGAAATTTCTCTATTCTGCCTTCAGAAAGAAGAAAAAAATAACTACCATAACACGAACAGGAGGCACTGCCAAAAACATGGCATTTTTGTGGTCTGCTCAGTCCAACCTTTAATATTAAGATGGCAGAAGCAGAGAGTCCCGTCACATTAGTTTCTGGCCGACTGCAAAAATAGCCATCCCTACAATGCCTCATGGTGACTGCCCCAACCCTGGTGCCCAGTGGCGGCTGCGGTGTTTACCTATGGGGCTTGGCCTTGCTCTGTCGCTCAGTCTCCAGCATCCACTGCCAGACGTCCTGCGACCTGTCTCCTTCCTCCCCGGGCAGCTGCAGGGACCCAGCTCCTTCCCTGGCGGGCAGTGCCAGGCCCGGCTCCGAGCCTCTGCCGGTGCGCTTGGGCAGGGTACTGCCTCTGCTGCCGCTGTGGGGACCCAAGACCACACCCGCCCAGGGCACGTTACATCTCTGAGTCTCCCCCAGTCGGACCGACAGACAGGCAGGGAGTGAGGTGACATGCACCTGCTCCCCCTGCCCCATCACACACCCTGGGCCTCCCTCCCGGGAGTGGAATGCCTGTGACCTCTGACCCCACCCCCCAGCTGGTCTGCAGAGAAGACCCCGCCGGACAGTCGGGTCTGCCCACACTTACCCGAACTGGTCCGCGGGCCCCGGCTCCGGAGCCCGGGGGTGGCTTTTACATCGCGAGTAGCAGTAGTACTCGGGGCCCCCGGGGCAGAAGCAGCGCACCCTCTGCGCGGCCTCTGCCTCGAGCTCCTCCTGGGTCTTGGGGACAGCGTGGTGGTGGATGTAGTGGTGGTGGACGTGCTTCGTCGTCTGCTTGGTCACGAAGCCCTTGGCGCCCAGGAGGGGGCAGCCGGCCAGGGAGGCGGCGGCGGGGGGCAGCCTGCCCCCCGGCGGCAGGAGGGGGTGCTGCTGCTGCTGGTGGTGGTGGTGGTGGCGGTCCGGGGAGCGGGAGCGGGGGCTGTAGCGGCCAACGCCGGGGGACTGGCAGCCGGGGGTCTTGAGGACCCTGGACAGGTGGTCGTCCAGGATCGTCTGCGGGTCCTCCTCGTAGCTGCCGGAGGGCAGGAGGGAGAGGGGGTGCTGGGGGGGCGCCCCGTCGCGCGAGCCCAGCGCGAGCTCCGAGCCCTCCTTCTCTTCATCCTGGCGGTGGAGGCGGCAGAGGGGG
>NW_011888924.1:683786-719559 GCF_000151845.1 Pteropus vampyrus
GATCTATCAAGGGAAAAGGGAACATCTCCAAATCAAGTGCGGAATATAAAAAGGCACCGAGATTGCCTGCCAAAAGCAGCAGAGAGAGAACCCCCACTGCCCGGCTCTGTCCTTCTTCAGTCGGCTCGCCCACCCCTCCCTCCTCCGCGGTTCTGCCTCCTTCTTCATTTTGCTCTGGCTTTGCCTTTTCCGTGGGGTGCGGTGGGGGCAGCAAAAGCCGACCCGCACAGGCCAGGGTTTCCCCCAACAGGTGAGTGGGGCTCACCAAGGCAACCACTTAGCTGCAGAGGGGACAGAAAGCCCCCTCTGTAGGCCATGGCCCCTCTCACACACACTGGCTCCACGCAGCCCCCCATCAAAGGGCTGCCTCGTGGAGAAAGTCGATTTGCACACCCCAGGATGGAATTATCTAATTTATAAGCTTGGGTGATAGAACTTTCCTGTATTAACACACATAGACCCTTGCCCTATCGAAAAAAGTTTGTATCGTCGATAATGTTGTATTTGTGGCGGGGGTGGTACTGTTATTGAGGTACTTCCCCAGGAAAGTAATCTTAATATGCTAACTTTAGGACAAGGTTAAGTCTGCCCAAGACTGTGCAAGGAGCTGTCAGAGAAGATGCCCCACCAATAATCTGCACTAAGGCAACACGGGATTAGCAATTCAGAGTGTTAATTTTCTAAATGCAACATAACCCATGGACCTCAGAAGCTTGCAGAAAGGATTGACAAACAGAGATGCTGCTCTAAGCTGGGCATTCTCTTCCCCTCCCTAAGCAGCAGCCTTGGTCTTGCCAGAAGCTCAGCTCCTAAAATGTACACGGGAGGCTCTCTTAAAGACAGGGGACCACGTGCTGGCTGTCCTCCAGGACACAGAAACAGAAGGGGCGGCCCCAGAAATGTCCACGTCACACTGGCCTCTCATCTCAACTACAGGAAGAAGCTGCTCATGAGATCCTCATTTCTATACACATTCATTTAGCACGTGCTAGGTGCAGATTCAACAGCGGTACTAAGCCAAGGTCTGGGGTTGGAAACAGACAAGCTAGAACAGCTGCCCTCCAGAGCTTCAGAAGCCAGCAAGAGAAGTGGCCGAGTAAACGGGTAAAAGGATGGCTGAAAAGACCAAGCTGCACGGTCAACACAAGGAGAATGTCCCAGGGATGTGATTTTCCTCCCTCGGGAGGCAGAGACACCTCTAGCCTCCTCGTTCACTCAGTCAATCGACAGGTGTTTATTAAGCACCTAGTATGTGCCAGGCACGGTTCCAGCGTCTGTGGATACAGATGTTAACGGAATGGACAAAGCTCGGGGGGCTTCCGTTCTAGTGGGAACCCAATGAGCCACGTGGATTATCACCTATCATATCCTGGTTTCGGGAAGGAACTGGTTGCTTTCTCACGAGAATCTTCTTTTGTGAATTGAGGAAACATAAAGGTCCAGGCAGGTCAGCGTGAGCTCTACTAAGCGTCACACCCCAGTGACTCACCAGCACCTCTTGCTTGGTCTTTCCTTCCACACCCTTCCCCTAGATGACCCCAGCGCTGCTCCCCCTACCTTTCCTACTTTTCCCCTCCTGCTTCCATCCCCCACCTTCAGGACTCAGCATGGCAGAAAGCAGCCGCTTTCCCCCACAGGCTATACTCACCGGGAAATGAGGTAGAGACACTTGGCCATTGGCCTTCACGCTGCGATGCATTTCTCTCTGGAGCTGTTTCTTACTCCCCACACGGTAAGGAGGGATTCCATCTCTAAGGAAAAGGAAAAGACAGAACCCACGGACTCATGAGGATGCTTTCAGCACTCGGGACACTACGAGACATGCAGAGACCCCACCAACGGACAGGGCCACACGCCTCCGTGGGCATGCGCCACCTGTCCCAGGGGCCACGGCTGAATCTCCTGCCCACTGATCGTGTCTGGAGATGGCTCCCTCTTGGACTCGGGACCACAGACTTGGAAAGAGTTTGGTAAGCTCATCTCTCAGGCTGTTCTCTCAGAACTGGGTCATGCTCCAGCCAGCCCAGAGTGAAGGCTCCCCTCTTTTATAGGTGCCCCAAGCAGGAGATTCTAAGACCCCTTTGGTCTGCCTAACCGTCCGTTACCATGGCAACACACTACCCCAAATCAGGAAACCAGGTGTGCCTTACGGAGCATACCAGGGCAAAATAGGAATAGGGACCAGAGCCACAGCAGGCTAAGCGGGCATCAGCGAGGGTATGCGTAGTTCTCCAAAGGTCAACCTCCCGTCATTTCCAAATTTCTCCCTTTTATAAATCACCACAGGCCTATCTTTGGTTTTCTTCCTTCCGTCGGCTCCAAACCCTACCACTCCTAACCAGTGAAGTGTCAAATGGACCAATGTGGGGCATCAATAGAAAGCCCCTACTATGTGGCAATTCGACTATTTGAATACCTACTATGAGCCAACCTTGTTCTAGGCTACTGGGCAAGAGAGCAGTGAAGAAAGTGGGTAAAAATGCAGAGGACTGCCCTTTTGAAGCTTAGATTCTAACGGAGGTGGCCCAGACAATAAGCCAAAAGAAAAAAAGAAAAATCCACATCTCCTCAGGAGGTGGTAAGTACCCTGATGAAGTCCGCTGCAGGAAATGAGAGGGGACCACTGGGGTGGGGGGTGGGGCGTGGGACGGGAGTGGCAAGTTCAAAGTCTTCTCCCACCGCTTAGTACTCACTGGCTTTAGGGCACGCCAGGGGCGGGAAGGGGGACAGTGTCCTCGCAAAGACCTGAAGGCCGTATGGGCCCCATGGCCTTCATCGTTATATTAAAAAAAGAAGAAGCAAGTGGAGGAGGTAAGAAAAGCCTGCACGCTACAGGCCAATCGGTCTTCCTTCGAAACATGACCCGGAGTTGCTATGATGTTTTTAAAAAAGAATTTTGCTCTTGAAGGCAGTGGAGTGGTCAAGGTGGAACAATCTTCCCACCGGAGGCCACTTATTTACAAAAGCCTCAGGGTTCAAACAGTTCCATACTGAATCATACTCGGAGGCTGTAAATATGGAAATGAGGTGTTGGACCGTTTCCCTTTCTTCTCATCATAGAGTGAAATGAAGAAAAACATCTCTGGCTCAGCAGCAGTGGGTGAAAAACAGCAGGGCCTAAAAATATCCAGGGGCGGCCGGACGCTGACCTCTGGCTCCTTATCTGCGAGGCCCTAGAATTCCAAGTGGCTGCCTTTTCCGGAAGTCTGCTGACCTGGGCCAGAGAACGGGGCCGCCGTGGGGATGGTGCAGACCACGGCAGATCGACAGATCAATGACCTCTTAGCCAAGCACATAAAGGATAATCGATCATGCTGAGGGTACGGGGAAAAGAGAGAACAGCATCTAAAGCGAGGACGTACACCTGTGAGTCCTGTCCCAGAGGACGGCTGAGAGGGGCAGAGCCAGCAGGAACTGGGGCGGCGTTAGCCAGCTGACCAGAGCAGGTAGAGTCGCCCAGAGAGCCTCTACTCGCTAAGGCCTGGGACTTGACCGGGCCCTTGAAGGCCAAGTAGGATAAAGGTTCTCAGTCCAGAAACTTACTGAATCATCTGTGGCTTATTTACCAAAACTCAATGTTTTCACCTTGGGATCGCTTATAAGACATGGCAGAAAACTGGGCTCTCACAAGCATACGTGGCTTGATCAGTAACCAGATTCCACACCAAGTGACCGGTTCTAACGCGAGGCTGCCGGCCGCCACATACCGACTTCCTGTTGTGGGTCAGACACACCTGACGTATAATCCAGCTTCGCTCTCACCAAAGCCCTAATTCCCCGCCTTTGACAGATGACCAGCGTCACAGTCAGCAGTGAGTGGTTTAGATCCCGGATCCGAATTCGATCCTTAACTCAACAACCTACACTCCCAGCCTCAAGAGGAGAAGCCAAGCCGCCTGTCTGAACGTGGGGGCGCCATTCCCTAAGGCCCAGGGAGTCCCCAAACACTCTGAAAAGGGAAATGGGAGATCTGGATAACATTCTGGAAAGTCCTCCCCCACCACTTCGTCCTCACTGGCTACGGGGCATGCCAGCTGGGTCCCCACAGTGACCATCCCGTCCCCGTCTCCCACCGAAAATGGGTCCCACAGATGGGGCCTCGTGCTGGGCTAATCAAATTCTGCTACCCAGGGCTGCAAGACAATGTCACATCCTTCTCCTGACCAGCATCTCTTCTGTGGACTTAAGGGTGGATGGCACTGTTCCAGGCCTCTTCTGGACGATCTTGGGGGGCAGGAGTCAAAACACCCTATGGACCTCACTGGGACATACACAGGACTTCGAGTCCTAAGGGAGGCCCCCGTCCATCTCCTCCAAGACTCTGTCCTCGAGTGTCCTCCAGGAGCCTTCCCACTTTTCTCCCTTCCTCCCAGACTGAAATCGGTGCTATGGCTTTTTTTTTTTTTTTTAACCCCTTTTTCTTTTTCCATAAAATGTAGAAAGGAAAGAGGTAGGTATGGAAGGTGGGCAGGGGAAGCAGGTCACAGGCCAATTAAAGTTTAGAGGAATAAATGACTTTTAAGCACCCCCTCCCATCGACCGACACACCCCATTACACCCAGGGCAGCTGAAGGACCCACTGCAGGAAAAGGGAGGCTGCCACTTGTAGAGGCTCAGAGAGGCTTTAGCAGGCGCCTTCGAGGAAATGTGGCTTTAATTCTCCCCCGGCCAAGCGTCTTCTTCCAAAACAGGCCCCTCATTCCAGAACGGGGGCCTCTCTTCCCTCTCTCCAGGCTCTGAAAGTCCATGCTCCGCTTCCCGGCTGCTCAGGACTGTGGGCTGGAGAGAACCCGACTCTCGGTCCCGTGCAGTCTCCTTTCATTATAAACATTTTAGCTAACGAGCCCGCTGCCGGGCCCAGCTGTTTCTGGGGCGCACTGGGTTTGAAGTGTGGACTCCACTTAGCTGCCATTTAAGCCGAGCCAATTAGCTTAGCCTTTCGACTCGGCAGTGCCCGGCCCAACCTGAGTGTCGTCCTCCGGAGGCTTTGAAACGGCGGACGCGTGCGCTCAGGCGCCCGCTCGCATCTCCGTCTGGCGGCCCCTCAGAAGGCCGCCTCCCATCACCGCCAGCATCAAAAGCCCGGTTTCTAAGATAAGGGACTATCTGAAGCTCACACGGACAGACGCTTTCCCTGGTGTCCAACATAAACCCGTAAAGAAGATACAAGGAAATAAAAATAAGTAAATAAAACAACCTGCGCCCGCTCCCCCCACCGGCGTGAAATGTCTCGCCCTGGTTCTGTGACCGCCCCCCACCCTAGAGCAGATGTAGCCTATGAGTCAAGGGGGTCCGGATCCTAAGGGCGGCTCTTGCACAAAATGAAAAGATGGTGACCCGGTTCCATGCCGTGTGGGCGTGGCTTTCACAGTTCCTGGCCACCTCTAGAAGGGACATCGCACCTGGGCAGCAAAGAATCTGCTGGTTCTGAGGTTTGTGGACCCCCAGCTTCATCCTCCTAGACCCCTTGCCCAGGAGCGGCCCCACAACACTTCTGTCCCCAACGCTCCAAAGACTGAGACTTAGGACGTCGTTAGCAGTCTGGCAGCTAAGTTTCAAAAGAGAAGAAAAAAAATTTTTGAAAAAGCCATTCCTTCTGAGAAGGCAGGCTTCAGAGGAGCAGGCTCGTAAAACAGCCTTCTCGGAGGCCTACCAAGAAGACCCAAATCCCAGCCATCTTTAACGGGGCTTTTTACTTAGTGGGAAAACAGAAGTCAGCAGTGGGCTTTGGGGGAAGGCGATGATTCCTTTAAAGCCCCTGCCCACCGGCACACCTCCAGGCCTGGGTGTCCCATCTCCTTGGAAAAACCACGCGCGCGGGGCTGGCCCTGCCCAGCTTCCACCCAGGCCTCTCGCTAAGGCCCGGGGACTTAATTGGTGCTGTTGCAAATGAGACAATCGCTTCCCCGGGCTTGTATCTAATGAACTCCAACCTTCTGGAGTCTATTGAAGGCCGTCTGTGACCCCCTCTCCCCCCTACCCGGCCGTGTCCCCTCCCCGGCTCCCAGCAGGGCAGCCGGCCCCACTCCCCAGCCCCTGGCAGCCCCCCTGGCAGCCCCCGAGCTGGCCATTGTGACCAGGAGAAACAGCCAGGACCTTTTCATGCTTTACGGGGCGCTCCTATTCACTCGGCCCAGGAAATTTCAAAGGGGCCTGTTACCCTCTTATCCCTCTAAGCTTTCCCGGATGAACAATGGGCTGAAAGCGATTCAGTTCGGCTTTTCATCCCCCACACACTCTCTGCCTCGCTCAGTGCTCTCATCTGCGCCTGGCCCACAATTGGCAGAGCTCTGAAGAGGGGTCTAATCCCAGCCTTGGGATCCCGGGTGACCCGCCTGACACTGGGCAGATCACACACACCCAGGGCCAGCCGGCCAGAAAGTACCACGCACGACCTGGCTTTCAGGGTACACCAAGTCTGCTGGACAGGAGAGCAGGGCGGGCCCTGGGGACCCCCAGTCCCTGGCAGTTGAACCCACAGGAAGCTCTAACCTGAACACACATCCCATCCAATTAGCTCTTACTCTAAAGACCTCCTTGTCCCCACCACAGGAAGCATGAAGCCAAGAGCCCTGGACAAACTACTCCCGAGAGGGTGATCCTGCACCCATGAGAAATGCCTTTCCAGTTGGTATAAACATGCTCAGGTGGGTCCAGCTGCCACGGTGACATCTGACGACCTGCCCACTAGGTTGGGAGAAAGCTCAGCACCTCCCAACGCTGACGTCAGGAAGACGAGATCCAATACTATGAGCCCCCAGTCTCCAGGTACCTCCTCTTGGTGTTGGCATCCTGATTTATTCATCACCAAGCCAAAGCAGCTTCGCCCGGGAGGAACCTGAGCTTCTGCCATTTGGGACCCAAGGGAATGTGCTGTGTCCCAAAGAGAAAGCTGTTAAGTGAGGGACTTGCCCTTCTGGTTCTGTATCAGAGGGGGCCCTACTAGCCCACACTCGAACCCCTGCTACCCAGAACGGACTGACTCGCACAGGTAACTTCTCTGACCCCTGAAAGTGGTTTTCCTGCACAAGTCCACAGTGCTTCAGCCAAAGCAGGGAAGGCTGAGAGCTTTAATGCCACCTCTGTGAAGTTGAGGAAGTTTGTCTTTTGGGAAGGGGACGAAAAAAGAGGGATGAAGGAGGAGGGTACCGGGAAGAAGATAAAACATGTTCCCTCCTCCCCCTCCCCCACCCAACCCATTAAAAAGGCAGCAGTGTGAGTGATCACTAATAAATAAAAAAGAAACTCAAAGTGGCTCAAAGGTCTCATTATGAACTGGTTCTACTAATGTAACTCGTGTTGGGAATGTCTGTGCTTCTGGGGGTGCGGGGTGTCAGGTAAAGGTCAGGGGTCTGTGTCTGGCATGGACCCTGGTTCCATCTCTCACGTGAGAAGCCTTCAAGTACGAGCCTTACTTCCTCAACTGTAAGTCACAAGGGACCAAAGACCTTTCCGATTGAGTCTTGGGAGGCTCCGACACCTAAGAGGACCACACCCAAGTTATCTCATCATGAACCCAGAATAACACCTCGATGATGAGGACCAAAATGCAGGCTGGGGCCCAGGAAGCAAGCCAAAATTAGCCTCTAAGAAAACTAAACAAAGTCTTCTAGACTTATGTAAACTACTCTGACTTAGGAGATTCTCTCAGTGCCCTCCCTTCAAATCCGACTTACCATTACTTTACACGTAATGCCAAGATGCCCATGCAATCCACGAAATCATAAGAACTGAAGGAATAATGCTACTAGTAGCAAGCACATAGATAATGACAAAAATACATATATATAACAGCAAACAGAAAGATGACAAAAAAGAAAAACCATTTTTGAAATGGGGGTGCCAATGTGTGGGGGGCAGACAGCCTCATGTAACCTCATATTCCATGAGGTAATACTACAACAGCTCTTGATGTTATGAAATTCAGATCTTGACAGTTATTATTCAGATTAGGAAATAAATTATGCCTGTCTAATACTATTCAATAAAGACAGAGCAAAAATTCTATGTTCATCAAAGTATAATTTTTCTTCAAGTTATGTCCATCAAAGTATCGTTTTGTTTTCAAGTATGATGACTTAAAAGAGTTCGGCCTCGTGGGAAGCTTTCTTCTGTGGATCCCCATCTTTTTTTCTCCATGTTGGATGAGAGATGTGTGTCCTTACCTTATTTTGACTCATGCCAAAATGCTATTCTTTCATTAAAGTGCAACGCTTCACTTTAAGGATCTCCCTCCCTTTACTAACGGGAATCTGAGGCAACACAGTAAAAGCCACATGACTTTAATCAATACTAGAGTCCCCAAGCAGCCTCACCCACTCTTCCTTCCAACCGGTTCCATGGCCAAGCGACAAGATGCTGGCCAATAGAAACCAGATCATTTCAAACAAGCTGGAATTATAGATGGTCCGGTAAAAGGATCAAACTCTTAAGTACGTTTGCCAGAACTCACACCGCTCAATGGGCTTGCCCTTCAAAACTGTTCCTTGAGCTTAACGTGTGTGTGTGTGTGTGTGTGTGTGTGTGTGTGTGTGTGTGTGTGTGTGTGTGTGTGTGTGTGTGTGTGTATGTGTGGACACCTGTCAGAAATTCCTACTGGAAAGTATCTGGGGCAAAGGCTTCAGAGAACATTTCTAGAGGGTGGCTCTCAACGGGGTATCGGGTGAGAAGCCCTTGTGCAGTTTTATCCAAGTCTGGGCTCCCTGACTGGTCTCCTGAATCAGAATCTCAAAGGATGGCAGGAGATGGGGGTGCCCTGGCCCACACCCCCTATACACACCCTATGAAACTTATACAGAATGTGAACTGTTCTCCATCCAGTGATCACCCCGCATGATCGCGAATGACCCAAAACTCAAAGCATGACCCTGCCATCAATCTGCAAAAGGTGTAAGGTCGGGCACGACTTTGGAGGCAACCCCAACTTAGGACAGAACCACCCCTCTCCCCCGACACAGAGCAGGCATTCCAACACTTACTGAATTGGATGATGTCCATGCAAACACACCCATGAGGGGACATCACACACGGTGGCCCTTTAGAGCTCTCAATTTCTGACACCACCTTCAATGCCTTTTCCTTCAAAGACAATGAACGCCTGAACACAAACCCTTCTGGTGCCATCCTGTCCCCCACCTGCTGGTTCTGCAGATGGGACACCTGGCTTTCAAGAGCAGCCAAGCACTTCCTCCCACGGGCAAGGCAGGCAAAATGACAACCAGAAGATGGGTTGTTAAGCTCAAAGAATTTACAGATATTCATCTGCTACCTTACTTTAGTTTTTTTGTTACGGGACTATTCAACTTTCCTTTCAAGGCTCTAAGCTCAATACTACCCAGCCAACCATGTCACCCTCAACAGGCAGCACCACACCCCTGGCACCTTCCCCTCCACCCCCCATCAAACAGGTGTCCACACACACACACATATGGGATTTGCAAACCAGGTGAGGAAGGCTGGGACTCTGGCCGGCTGGCCCGGTGGGTCGCAGTGCCAGCCACGTACACGATGTGGACACCAGAATACTTACACGCTGCTGTCCGTCATGGACATCGAGTCGTCAGTCAGTGCGTCGCTGGATATCTCGCTGTCATTGGCACTGGTGGCTGGTGCAAAGACGTAGCCAGATCCTACATGGTACGGATTGACAGGCTCGCTCCTCTTGAAGGACCTGCAGGAACGGAACGACAGCAGTGCATCGCTGGTTCTCGCCAGGAGCCCGGGTCGCCAGCTGGCCCAGGACAACCGAGTGCACAATCCTACAATCTGCCCAAAGCCGACCTGCTGCCCGGGGCCGGAGGCGCGTCTGGGCAGAAAGCAGGGGCCACAAAAGGGGCCTGTGGAGCCACTGCCTCGCCCTGGGGAAGAAGGAGGCTGCGCTCCTCTGCCCCCAAGGCAGGTCTTCCAGGGACAGAGGACCCCAGAGGCGGTCCAGGGGATCCTGCGAAGTTCTAAGTACACACTTTCATATTTAAGGGGGAGGTACAGGAGGAAAGGCTATGGAATAAAAGCGGGGAGTAAACTGGGGGAGATGGGGTATCTTTCACCCCCCTGGCCCCCAATCCAAACCTGCACCACAAGAATACAGTCTCAGGGCCCCAAGACATCTTAAGCTCCCACGACAGCCGCTGGCACAGTGCTGGGGTGCAGACAGCCGGGAGTCTGGCGTGGTCTTCTCACCACCACCCTGGGCCCAGTGAGTTGGACGGATGGGACGGAAAAGCTCGAGGTGATGGTCAGGAACTCCATCCCATCCTGAGCCGGCCTCCGTGCGCCTCCCCCACCCAGACCCCCTTCTCCCAGGGCTGCTAAGGCCAGCACAGCTGCTTCGAAGGAAGGTCCAGGCCCCTCCCCCGGTGTCTCCCCACTCCTGTTTCTGTGGCCTCGGCCTCCCCATTTCGCCCTCTCGAGCTCCTCTCGGAACCCGCATTCGTCTTGTGTCACCAGTGAGGGACTTAAGTGGGGGTGTGGGGGGCGGGGGGAGGAAGGGGCCTGTAAAGCCTGAAGTTGCCTATTTACAAAGACCCGGCTCACGCCAAGTGTACACCAACAGCAAAGAAATCGCTTGCAGAAGAGATCGGCTCAGAGAAAAAGAGAACCTACCCTATCAGGCCACTGCAGCCCATCTATAGATGACCTTGGGGTTGGCAGCTGAGAGGAACCCATGCAAGGTCAAAGCACTCAGCGTGTGCTCACTGAGCTTCTGCTCACTGACTACGTGTCCCGCACTGCACCGCACCCTGGGTGTGCCCAGCCCCGGTCTTTGGGGTGGGGGGGGGCCGGGGTGCCACGAGGCAGGCAGACAGTGTCATCGCAGGCCCATGAAGAGGGGCACACCTCTGTACACATCATCTCATTTAATCCTCAGCCACCTGAGGGAGGAGCCCAGTGCCCATCTTTACAGGTGTGCCCTTGGTGGTCCCCAGCACAGCAGCCGGGCCTGGATCACAGAGCCAGAACTGGTGGGCGTGGGACAGACTCGTCTGGCCCCAGCTCACCCTCTCTTCCTGTCTCCTAACACAGACGCGCCTCCGCATCTGAAAAAGTTCCCGAATGAAGAGGCAGGACGAGTGACCTGGAGGAGGTAGTGCCGGCAAAGCCAGCGATGGACAGGACGTGTCTGGCTGGAGGGCTTCCTGGGACAGGTGGGAGCACGGTGAACCATGATGGGAAAAGCAGGAATTTGAGGAGAGGCCGTCTGGACCAGGGGAGGAAAATGCGGTTAAAAGTCCTCCTCAGTCTGGGGATGAACTAGTTGGCTTAGGGACGGGCACGGGGAGGAGGGGGCCTGGAGGGTTTTCCTGGCAGCACACGTGAGCCAGAGGCTGTGCCAGCAGGCTGGGCAGGAGGAGGTGGCGGGGACGGGGAGTCGCTGCCACGGGGTGGCATGCCAGATGCAACCAGGGCAGCTGGGGGGCAGAGCTGAAGGTGGCAGAGCCAGTTCCCGTCTTTAAGGGGCTTTCGCTCTTGCATCTGGAGTGACAAAACCAAGCGAGAGAAGTTACGTTCACGGTCATGACATTTTAGAGCCAGGATGAATCTTAGGAATGATCTAAGCCAACCCCCTCAGTTTAGAAGTATTCGTAAAAACCAACGGCCACCCCTGAACGAGCACTTAGTATGGGCGCGGTCTTTGTTTTTATCACTGCTGCACCCTTGGCACACAGAAGGTGCTCAATGAACCCCTGCCACATCATCGTCCTTCATCTTTACAACCACCCAAGGGGGTCACGGAGCCCCAGTGGAGTGGGGGTGGGGCAAAAACCTCGTGGGAGGCCGCCAGGCTGGAGGCTCGACCCCACGAGACCCATGTCTGGACCGCTGGAGGAGCTCGGTGGCAGGGACCTTGATTCTGTTCTACTGAGCAAGACAGGAACATAAAGCCAGATCTTAGAAATGTGACACAGGTGTAGAACTGACTAGAAAGTACAAACGAGGAACGTCGCACTTGAACTTATCAAATACCTTGGGCCGAGTGAACGTGAACTGTCCCTTGGATGCTCTAGTCCTGTTCTCATATCTGTAAAGGGGGAGCAGTCTCACCACCTCCCAGGTCTTTGTATGATGACTACATGAGGATGGTAAGGTCTCCCGTCCCCAGGCCCTCAATCTGGGGTCCCCAGGTACCAGAGCTAGGGAGAGGAGGGAGGGGTGACAGCAAAGAAAAGGCAGTGGGTTTTCTGAAGAACAGAAGGAATGAGGGACGATTCAGTCAAAACGGTCTTCGTTGATAAGGGAACTCAAAAAGGGGAAGACGGTTCTGTCCGGCATTACCACTGAAGGCAGACCGCGAGGACGTGGGCTTCTTAAGCCGGAAAGAGGAAAGCACTTCGTAATGGCCGGTGCAGTGGACGCAGGGGGCAGGTCATGGGGACAGCCCAAAGTCCCCAGCCGTCTGCGGTGTTTGGACGAGGCTGCTGCTCGGAGCAAGATGGACAAGATCGTTTCTTTGGGATCCCTTCCTATCTTCAGAAACACCAAAACGAGTAAGTTCTGGAAGCCCTTGATAAAGAATGGCAATCAAGAGGTTGAGCGCTGGTGCTGTCTTAGCTCCCGGGCAGCTGGGTGACCCTGGGTAAGTCATGGAGTCACAGCCTCCGCGGACGGGGGGCGGGCAGCCACCCAAAACACGCGCGGCTCAAGCACGGCCATCTGCACGAAGCTCTCACGCCCTCTGAGAAGGCCCAGTGAGGGCACTGCACTCTGGGGCAAGGGCCGTTTAATCCTCCGCACCAACCTCCGCCAACGAAAACAGACGCCTCCTGGAGCCCTCTCTTCCGCGGTAGTGACCGTGACTTTTAGTTAAGAGTGTCAGGGTGTTTACGTGTTGAATGCCTGCCCCGGGCAATGAGACTGTAAGCTCCGTGAGGGCAGGACCAGATGTGTCCTCGTCACACGTGTGTCCCAGTGCTGAACGGAGTCCGTGGCATGAGGCAGAAGCTCAAAACTTTGCTGAACATCCCTGAAGGACCTGGGACCATCAAATGGCTTGCTGAAAAGTTTTTTGGTTTTTTGGAGTTTTTGTTTTGTTTGTTTTTTTTTTTCAGTCTAAGAGGCACAGTGCAGGATCAAAACAGCCTTAAATAGCTTTCAAACACTCTTTCCACTCCTTCAGTGTTGCTATCTTTGTGGTATTAACACATCAACAATGTCCCGAACCCAAGGGTTATAATTCAGCCTCCGGGGAGAAAATGACTCGAGACATTCCTCCCGCCCCAACAAAAAAAGGCACCTAACTCAGATCCCGTCTGTGCTCACAGCTCTGCACACCAGAACACATGGATCCCAAAATAAACTCCTTTCCCTTCGCTTCCAAAATAGAGGGCTACTGTGTGACCAGTCGTTAAAAATGGAATATGCTGCTCTTAGCTCAGCTGACGGCAGTAGAGTATTTAGATTTTCCTACAACCATAACACGATGAGGCGGAGGAAGGAGGCAGGGAGGCGGGGAGAGACAGAAACGCAATTTTTAAGAACCCCGAACTTTGTCAAAATGACCACATAATTTTTTTTTAAAAAAATGGATTAGAGTTGTTTTCTTGTGATTACTTAAAAAAAAAAAAAAAAAACAACGGAAAGAAACTCGACCATGCTACAGTAATTGTACCCAGATGCTTTGATTATTTCTTCAGGATTTGTGCTCCCAGTTGCTGGAAGGATTTTAAATTCCTCGGGAGAGTGGAGGCCTATGGTACAGATTATGCACTGGGCATACCAAGTTTGCAGCTTCAATATGCAAAGGACTTTCAGCTGTCAGGTAGCGGAGGCTCCCGCGTCCCTAAGGGGAGTGAAATGTTTTGCTGCTCTTTCCCCTAGCTTATTCTTACCTCTTGATGAGATGCTGTTGGCCCCTGCCCCCTCCCCAGGCATCGGGGCAAGGCTGCCCTAAAAAGAGTACAACAGAAGTGACCTTTGGGACCTCTTTCTGGTCCCCTCTCAAAACAATGCAGCTTAAAAAGTATTTGCTTCTCAGGCTGGGTTGTGTTTAGGCTTTCCCAAAGCCCTCTGACAATTTACTCACAAAGTCACTGCCCAAAAGGCAACACTCGTCTTCAACAAGCATTTTCTCAGGCACGATCAAGGGACATTCAGACAGCATCGGGCAACGGGGCCTTGAGAAAACAGGCAAACTTTTACAAGTGTATCTTAGCAAACTGCCTTCATCAGAGCTTCCATCCCCTAATTGTGGCCTACTGCTTCCAGCATATCTTTCCTATGGCATCATTTTCTTTGATAATTGAAGCCAAGCTTGATTCCAATGGCTTCGCACAAAAACGCGCCTCATCAGCGAGTTCTTTCAGAGAACAGGAGGCACTTGGAGCCAGCAGAGGGCCATCTGGGCCCGGCTTATTTTAAGTGAGGCCAGAGCAGAGGGTCCAATGAGAGACAGATGAGACCCGCCTTGGGCAGCAACACACAAGGAAGGGCCAGTGCAGAACGGGAAGGGCACAGGGAGTGCTCTGTGCACCCAACGCTGTCTTCTCCTTCCCAAAATAAATGCTGGGCTGAGCTCCTGGGCCCACAGCCCCCTCCACACACACCTCACCACTCTGTGTGTGTGTCTGTGTGCTGGGGTTTTCACACGTGCTTCTACCAACAGGTCACTCTTGCTCTTGGTTATTTATAGAGACCATCAAAAGCCCAGGCCTCCCACTCAACCACTTGCAAACCAGAGTCCTTCCCTCTGAGGATAATTCCTGCTCTTCCGTTCCAACTATTTATATTAAACCTGACACCAAATCAGTAAGGACACAAACAAGTCATTAAAAATGAGGCTCCTCTGAGTGCCCGGGGTAAACACAGGGCTTGGAAGACTAGCCAGTGCTCTGGGCATCCAGCTGCCAAGCCTGCAGCAGCAGATGAAGGGAGACCCCGAGCGCCACCCAGGTTTTCCCCTTCATTCATTTTTCCAACTTCCTAAGCCCGTCCCATACGCCAGGTACCGTGTTTGATGAGTGCATTGGGAGAGGGGCTTAAAGAGTTACGTAGGACCCCTACACGTCCCAAGAACTAGCTGGAAAGAGGCTGAAGTTTGGCAAGGGGAGAAAGCTGACATATGGGAAGAGGGAATACTTTAAAGCTTTACAGTGAATATGGGCTAGAACCCAAAAGTCACTCTTTGAAAGTGGTATCCTAACCTCGTTGCCCTTTTCACATACCTGATCGTTATCGTTACTAAATTATACTAATTACAACGCTTTACATGTGTTCAAAACAATTCCCTTTGCAAAGGGCTTTCATGTTTATTATTTCAATCCTAATAGCAACCTGGCATAAACAGAAGGGATGGTGCCTGCTCATTTTACAGATGGCACACGGGGTAGTAAGTGGTGGACACGGCTGGGACCCGGGTCTTTGAATAATTTGGGACACCTCCCCATACACCATTGTGCATTTCAATATCTTGCGTGTAAAAATGACATTTGGGTATGGCTTAAAGTCTCTTTGACAACGCCCAGCTAACACATCTGGGGCTTCATGACGCCCAGGTAAAATATTTCGTTTCAATCCAACAGTGGGAGAAAGCACACAAGCATACAGTATGGAAACTCAAGAGGCCCACGGAAAGGAGCCGTCTACGTCTAAACAATGCCCACAGGTCACGCATCAAGAAGGCAAGTGCTGGAAGCGCAAAGCGTCTTTGGCCCCGGCTTCCAGGATCAAAGAGCTTCGCAAAGAGCAACCTCCCCAAACTTTAATCCTGGTACGATCCCGGCTGAGGCCTTTGAAAGGGGGAGGGGCACCCCAGGCTAGGTCTCTACTGCCCACCCACGAAGGGGAGGGGTCACAGCAGGGTCCTGCCTCTGAGTGCTTTCTTCCGGATGACATTCAAAACCACACACGGTGCTATTTACAAAGGTGACAGACACTCCAGGTCCTGACACTGGGAGACACAGAAGCCCCACTGTTAGAAGGCCCCAGGAGAAGCAGCCTTACCCCAGGCCTTAAGCAGTCTCAGTGACCACTGCCAAAGTGGACAGCACTGAGGCTGGCAGAGGTTTAACCAAATGTCCACATAATGGAACGGGGAAGTAGCGGCAGGTGCCCAGTGAATGCCCAGCCGCAGAGGCCAGACCCAATATCTTCCTCCAAAACAACGTGAAACCATAAGCTTAAAGATGCTGAAGCAACTCCTTCAGGTGGTCCTACGGAAAAGCCAATCGTTTGCACTTACGTGTAGACCAGATGTCTGAGAGTGGCTCCCAGGGCCATAAGGGCGCCCCCTGGTGGTTGGAGAACTAGTCCTTCCCAATGCGTGAAGAGTGAACTGTCTTGGCTGCCCCTAAATCACTGCTCCTAGGCTCAGACCCCGCTAACCTGCCCCTCCTGCCGCTTCTCCCATGGGACACTGGAGGCCCTCCCCTACAGAGAGAGGACAATCTCCACAGAAGCAGCCCGGGTCCCTAACACATGGAAAAATATACAATGGCTAGTTAGATAAGCCATTCAGATAGCAATCAAGAGCCCACCCTCTTTCCCTTACTGCCATAAGCAACAACCTAGAATTAAGAGGCTCTTTCTTTCTTTGAATATTCAGCAAGGGGAGAGGAGGAAACAGAAAAATTCATTCTCACAGGAGGTCTGAAGTTGCCTGCAAAGGTCAAGATCCTTAAGACTTGGCCATTCTGTAAAGGGCTGTTTGTCTTTGAAGCTTCAAAAAGAGAAAGTACTCCAGGGCCCCTGTCCTCTCCGGCCAGGACCTCTGCTCTGTCAGCAGAGCAACAAAATAATCAACCGAGCTCTGCCCCTCGGGCTGCAAGTATTTAAAACCTAGATTAATATACCAGCAGACTCCAGAGCTAAGGGTCCTTCATTAGGGAAAGTCACAGGGCCCTCCCTAGTCAGGAGGGTTTCTTGCTGGGTAAAAACCTAATTCTACAAAGAGACCCACAAGCTCAGCTGTTAAGCCAATTGCTGGCTCTTATCTTCACATAATAGTTCAAAAGATCTCACTTACCCCCACATCCAATGGGTACACACATTATTTCCTGCGTCTCCACCACAACCCAGCTGCCTCCCTAGCCACATTAATTCCACTCTCTACTGACTAGTGGTGAATGACCTCTTCCAAAACCGGTGCTTAGTGCATTTGGTGACTCAGAGGCATCAAAAGCTGCTGTCCTCTCTCTCTCTCTCTCTCTCTCAACCCTAAGACTGGCCCAGGATACTAAGGAACCCACGTTAATAAATACTGCTTGCCAGTGTTTGAATTTAGCACTGGAAGACGGCAGGCATTTAGCTTTGTGTACATCACCCCCCCCCCTTAAACAACAAAAAGCAAGATCAAAGGGTTCACGGCCAGAGGTCCTGGCTCTCAACAGACCTTTGTCAGCCTCTGCAGCACATCCACCCAGCCATCCCATCTACCTTACTTAACTCAAAACATATGCAAAGTCCAGTATCACCCACCACCCACCCCGCCATGCCCTGGCCAGTCTTACCTGTATCCATTTTCAACAGTTTCCGTGGACCTCACATTCGCTGTTGCCCTCAGGGTTTTGCTGGACAGGCCAACCACAGTGGGTGAAAGTTTGCACTTGAAGTCAGCGCAAGTCCACTCCTCCTCTTCATTCAAGGTGGGGAGATAGCCACACACGACCTTTAGGCTCCCCAGTCCCCCGTTACTCATGTAAGCTGTGTTTTCTCCCCCACTTCTCACATATTCGAGGTATATATCAGAAGTCAAAAACATCTGGTAGGCATTTTCCTCCATCACCGACTGGATCTCGGTCTGCGCCTGGTCAAACATGATGGAATCAATCTGTTGCTTCTTGATGCCATCTCGTATGTAGGTCTTGGTGGCAGGTTTCAGCTGCTTGGAGACAATGCTGTTGTTCTCGATGTACCTTTTGTAGATTGCTTTGGCTACTCGCAAAGTTTTGGTATCCTTCAGGTTCATCTGCCTGAATCCATTGCAGGCAAACCAGAAGTCTAAGGTATCCACGCATTTCTCCCTCTCCAGGAAAGTCCGGAAGAGATAAGCACCATCTTGATCGCCCAACAAGGAGTGCAACGACTTGGTCCATCTGGTCAGGGGAGAATCCGGAGATGCCCGCCCCTCAGGCTCTCCCAACCCATCCTCGTTCCGCCTGGCGTTGGAGGAGACAGGCATGGGTTTGGTGACCTGGCCCTTTCCCACCCCAGGCTGGCATGGTGGAGTCTCCCCTTCTTCACCAGGGACTGGGGGTCGGGGGGCATCCTCGCGGAAGCTGCTGCTGGGGTCTGGCAGGCGAGTCACCAACACCGCACTACTCATGGTGAGCGAGTTCTCCCCACTGAGTTTGGGGAATTTTTTTTTCTTCTTCCAGGTCCTCTCGGCAATCAGCGTGGTCTCTTTCTCTCTCAAGTCAGCAGGGGCTCATCTGAGCCTCCTTTCTGGAAAGAAAAGGAAGGGGGGAGGTAGGGAGAGAAAAGGGTATTGATCTAATCAAAACCAGATCTACCCAACATCAAAGCAAAAAAGTAAACAGGCTTTTCAACTCCTCAAATTCAAATCAAGCAACCCAGCTATCTGCGAGGTGCTCATCTAAAGTATCAGACGCTGCTTTTTCAAAGGCGAAATCTGAGCTCCGCACTCTTGGGGGGCGGGGTGGGGAGTGTTGATGGGGAAGGGGCGGGGAAGGGGAGATGGGGGCTGAGAGGGTGGGAGGTGGGGGCGGAGGGGCACGCGAGGTGTGAGACAACCTTCCAAAAGCCCACTCGGCGCGGTGCACGCAGGGCAGCGGGGCCCTCGCCTCCCCGCTGTCCTCCTCCCCTCCCCCCGACAGCATCAACTCCAAAGACGCGCACTCGGAGCCGCAGGGCTGTGTGCAGGTGAAACCAATTTCGGTAAATTTCCCCACTCCGCTCTGCGCACAGATAACTCGAGCTCCAAACGTGCCCTTCCCCGGCATCTGGTTCCCATTCCCCCACCCACCCCTTCCCTCTGCGCTCCCCCTTCCCACTCCTTAAAAATTCAGAAGATCTTCGACGGAGAAAGAAGCCCGCCCAGCACGGGGCGGAATGGGCTCCCGGACTCTCAGCTGGCAAACGCGCCCCCCCTCCCGGCTGCAAATGTTCCCGCGCCCCCGCCTCCCGCCAAGAATATGACTCAGTCTACACCTCTGTCTTCCCCGCTCCCCCAAACCAGAAATCAACTCGCTCAGACCAGACTTTGATCCTCAAACTTTGCAAGAGAGCAAGGAAGCCCCCGGATCCGCCGCCCCGGTGATCCCCGCCCCCCCCGACCTACCTCCCGAAGCTGTGAACCCTACAAAACCGGATCAGAAACCGTCTCACGCTACCACTGCCTGTGCCAAGAATCCCAAACTCTGATTAAGCCTGTCTTTTTTTTTTTTTTTTTCCAAAAAGAAAAAGTCTTCTCTAACCAATAAACAAGCCTCTTTTCCCAGCACGGGAAGGATCGAACTAAGGAGGGCAGAGGCGGGCCGAGGGGGAGGGGGCGCGACCCGGAACGAGGGGCCAGGACTCCGGGTCCGGGACGGGGGCGCGCGCCCCCGCCCCGGGCCTCAGGCCGCCAGGCTGGTGAGCTCCGCCGGCAGTGGCGGGGCCGCCGGGAGCGCCGCGTTACGCTGGCGGAGGGGAGGTGGAACGGCCCCGTTACCTGGAAGACGAAGGCAGCCCCAGGCCGGAATCTCATCTCCGCCGAGCCCCCCCGGCCCGCCCCCACGGCCCGAATCCGACTGAACGCGTCCAGCGCCGCGGAGCGCGGGGCCGGAGCCCCGGGAGGCGCTCGCAGCTCCCCGAGCCCGGGCGCGGGTCGGTGCCCCGCGCCGCCGCTCGCAGAGGCGCCCGCAGAAAAGGCACGGAAAGCAGCAGCCTAGTCCAGAAATGGCGACGCGCGGAGTCTCTGCCTCTCCGCAAAAGGGGCCGGGGTGGCGGGGGGCGCGGGGCCCGGGCGGGGTGGAGGGACGCGGAGGACGCGGACGCCCCGGGCTCGGGCCGCTCCTGCTCGCAGACTGAGCCTCGGCCAGCGCTCAGGGGCCCTAAGCGCGGACCAGTGGCTGGGAGGGGAAGAGAGGAGGGGGGAGAGAGGTGGGAGGGGAGGATGGGGCGGGGGGAGAGGCGGGGGGAGGGGGCGGAGGGGAGGGCAAGCGGGGGGCGCCGCCAACCTTTCATCCCACCTTCCAAAGCCTTGCACACTCACAACCCGACTCACATCCATAACAACGACAACGATGTGCTCCCCGGGGGGGATCTGCCCCCTCTCCGCCCCCGCCGCAGCCGCCACTTGCAGAAGTCTCTGCTCGGGGGCCCCTGCTACCCCGCTGGGGAGGGGGCTCGCGCGCAGGGAGCTCAGGGCAGCCGGGGCAAGCCCCCCGGAGCGCTGGGCGCCCGGCCCGCCGCTCTCCTCCGCAGCCGCCCGGAGCGCGCCCCGAAATAGCCGGCCTGCCAACTTCAAAGGACCGCCCGGCACATCAAAGCGCGCGGGCCGCCCAGTCGCCGCGGCCTCCGCACTCACCATTGATCCGCACGCGCGCTCCGCGGCGAGACTTCGCTGGTGCCCCGGGCAGGGCCCCGGCCCCGAACCCCGGATCGGCTCGCAGCGGCAGCCCCGGGCCCCCCCGGGCCGGTCCCAGCGTCGGGGAACATGGGGAGTCGCGCGGCAGGGGAGGGGGGTGAGGGGAAACAATCCCGGATTAGTGCGAGATCTACCGGAGAGGGAGGGGGAAGCGGCGCGCCCCGCCGCCCCTTTTATGCAAAAGATCCGAGTGGGCCTCCGCCCCCGCTGCGGCCGCCCCCGGCCCCACCGGCCCCCGCCCGGCCCAGCTTTCAACACAGGTCCTGTTTCCAGCAGTCACTCCGCGCACCAAATGTCCTCCGGGCGCTTCCAACAAAAACTGCGCTGTGGATTTAACTGTGCACTTCAAAGGCTCGAGCCGAGCGCACGGTCCTGAAAGGGAGGTACGCGCCGGCCGCACCCCGGGCCGACCCCCGTGGCCCCGCCGCCCCTCCTGGGGGCCGTCAGGGTCGCACCGCCCCTCCTGGCCAGATCTCGCCCGGCTGGACCCCCTCCCGCCCCCAGCGCCCGCAACGCCGCTTGGCGCGACCTCGCCCCCTGTCCCAGGGGGGCTTCCTTTGAAGCGGCTCTGCTGGGGCGGCGCCTCCACCCCCACCTTTTACAGCGGGGCTTTCAGCGGGGAAGACGGGCGCCTCGGACGCCGGGCGGTCCCGAAATCCATTGCTATGAAGGGTTATTTTTATTTCCCGACTCTCGGGTTATTACTGAGTTGCCAGGACCTTATCAAAGCGCAGCGGGCTCCAGCCGACTCCCCCGGGCCGGGCTCGGGGAGTCAGTGATCCCGCCGCGCCAATCACAGCCGCGCTCAGCCGGCCCGCGCCGCCCGGCTTAAAGGGACAGCGCCGGGCGCCCGCCCGCGCCGAGCCGGCCCGCCCCAGCCGCACGCTCCGCTCCCTGTTAACCGGTCCCCGCCGTCCTCCGCCCCCCGCCAGGCCCCGCCGCCCCAGTTCTGATTCAGTCTTTAAAGTTCTCTGGCCTCTTTGCTCTGTCTTCCTCTTGCTGCCTGCCCTAGTCCTCCCAGCTCTGGAAAGCAACAGTTTATTGTAGCATTCTGGCCGTCGCAAGAACTGCAAGCAAGCAGAATTTTTTTTTTTTTTTCTATCATCAAACACTTTCCCATCTCTATTCAAGTTTCCCTGGGAATCTGGGCTTGGAGGATCTTGAAAAAGGAGTTATTACCCTGAGATCGACAGGCCAAGTGTCATAGGGCGAACGCGGGCCGGGAAGCAGAAAGTCGTGTGCGTGCTGATGCAGGCACCGTACCTGCGTGCGAGTTAGGACCACAGGGCAGTGTGTGAGTTTGTGGACGTGTGAATGGGGGTGTGACTCTGCCAGCACAGGCCTGAGTGCTGAAGATGGGATCCGACACCTCGTGAGAAAGCATGCCTCGATTCCCTGAAGATTTAACCCCAGCTTCCCAACCTGGCCATCAGAACCGTCCTTAGCGCACAGCCACCTACCACCTTTCCATAACAACCGCACACCCAACACTTTCCTGCAGGCATCCCCCACCCTCCCGTGTTACATATTAAACAGACATGTGATGTCTTTTTTTCCCCTCCACCCGCAGTTTTAATGCATCGAAAACTCCTCACCCCACTGTCACCTTTGAACCCCTGCTCACATTCCCCCAATTACGTTTATGAGGCGCAACCTTCTCTTCTCACTTAATGTAACAAGAAAATATGCCACAAACCTAGGACATTATTTATCTACTCATCTATTGTTATAGAATGACCCCTCCTATGACAAACTAATAATTAACTTCTTCTCCCCTTAAGAAACATAAAGGTGTAAACCAAATTTGTTCCAGAAACGAAAGGAAGAGCCCAGCCCCAGCAGAGCTGTGGAAGGCTTGGGCTCTCCAATCTAGTCTCTTTTTCTTTATCTGCTTTCTTCTCGGACTTACAGGATGACAACCCCTTTTCAATGCAGAGGTGCCTCCGACCTGTCCTTAGGCGTTCAGAACTTTGAAACATGCAAGAAGTGTGGAAGGGTAGGGAAAGACAGGGAAGATACACCCCCCGTGGTCTGCCAGGACAGGGCGAGCTGCAGGGGCTGTGCTCAACCACCCCGGCCTCTGGGGCTGTGACAAGGGACTAGAGGCCTTGTTTAGCTCCCGGGTGCCAAGGCGGGTGGCATCTCCCTCCCCAACACCTGCTTCTCTGTGTCCATGGTCTGCCCTTCTGGGCTCACCTCCCCAGGAGGCCAGGCTGGCATAAAGCCAGCAGTCCAGGCTATGGAATACAGCCACCTCAGGGCAAACCGGGGAGACCAGTGAGAGTGTGGCCTGATGACTCATCTTTGCCTTGGGACAGCTGCTGGGTATGAGCAAACTGGAAGCCAGTCCACTGCAGACGGCTCCTCTCTAACAGTTCGGCCTTTGGGAAGGCTGATACGTGGGACCCATGCCGAGGGCATGTCCACCCCCCTCAGGGACCCAGGAGAGCCAGAAGCAAAGCTGTCCCTGTGGTTCCAGGGAGTCTTTAGGCCCCGGAGGGTGTTATTACAGGAGCAAAAGTATATACAGAAGGGGATGAATTGCCACAGAAGCGTCTACAATATAAACAGCACAGTGTGTGTGTATGTACGTGCACACACACACAACACACACACACATATGCATGTGTGGGGGGAGGGGAGACCGAAAAATCAAAACTTCCAAAATCAAAATAAACCATGATCAGAAAGAGGAGGCTTTAAGAAAGGAAGTGGAAACTTGGTCTTCACGGGTGGCTTCTTTCCTCCACCCCCAGCCGTCTCCACTGACACTTCACTGTCCCCCAGCCAGCCCTGATCATCCTGGCCCTGCTCCCTCATTATCTCAGGGCTGCAGCAGCCACAGGGAGGGACTGGAAAGGGGGATGCAGGAGTCAGGCCTAGTTCAGGTTAGATCGTCTCACTAATGACCACTCAGAGAGCCTGGGTTCTAGAACAGGTGCTTGGTCACCTTGGGCCAATGACTCCTTCTCCATCTCACTCCTTCTCCCCATGCCCCCACTTCATATCTGGTGATACATTGCCCATCCAGCAGGAGGCTGGGCTGGGAGAAGCCAGGAGCCCTCTGGAGCCTCCAGGTCTTTGACAACTTGTAGATAATATTTCTGGAGGAGAATCCAAAGTCCTTTGCCTACACCCAGCCCCTTTCTCAAGATAGCACAGTTTTCCATTTTCCCCTTCTCGCTGGCAGCAGCGATATCATGTGACTTGTAATCCTGCATGGTTGCCTGGAAACTGTAAAGCAAGGTGATGGATTTCTGCACATGCTCACTCTCCCCCCTCCTTTAAAGAAAAACCCTACAGAGAATAAACAGTCCACTTTGCCTAAGTGCAGACAAGTTTAATAAAGCAGAGAGTAATTCTTTTCTGGAATTATGTACTGAGCTGTAATCCTAGAATCCCAGAAAACGAGGACTCGGCACTCCTGAGAGACATCTGGCCAGGTCTCCAACCTTTAGCCAGCCTCGCGAGTCCCCCTAGAGGGGAGGTTACAACAGCGGTGACTTCCAGGGAGCTCAGACCCCAAGCATCACTCACTAAATTTCAGTGACTTTGTCTTTTATTTCTTTGGAAAAGTGCCACTTTAGACAATGTATCTTTGTTTAGGGAGAAAGGTAGAGAGAGACACAGGTAACCTTTCCTAAGACCGCAGGTCGCCTAACCACTCTTGAGTCCCCAGGTGTTCACCTGTAGAATGGAGGACACACCCCTCAAAAGGCTGCTGTAAGGATAAGCAGTAAGGTAAACGTCCAGCATGGCGCTTGACACACAGTAGGTGCTCAAAATATGGTGGTTATTTTTGCGTAGTCACCGTGTTCCCTCAATAGTCTGTTAGCTATCCTGGGAAGAAAGTTCCCAACTCCAAAGCAAAGACGCCCACTGATTAGAAGCCCCACTCCTGAGGGTGGGAGCCTGAAAGCTGATCAAGGAGGTCCAGCAGAAGTGAGTGCCCATGACTGCCATCTTCCCTGCAGAGAAAAACGGGGGTTGGGAGGCAAAGGGGGCTGTGCCTTTCTGCCACTTTAGGGAGCATGGACTTTAACAAAGCCCAAGAGGAGGAAGAGAATACTCTGATTTCTCTTCCAATCGTACAAATAGTTCACCTTTTACTAAAGAGGAAGAGTGGAGAGAAATCGGACTCAACTTCTGGTCATTCTGCCTCCCTACTTCCTCCCCCCTTTGCAGACAAGGGACCCAGAATGTCAAGGTGGAGATTTTGAAGCCACAAGTGAAAAAGTGAAGTTTTCCTGAAAAAGTCTATCCATAGATGTGTCGGGGAAAACTTATTTGTTAATAAACTGATCATCTTTGGTATGTTAAATTTAAACACGGTTAAGTTAAACAATAATTTTTAAAGTCCTGATCTGATTTACTGTCAAGTGCGTTTTACAAATGTCTGGGTTTTTCGGCATCTCACCATTCATCATCTTGGAGTTGGGCTTTTCGGCCTGAGCTTGTAACCAGAAGAGACCATCAATATTACAACAAATCCAGAAAGCGGTTCTGATCTTTAAAGTTATCTTCCCCATTGTGTCAGGCAGACACATATAAAAAAACGTTTTCAGAAAAGGAAGTAAAAAATAAGAAAAAGAAACCCTGAAGTCAGCATTCCAGCTAGCAACACATGAGACTTTGCTAATAAATGGGTCTGTTCCTAAGCTCTCTCGTAGATGTTTTTTTCCTCCTGCTCCTGACATCTCATTTTGCTCGTTTTTAACAACTTCTGGAAAGTGAAGGTTTGCCAAGTGAAGGTTTGGAAATCAGTTCCTTTATTCTTTCGTGTCGGTGTTTCTCGATTTGCTTTGAGCATTTCTGCTGACTAAGTGCTTTTGCAGGCTCCAAAGGATTTGTCACAGTGGGCCAGGATGCTAGGCAGAGGCCCAGGCCAGCCCAGGACACCTGGAGAGGTTCTAGACTCTGCTCCCTATTATAGAACCTTCCGCAGGTCAAGTCCTCAACCGCTGCTTTATTATGTAACCTGAAGATGCTGTGGCAATATCCGTATCTCCTGCCTGTTGACTGACAAACTTCTTTCAAGAGGAGTCTACACTCGCTGTCTACACTTCTCTCATTGTCTCCTCAACCCAAGACAGTGTCTTTTCCTGGAAAACCATTTTCAGCCAGGCAAACAGCATTCTAATTGTTAAGTCACACCGGCCCACTTTTACCTGTGAGTGGCGTGGCTTATTTTCAGCTCTCTCTCCTTTTCAATCCCTCTCCGGTATCTGATAAGATTTTTTGACAATGATCTCACCATCCCCAGCTGCCTCAGTTTAGGAACGTGGGCCACGTCTACACTCTTCCATCCCCAGTCACTCAGCCTTGTAGCTTCTCCTGCCTAAAAATCTCCTCATATCACCGCTTTCTCCACATATTCACAACCACGACGGCGGCTCTGGCCCGTGCCAGGAACAGCAAAATGTTCTAGCTCCACTCCCCGCCTGCAGTTAATGGCCACTGGCCCCTGGGACCCCTCCCTTACACGTCGCTACCACAGAGAGCGTTCTGCAATTTAAAATTGTCCACATCATTCCCGGCTTCAGGTGGCTCCTCACCTGGCTGCACAGAACCTTCAGAACAAGGCCCAAAGCCCTGTGCATGGTGGGCAAGATGGTTGGCTCGGGCCAGTCTGCAGCCCTATCTCCTGCTGCCACTCCACACCCCTCCCGAGGGCAGGCCCCCGTGGCGGCCCCCATCGTCCATTCCTCTGCACCTTTCTACTTCTTCATTCCTCCTCTGCCTCATCCCCGTGGGACCGGGGTGGAGGATGGGGGCTCTTTTTCCTAACTCAGAGCACCTGGGGGAATGAGAGTAGCTCCAGGATTAAAATGCACTCCCCAAAGTCGCAGGGGTGAGGGGCTAATTCTCTGAATGATGATGATCTTTGTAAAGCCAGGCTCAGAATCCCTGTCAACGAACTTACATAAAGTTCCTGAACGGGGTGGCCCAGAATAACCTTGGAGAAGTCTTTTCTGTTCTTTGACGGCCATTTTAATGGCGGGGTATCGTGAGAGTGTGTCCCCTGAACAAACAAGGAGAAGTTGTCTGCACATCGGATATGGCTGAACACATTTCACGATTTTCTTAGCAAAATCATGAGTATCTCAAACATACATTAAAATGTGTGAGTTGAGCTTCACCTAATGTTCTCTTGATACTGTCCCCTATGACTTTTGAGCCTTGAAAAAGATACTGTAATTATAGAAACCGTGAAATCTGATCATCTCAATGAATCACCCCAAAACTTAAGGAATGTTAGAAAAAAATGAAGTGGAATAAACGAGCCTCGAGCTCTTCCGACAGGAAAGTCTGAAGCAAGATGCCACCAGCTGCGACAAGGTGAGGAGGCAGGAAGGTCGGACTTCTAGCTGATGATGTCATTTTCCCTCCCCCTGAACTGAGTATTTCTTGTTGGCAGAACTGAGTATTTTTTTTCCCCCAAAAGATCAATTTCTTCCATGCATTAACCCTGCCTTTTGTAAAACTTTTCACCTGACTCCATTAATTCACAAATCACGAAATGATAAAGATCCTGGGGTCTGATTTGGGGGGTCAAAAAATACGGTCACAAAAAATGAGGGGCTTCCTCCCATTTCCTTTCTCTAGTCCAAGGTGGGCAAAGGCCAGGAAAACAGCGGGCAGGTGCGAAGGGCAGGTGCGAGACAGAAGCCCACGGAGCGGGGTGGGGCGGGGCGGAGGTGTCAGCTTCTTCCTGGTGGCAGCCCAGGGGGTGCCTTGGAGAAGCCCTCAGCTTCAGGGCAGCATCCAGAGGCCAGGAGATGCTCGGCCACCCAGGAAGGGGGTGTGGGGCACGGAATGCCCTCGAGGCCTCGCCCCCGTACCCCGCTTTCTCAGGTGGCCGCCCACTCTGTGCAGGTCCAGCCGCTGCTTCCTCCGGACCTGGCTCTTCTCTTACAGCCGTGACCTCCCAGCCCTCACCCTGAGCTCTGACCTTTTCCACCCCCACAAAGGCACCTTCCTTTCCCCTCCCCAGCCACCCCCCCAGGGGGTCCCTCCTCTGAATTTTCCTGTGAAAAAGGTGTCAGCTTTAAACTCTACAAGACAATGGAGGGTCCTGCGTGGGTCCTTAGGACCCTGAGCTCTGCCCAGAAGAGGGGCCTTTTCCACCAGAGCCAGGATGGCACCTGGCCCCAAAGTGGGACGGAAGGCCAGAGTGCTGCCAGCGGCCGCCCGCCTCTGGGGGACACTGGGGGAGGATGACGCCGATAACCCTGTGCTATTTTGACCACTTTTGTGTAAGTCTCCGGACAGGAGGTTAGAGGGACTGGGAGGGCACAAGGTGGGGAAGGGATGCTGGGCTGTGGGCAGCTGGGAACAGGACCCGCATGCACAAGCCGCAGGCAGGAGTAAGCTGCGCTTTCTCTAGAAACCCATAGGAACCTACGGCCTGGGGCCAAGGTGGGGCAGACTGGCCCCTGGGCTTGGCGGAGCCCGGTGGGCCGTGTGAAGAAGGGGTTTTCTTTATCCCGAAGTATAATTATGAGCCAGGGGAGTGTGTGGTGCGCTGGCTAAACCTGGGAGAGTCTGTCACTGCTCTGTGCCTCAGTTTCCCCAAGTATAAAATGGGAGGAACGGAAGTACTGGGGGTCGCTGTGAGGATTAAATGAGGTGAGAGAGTAAGTAGCTAGAACCCCGCCCGGTAACTGGTGAGCACTTGGTGCAGATGAGCCATTTTGGGGGAAATCCAAGAACAGCCTGGCTGTTCCAGACCCTCTCCTCTTAACGACTATAAAATGGGAATGAAATTACGCACCTTCGAAGCAGAGGTTGATGGGAAATGTCACTAGCACATCTAGTTTCTGAGAGATGTCGGTGTCCAGTCTCCCCAGGCCTGCCATACATTTCATCTTTCCTCTGCTCCCCACTAGTCTATAATGGGAGAGAGGGGAGTCTCCCGCAGGTGCACCCCCACCTCCAAGCCTCGCTGAGATGACAGTGACGCTTCCAGGTATAGCTGTCCCTTGGTAATCCCAGGGGATTGGTTCCAGGACCCCCGCAAATAAGGGACGCTCAAGTCCCTCTTATACGAAACGGCGTAGTATTTGCATGTAACCCACACCCTTTAAATCACCTCTAGATTAAATCACCTCCCGTACCCTTTAAATCACCTCTAGATTACAGTAGTCCCCCCTTATCCACCGTTTCAGTTACCTGAGGTCAACCATGGCCTGAAAATATTAAATGGAAAATTCCAGAAATAAGTTATACGTTTTAAACTGCATAAGGTTCTGAGGAGCATGATGACATCTCAAGCCATCCCGCTCTGTCCCACCTGGCAGGCGAATCGTCCCTTCGTCCAGTGGATCTGCCCCTTAGTCCCCTTAGTAACGCCACGGGCGATGGCACCTCAGATCGACTGTCGCGGCATCGCAGTGCTCGTGTTCAAGGAACCCTTATTTTGCCCAGTAATGGTGCCAAATGCAAGAGCAGTGGTGTTGGCGATTCGAACCTGCCATAGAGAAGCCGTAAAGGGCTCCTTTAAGTGGAAAGGTGGAAGCTCTCGACTTAATAAGGAAAGGAAAGCATTGTACCCTGACGTCACCCAGGACACATCTTCCATCCTTGCAGCTGTGGAGGAGGAACAAGAAAGATGGGCTACTTTTGCTGTCACACTTTGAACTGCAAAAGATAGAGCCACGGTGTGTGACAAGTGCTTAGTTAAGATGGAAAAGGCATTAAACTTTATCATAGGTGTGGATGTGTGGGCAAAACCATTGAATATACATGGTTCGCTACTATCCGTGGTTTCAGGCATCCTTCGGGGGTGTGCGTCTTGGAACATGTCCCCCGAAGATAATTGAGGACTACTGCACTTAGAATACCCGGTGCACTGTAAACGCTACGTAAATGGTTGTCACACTGTATTGTTTGGGAGATAATGCCATCGCTGCCATCACAGGCCTAACTACATGGTACACGGTCAGCAACAACGTAACCTTTAGATAGTATCCATTCACCTTCGGGTGAAACCATGGATGCAGAGCCCGGGGAAGCAGAAGCCAAACTGCGCTTGTGAATGGTCAACCAGTCTTTGTCCTTAGGACCTGAACCCTCAAAAGCACCAGTACCCTCCCTCCCCAACCCCAAGCTGTGCTGGCCCCTGCCACCCCCACCTCCCACCCTCCAGGCCCTTCCCTGGGCTCCGTATCGAACAGCATTGCTGTGGTTTGTAATTCTGCTGCTCCTCCCAGGATCCCTATGACGGGCCCTGTGGGGAGAGGTCAGGAGAGCTCAGGGTGCCCATCCTGGTCTTTCTCATCCTCAAACCTCCCAGCAGTGCGTGCTCTTTCCTAGGGCCGTCCACTGCCCTCTGTGCGACTGGCCACAGATGCATGCCACACATGCCTGTTCTCTTCTGGTTTTAACAAATTTTCAGCGGTCGGGGTGTGACTACCAGGGGTACGATGCCCGCCTCCTGTGCGTTTCTTCCTCCCTTTGTAAATCCTGCAAGATGCTGTGTTTCATCGATTCTTTTCGGTATAGATTCCATATCTTATTCATATTCCGTGTCGGAAAAAAAGGCCCGTTCACAGAGAATCCTCGGGGCGAGTGTTACGATGGCCACAGGTATGTCGCGTCCTCCTGCTGGGTGCGTTTTCTGTTATTGGCCAGGACATCCTGACGAAGCGCCCACGTGTGAGGTACAGGCGGGTCTCACCCACCAGGCGGCCTCTGTGTGTGTTCTAGATACGTCCGGCTGTGATATCTTGGCGTGGTGGTCAGCGGTGTCTGGCAACACGCCCCCCCCCCGCCCCGCCCCGCCCCACCGTGTGGATGGGAGGTTTGGAGCGTGACAATGGAATCTAGGATTAAGCCTCTCCCAGCTCCTCCGGCACTCTGCATGCTGGACTATTGACTCCTGTGCGTGCCCTGTGCCCCTGCCTGGGTGGTCCTCTTTCTGCGTGTGCCTGGCCTGGGTTCCCAGAGGCCCCCGGGCAGAGCCTCATCAAAAGACACTGCAGGGGTACGCAAGCCCACCTGCGTCTCCCGCTGTCTTGGAAGCCAGCACGGTGCCCTGCACCGAGGGCATGTCGTGCTGAAAGTCGGCGGGAAGGGGACGGAGGGGCAGAAGTGTCCCCGGTAAGCCTGCCTGATCTGGGACACAGCTCTAGGAAGCCAAGGATGGCGGCTTGTTGCGTGCACTTACTCGACCAGCAATAAACTTGAGGTTTCGTCTCCATCTGCCTGCCTCCCAGGCCCGCTCTCAATTCACTCTGCACTTGGGCAGGGAAAAGGGGGCTATGTATTAGCCCCACCCCCGCATCTTAACACCTTCTACAAGTGCACCCACCGCTTGAGGTGGGCCTGACCGAGGCACACCCCAGGCTGGGAGGAGAAGGGGACGAAGGTGAACGCAGAGGCGGGAAGCCACAGTTACCCCATCCTCTTGCACGCAGCCTGGGCCATTTGTCTTGTGTAGATAAGGTGCCAGATTGGTCCAGGGATGCTTGTCTGGACAACTGACCGACACGGAACTGTCGAATTTGCTGGGACCAAGCCTTCCACTCCCCTTGTATCCAGCATGATATAATGAAGGGGGGAACAGAGGAATTAATGAATGACAAACAACACCACACTTTGGACTTTGGAGTCAGATATATAAAAATCAAGTTTCACACCCTGACCCTACCACCGACCAGCTGTGACCTTAAGTAAGCTGTGTATATATCTTTGTTAAGCCTTCATTTCCCCATCTATAAAATGGAGCTCAGGGTAAATAAGCTCGTTTAAGGGTTGTTTAAGGATGAAACGATTTTCAAGCTCTCCTTTTTTATATGCTTCCCACATACCAGTCCTAGGTACCCAACAGGCCCAGGGGGCTGCGGGCATCAAGACCGTGCATGCAGAGTGGCCGCCACGGGGCCTGGCGCGAGGAAGCAGAATGACCGCAACTGCTGTTAGCATCATTTCAGGGCACTTCGGCTCCAGGAAGCTGACCCCGGGGCCTCGGCAGAGTGACCACACTCAGGCCTGTAAGTGTGGCTTCGGGGCGAGTCAGGAATCACCCTGAACTGTCCCCAGAGGGAAGGTGGGTGTCACAGGCCACAACCGCCCATGGTGGCTCCTCCTTGGCGCCATCTTCCGACACAGAGAGCGGCACTGTCTGAACCCCCAGGGCCGAGCGCAGTAAAAAGGCCATAAAGACAGAAGCTGCCATAAACCAGAGACAGAGTCATTAGCAGTTTCCTTCCAGATAAGGGCGTCAAGCATTCTGAGGAGACCGATGGGGTTTCCGCGAGCCCTAGATATTCGAATCCTTGGTTCAGAGTCCAAAGGGAGAGGGAAGATGCTCGAGGGACCGGTGAGAGTCGGAGGGTGCGTCTGGCTGAGGGTGAGGAGGTCTCAGGCCGATAGTATCAACTGTGGTTTAGGAGACGAGGTGCTTCCTGTGGGCTGGGCCCTCTGGGAAGGGTTTCAAGGGTCACCTCATTTACTTCCCTGCCAACCACTCCCTTGAGCCACTACTATTATCAACCGATTTTACGGGAAATGCAGGCCTGGAGGCAGGACACAGTGAAAAACGAAAATGTGGGCCTCCTTGTTCAGCAGTTCTGAGGAATTTCAAGATGGCAACAGCGCAGCGTTAGACCCAGCAGGAACGTAGGGGCCCCATGTGATGGCAGAGACCCAATGCCCATGAAGCCCGCCCATCTAGAAAGCTCGGGGTGCTTGACGAAGGTCACAGGGGGTGAGCACACAGTGGCGGGGCCGGGCGTGAACGCCGTAGTGGGCAGAACAAGGCTCAGGGGCAGCCTCTCGACTCCCCAGTCCTCCCCAACGTGCACAGGGCTGTCACCAGCCATAGACCAAGGCTCAGAGAGGGTAAGTCAACAGTTCAAGGTCACCCAGCTCCCTGAGACGTGGATCCTCCCAATGAGGCAGGGAATTCAAGAGGGGCCATCATCGCCTTGGAGGATGTCAACGCTTAGACACCCTCTGGGGCAGTGGGGACGCCCCGGCTGGAGGGGGCTGCCTGGCAAACATCCCCCCAGGACGGATGTGTGGGCTCTGCCTCGGGGAACTCACCGCCTCAGGGCCCAGGGCTCATGCCTGTCTGTCTTTCGCCCTCTTTAGCAGATGGGAGTTTTCCTAAGAGCCCTGGCCTTCCAGTCTCTGAACGACAGGACTAACTATCCGAAGGCATCTGGTCTGAGCTGCTGGTTTGAAGGATGGGAGCCATCCAACTAAAGAGGCATTTTATTAATTTTCCAGTTGGCTAATGTGTTCTTACCAATATAACGCACAACTGGGGAGGGTCAGCAGTGAGCGCCCAGGTCTGCAGCCCAGGCCTGGCTCTGGCTCCGGCTCTGACTCGCTCCGTGACCCAGGCCGCTCTGGGCTGCCCAGGGCCCTCCCCTGCACAAGCGGGGGCTCGCACACCAGCACCTCGGACTCTCTCACTCCACTCCCCCTCCTCACTGCACGTCTCATCCTCGGGAGGCGGCCAGGCTCATCAGATAAGAGCGAGGGTTCCAGAAGGCAGCAGGCTGCTACCCGCACACACAGCCTGGGCTGGAGCATGGACTCCTGGGACTCCCTGGATGGGGGAAGAGGTGGTTTCCGGTCCCATCCATAGGTCCAGCATTCAAGAACAGCAGCATGGATTCGGGAACAGGCTGAGAGGTTGGAACCCTCTTCTACCTTCTGTCCCTGTGGCTTCTTCTGAAGAGCAATCCTTCCTCTGCCTCTGGAGGAAGCCCCAGGTTTCCCAAACACCCCTCGAATTAACACGTCTAGGATGTCATCTTGTGTACTGATGCTATTCCAAGCATTCCAGGTTATGTATAATCATAGGAATTTGAAATGACATTCATGTCTCTAGAGGATTAGGTCAATTATATACACAATATAAGTAGTACATAGGGATAGTATATAGTCATTTAAAAGGTCATGGAGTTGTAATGATATTATCGGAAATGTTTATGATATGAAGTTAACTCCAAAAAGCAAGAACATGCATTCGACCAGGTAAAAAGCATAGGAAAAAGACTCGACTAGCAGGTGGTGGGATTATGGATCATTTTTCTCTTGCTTTTTATACTTGTGCGAGCATGCTTGGGGTGCTGGCCACCCCCAGCCCAGTCCTGAGGGGCGGGCCTGGATGGCAGACATTTTGTACCAGGTGACCCCACCCCCTTCTGGGCACAGCGACTCAGACTAGGTGTGGCCATGTCACTCGTGGATAGCCCGTCCTAGGCTGCCTGGCACCACATGACTTGAGTAGCCAGGCCTAGAGAGGTGAGCTGGGTTGTTCAGCTTTTCTTTGAGCCCAGAAATTTGATCTAAGAAACAGAATAAGAAATTGTGCTTTTTGGGAGCCAAAGCTGTGGCAGGGGGCCAGAGCGAGGCTGGGGGAAAGGCTGCCGTGGACCAGGGCCTTGCTGAAATTATGCAGGAACAAGGACTAGAAGGAGAAGCCTTATCCTGGGGGACAGAGAAGCCCCCCAAGCCACACACGCTCTTGCAACACACCAACACACCCCCATCTCCCCTTGGGGTCAACTGAGTGGGCCTCTGGTCCTTGCTACCGAACAATGTTATCTTGTATTTTCCAAAATTTCTATGACGACTTTATATTACTTTTAATAAAATGCTTAACCGCCAAAGAGAGTGTTCCAGGCCATCCTTGGGTGACCGCCGCCGATTCGGAATGCCTTCGTCTAACGGGCCGAATGTTCTAAATGAGCTTGGTATCACATCGTCTCACCATGGTTACGGAAGAGCTGCCGTTCAAGGACCCAGGGTCTCCATCAGGGGACTTTGGCATCAGACACTCCCAACCTGGGCCTGTTGGGGACAACGTGACAGATCAACAGAGCTTTGTCCCTCTCGGAAATGTCATCTTTGAAGGCAACCAACGTGGCATTGTTTGTTTCATGCCGACCACATTCTTAGACAACAATCGGTAAATCTGCATTTGCATCTGGGCCGCTGTACTGCCTTTCACAGACGCTCACGCCCATACACACGCAAGCCAGAAAACGGATGGCCTGGAACTACCAGACAAGAACCGAGAAGAAAATATATAAATAGTTTTATAGAATTTGAAGTCCGTTTCCTCAGCGAGGGGACTTTTGTTAGCGAGTCTGAACAGATAAGAGTGATAAATTTCCTGGCCCTGTCATCCTTCTAGCATTTCCATTCCCCTTGCAGGCTTCTCCCCTCGAAGTTTTTGTCCACACTTCCTGCTCTCTCTGACTCCTGGCCAGATCTGCGGACTTGAAAGGGTCAGCAGACTGGCCTGAACCGTCTTGTCCTCTCGTCCTGGGGAAAGTGCACACAACCACAGTCACCCATCCATTAGCTTTTGTGAACATCCTTCCTACCTGCTTGAAATGCCGCTTGCTGGGCAGGAGAGGCCCGGAGTGGAGTGCGGGAAGTGGGGGGAGGGAGGAGGGGGAGGGGTGGGGACTCTTCCCAAAGCAGCCAGACGCAAGCACACTATGGTATCACACCTCCTGCGCCGCCCCCCAACCCCCTACCCAGAAGAAAACCGCTTGGGAGACCTCAAGCCTGGACTCATATCTGTTTTGCCGCTTAGAAGGTCTTTGGTTTGGGCACATTTTTTTTTTTTTGCCCTTCCTGAGCCTTAGTTTTGTCAACTGTGAAATGGGATGAACTACCCCGTTACAGGAAAGGCGAAGCGAGAAAACACACGAAGGCCCCCCGTCTGCGGTGAGTGTCCTGTGAACGTTCACCGCCCTTCGTGTTCGGAAACAGGCTGCAGCCCCCTCCCCCTTCCCACCCTGGCCTCCCCAGAGGGAAACGGCTGAAATCTTCCGGGGAGCCTGGTGGGGGCTGGGCATGTTGAGCACGGGGCAGTCACCGCAGACCAGGCAGGTGGCCACTTTTCAGACTTCTCCGTGAGCAGACCGATGGCTCGCCTTGCAGACTGTGTCCGCAGACAATGCCGCCTTGGCCCCGGGGAGTGTGAGCGGCTACAACCGGGTCTGGAAACTCAAGTCAAACCCAGTTCCAACTAGAGGATGCAGGCCTGCTCCCTCTAAGTCCTGGCCACATCCCACCCCACCCCCCTGGCGGCCAGGCCTGTTTGTTCCCCACAGTCCTTGGGTCCAGACTGACGAGCTCACCTCTGTTCTGGAGGCTCCATTCAGAAAGTGTAAGCCATGAGTCATGGAGCTCAAGGATGCAGCAGCCTCCGGGAGAAGCCATCTGCCCATCCTGCAGAAAAGCAGGCCAGGCCTCTCCGTGACAGGCGGGGCAGGGGCT
>NW_011888924.1:723109-724640 GCF_000151845.1 Pteropus vampyrus
CGGTGGCCAAAGGTGCAAAGGGAACAGGGCCGGGTCTAGGAGACCCCTTCTCGCCCAGTCCCCCGCACTCAAGAACGCGCACACCGCCCCTCCAGCCGACCCTCCGCGAACCGGGAACAGTGGTGACTTCGGGCCTGAGAAAGTGCAGCTAATGTCCATGTGCCTTGAGAGTGGTCAGAATGGCCCCCCCAGTCCCGCCCCTCTGCTCTCGTCCCTGCTGGAGTGACGCTGTTCGGCTGTGGGGAGACCTGCCTCACTGCCGACTCTGTATATCACATGCGAATAAGTCACAAAACTCAAAAATAAAACAGAAAAAGAAGGACGAGGTAGATAACATAATAAATCGAGATCCCTGAGTGAGAGCGTGCCAGCCCAGTTTTAGACGTGGCCTTTGCTCGTGAGCCCAGTGGTGCCAGACAGCGCTGTGGGCTGCGCCTGTCACCTGAATCGGAATCCCCAGGGAGGTCCGGAGCTCTGCTCTGGAGACTCAGGGCCAGGTGTAGGGGTCGGGGAGCTAGTCCGCTGATTTTCAGACTAGTCCGGACCAAGACGGCCTCAAAAGAAAATGATGGTAGTGTTGTCATTACATGCAGATAAAAATGATGGCCAGAAATGCCTTAATTCCTTCTCCCAGAATTAAAAACAAACGAACGCTTCTAGCAGGTGTCGATGCTCGAATCCAGTAGAGGTGCCTAGGTATTGGTTTTTACTCAGCAATATACATATTTGGCTTTATCGTGCTCATGTGCATGAGTTTGCTCCAGCTGCCCTAACAAAATTCCATAGACTCAGTGGCTTGAACAACAGAAATTTATTTCTCACACTTCTGGAGGCCGAAAGTCCAAGATCAAGGTGGCAGCCAATTTGGTTCCAGGTGAAAGCTCTCCTCCTGGCTTTCGGCCGACCACCTCGTCGGTGCATCCTCCCTTGGCAGAGACAGGGCCCTGTTCTCCCTCTTTTCTTATAAGGACGCTAATTCCATCGTGGGGTCCCACCCTCATGACCTCATCGGACCGGAAGTACCTTCCAAAGGCCCGCTTCCAAATAGCACCATCTTGGGGGGGAGGGTTTGAGGGGAACACAGTCAGACCACGGCGCTGTGTTCCAAGGAGCATCACCAGGTCGCTGTGCCCCCCATCTGTGGGTGCCCGCCGCGTTCCACGCACTGTCCTGGGCTCAGGGACAGTGTCAGCGAAGGTCAGATATAGGCTTTGTTCTCTCAGAGCCCTCGCCGTGTGACGGGCGAACCCAGAGCAGACGATGTAACAGTGACAGAGCAAGGGCCCAAGCAGAGATGCCCAGGGGTGCTCAGGGGAGAGGGGGGGCACTGAGCCCTCCCTGGATGAGACGACAAAGGGACAGAAGCAGTTGAAAGAAGTTAAGAAGAGCAAGCCTGGAAGGCAGCGCAGCACGGACAAAGGTCAAGGAGCCGAACACAGACTCGGGAGTGGGGCGGCCTCCCCGCGGGACTGTGCATGACTGGCCCATGACGGGCGAGGCAAGTGGGTGTCCTAGTGGGGTTGGTGTGGCC
>NW_011888924.1:728650-737036 GCF_000151845.1 Pteropus vampyrus
CCCGTTACAGGAAAGGCGAAGCGAGAAAACACACGAAGGCCCCCCGTCTGCGGTGAGTGTCCTGTGAACGTTCACCGCCCTTCGTGTTCGGAAACAGGCTGCAGCCCCCTCCCCCTTCCCACCCTGGCCTCCCCAGAGGGAAACGGCTGAAATCTTCCGGGGAGCCTGGTGGGGGCTGGGCATGTTGAGCACGGGGCAGTCACCGCAGACCAGGCAGGTGGCCACTTTTCAGACTTCTCCGTGAGCAGACCGATGGCTCGCCTTGCAGACTGTGTCCGCAGACAATGCCGCCTTGGCCCCGGGGAGTGTGAGCGGCTGCAACCGGGTCTGGAAACTCAAGTCAAACCCAGTTCCAACCAGAGGACGCAGGCCTGCTCCCTCTAAGTCCTGGCCACATCCCACCCCACCCCCCTGGCGGCCAGGCCTGTTTGTTCCCCACAGTCCTTGGGTCCAGACTGACGAGCTCACCTCTGTTCTGGAGGCTCCATTCAGAAAGTGTAAGCCATGAGTCATGGAGCTCAAGGATGCAGCAGCCTCCGGGAGAAGCCATCTGCCCATCCTGCAGAAAAGCAGGCCAGGCCTCTCCGTGACAGGCGGGGCAGGGGCTAGGCAAAGGAAGAGGCTGGGAGATGCCATTCACCCACCACAACCAGGGGGTTGGATAAGCCATTGACCGCCCCCCCCAATCAATCAATCAAATCAATCAATCAAAGCAAGCGAAATAGCCCATATGTAGCAGATGGACCTGAGACAATTGGCTAGGAAGCCAACGGCTTCTTTTTGCTGGGTTAAAAATGGTGGCTGAAAAACAAAACAAAACACCCCCCCCCAAAAAAAAAAACGAACCCAGAAGAGAATGCAGCATACCAGCAGAGTCCAGAAGGAAAGGAAATCCAAATGTTTTGAGTTTAGCTATTAAGCACAGTTTCCAGCGAGTGTACTCATGTCTTGAAACGAAACAGATGAAAGCAACATGTGTCAATGGTTGTAGGAAGGCAATGTCATCCACAGGAAATAAAGAAATTGAGCACTGGAGCCTCAGCCCAGAACTTAACTCTTCTCCTGCCCCAACCCCAAGGCTTTCTGCATGGAAAGCAGAGGAAGTTTCCTGCACGGGTGGGGCTCTGCCCCCGTGGGCCCCGGGGGAGCCCCTCCCTGCAGGGATCAGGTCCCCTGCCCAGAGAAGAACTTGCTTTGCTTCTTCAGGGCTGATGGCCTGGAAGGAAGAGCCCCACAGGCCCTGGGTCAGCAGGAAAGGAAGCTGCACAGCCTCTCGCTCTGTGAGGAGCTACAAAGCCTTGGCTGTGGGGCCACAGTTAAGAGCTCCTGGCAAGGGCAGTGCTGGCTGCTGGCAGAGGCAGCAAAGCCAAGGCCAGCGTTCTGGCACTGAGAGGGCAGGAGGCGCCACCCCGGAGTCTCACAGGCCCCAGGGGGCGCTGAGTGCTGCGCGGTGGCCAAAGGTGCAAAGGGAACAGGGCCGGGTCTAGGAGACCCCTTCTCGCCCAGTCCCCCGCACTCAAGAACGCGCACACCGCCCCTCCAGCCGACCCTCCGCGAACCGGGAACAGTGGTGACTTCGGGCCTGAGAAAGTGCAGCTAATGTCCACGTGCCTTGAGAGTGGTCAGAATGGCCCCCCCAGTCCCGCCCCTCTGCTCTCGTCCCTGCTGGAGTGACGCTGTTCGGCTGTGGGGAGACCTGCCTCACTGTGCGAATAAGTCACAAAACTCAAAAATAAAACAGAAAAAGAAGGACGAGGTAGATAACATAATAAATCGAGATCCCTGAGTGAGAGCGTGTCAGCCCAGTTTTAGACGTGGCCTTTGCTCGTGGGCCCAGTGGTGCCAGACAGCGCTGTGGGCTGCGCCTGTCACCTGAATCGGAATCCCCAGGGAGGTCCGGAGCTCTGCTCTGGAGACTCAGGGCCAGGTGTAGGGGTCGGGGAGCTAGTCCGCTGATTTTCAGACTAGTCCGGACCAAGACGGCCTCAAAAGAAAATGATGGTAGTGTTGTCATTACATGCAGATAAAAATGATGGCCAGAAATGCCTTAATTCCTTCTCCCAGAATTAAAAACAAACGAACGCTTCTAGCAGGTGTCGATGCTCGAATCCAGTAGAGGTGCCTAGGTATTGGTTTTTACTCAGCAATATACATATTTGGCTTTATCGTGCTCATGTGCATGAGTTTGCTCCGGCTGCCCTAACAAAATTCCATAGACTCGGTGGCTTGAACAACAGAAATTTATTTCTCACACTTCTGGAGGCTGAAAGTCCAAGATCAAGGTGGCAGCCAATTTGGTTCCAGGTGAAAGCTCTCCTCCTGGCTTTCGGCCGACCACCTCGTCGGTGCATCCTCCCTTGGCAGAGACAGGGCCCTGTTCTCCCTCTCTTCTTATAAGGACGCTAATTCCATCGTGGGGTCCCACCCTCATGACCTCATCGGACCGGAAGTACCTTCCAAAGGCCCGCTTCCAAATAGCACCATCTTGGGGGGGAGGGTTTGAGGGGAACACAGTCAGACCACGGCGCTGTGTTCCAAGGAGCATCACCAGGTCGCTGTGCCCCCCATCTGTGGGTGCCCGCCGCGTTCCACGCACTGTCCTGGGCTCAGGGACAGTGTCAGCGAAGGTCAGATATAGGCTTTGTTCTCTCAGAGCCCTCGCCGTGTGACGGGCGAACCCAGAGCAGACGATGTAACAGTGACAGAGCAAGGGCCCAAGCAGAGATGCCCAGGGGTGCTCAGGGGAGGGGGGGGGCACTGAGCCCTCCCTGGATGAGACGACAAAGGGACAGAAGCAGTTGAAAGAAGTTAAGAAGAGCAAGCCTGGAAGGCAGCGCAGCACGGACAAAGGTCAAGGAGCCGAACACAGACTCGGGAGTGGGGCGGCCTCCCCGCGGGACTGTGCATGACTGGCCCATGACGGGCGAGGCAAGTGGGTGTCCTAGTGGGGTTGGTGTGGCCAGATCAAGAGGAACCTAACGCTCTGCTAGGGAGTACGGCCTCCGCCTCGTAGAGAAGCTGTTTTAAGCCAGCTAGTGGCAGAGCTGTGTCACCGAGATGGTCTTAGGAAGTATCTTCTTGCGGGAATGTTGGGCTGGATTTACTGAGGGGTGGGATTCCTGAAGCAGGGACCCCAGGGGGAGTCCATTATAATTTAAGATATCACATTTGGTTAGATATTTACATTTTTTTTCAAAACCGTCTCAGGTTGGGCTCCCCGAAAGCGGACCCTGAGACAGGAATTCATGTGAATTTTTGGGAAATCGTCTCGGAAAAATCTGTAGCGGAATAGAGAAGTGGCCCAGGGCAGGGAAGGCGGCCAACAAGGGTGCGATGTCCAGCAGTGTCCCACAGATGACGACTTCGGTTAGACCCACAGGCAGATCTGGAGACAGTGTAGGCCACTCTCTACCGTCATCTGGCTTGGGGACGAGGGAGCCAGAGTATTTATGCCCAGTGTCTGTCGGTGGGGGGCTGGGGGGAGATGACAGAGGGTGCGGGCACTTCCTGCCGTCCAAGCTTGCAGGCAAAGTGGGTTCCAGCGGTTCCCATCGCAGATGCCGGAGCGGGGCTGGGAGTGAAGGTAGAAGGGAGCCGGGCCTGAGGGAGGGGCGGGGGGCGAGAGCAGAGCTCAGAGGCATCCGCTGCAGGTAGGAGACCGGCTGCCGGTGCTTCACGTGGGCGTTGGTCTCAGCCACACCTGGTCAGGAACTCACGCTTGGGAAGCACTTACACGGTTCGGATCTAGACGGTCAAGGAAAGTCCAAAACAGGACTGTGGCATCAGCTCCATTTCCAAGATTACGGGGACCCTGTGGCTCTAAAAGTTTCCTCCCAGCTGCGAGGGGGCAAGGCGCACGGCAGAGGAAGGGATGCTGGCCCCACACCGACCTCACAGCCCACCGTGGCCCACGCGGATGGCTGCGACAGGGCTTCGAAGCCAGAATCCGGGCTGGGCCTCCAGAGTCCGGAGGCCTGACTGCGGGCGGCCACTTCTTATCTGGATGAGGGATAAGGGCAAGTCCCCAGCCATTGGTGGCTCAGTGCCCTTTATCCCTGGTTCTCATAACCAGGATGTCACTACCTGCCCTGCCCATCACTAAGATGGTTATAGGGATAAAAACTCGATTCCAGCCTGGGGGAGTTCTCCAAGAATGTCCAGGTATGCTCTACTTCCGAAATGGTGAGTGACATCAGACCCGGGCAGGCAGGGAGGAAAGTGACATTTACAGAGCATCCCCTGCAGGCACATGGCTGTCCTTGCAGGCTTCGTGCAGATGATGACGGGGCACACGGGGCAGAACTTTGACCTTCAGGAGGGATGCCGACAGAGACCTCGGTCTGTCCCTACAAGCCACAGACACCACGAAGGCATGTGATATCGACCCAAATGCAATTAATCACTGAACATCTGAGTTACCTCTTCAGACTTGAGGATAGAGATCAAAGTCGGCCAGTCAATGAGACTTTGATAAGCCTTTAACCAGGCCCAGAGCCAGCTCCCTGCTCTCCCTCCCCGTGCGGCCAGATACACTCAGCCACATGTCAACCCTGAGTCCTGCCTCACAAGCCTCCAGGGCCAGGCCAGCCTTTCGCGGTGCTCCACAGCCACGGAGCCCCTTTCTGTAAGGCAGGGGAGCCACCGCCTCACTTGGCAGATCAGCATCCTTCCCCTTGGCGGCTCCTCTGCATTCTCTCTCTGGGAGAACCACAAACGAATGACGACTCCCTATAAAACATCAGAATCTTTGCCTCAGGCCCATATACAAAGTACTTGTCCTGGACCTTCAAGGTTGCAAGAAAAAAATCTAAACTATGTAACCTCTGAGCCGTGAGGCAACACCTGTGTAACCTCAGAAGGCTCCTCCATCGGGGTTCGGGCCCCATCTCACTGGGGTGATGCTGGGGCCCCAGATGGGCATGGGAGAGAAGGGGCATGCAATCTATGGCTTGATCCAGGGTGGCCAGGTTCTCCTAGGACATTCAAGTTCCCATTCTACTGATGGCAAGGGAGCCTCCACCATAGCCCTGAACCCTAAACTCTTAAAGGGCGAGGACGAGATTCTCTCACCTTTACATTCCCAACAGTTCACACGAGGCAGGTGCCCAGCACAGGTAGGTCGCCTTGACACCTGACTACCAAGTCACACACGCCGCCGGAAAAACCGAGGATCTGAGAGGCTATGGGACTTGCCCAAGCTAAGCTGGTCAGTAAATGGCAGAATCTGGACGTGAGCACATGTCTGTCTGACTTCAAAGTCTGGGCTTATTCCAATACACCACACATGTGTGTAAACTAAGACATCTGGGTTACGACATCATAAAAATCAAAGGTTGGCGATACTCACATCCCCGGCATCCAGTTTCACATATGGACCTGTTCTGTCCCGGAGCCCGGGATTTGTGACCCTGACCTCAGGCACATCTCTGCTGACAAGGAGTTCTGGGTAAGAGAATGCAGAAGGTGTCTGTGCAGCTCCCGGTGGGAAAGATGGGGTACGTTAAGGGGTGTTTCCAGTTACCTCCAAGTTCTTTCTTCTTGTAGGGATATTTGGGCTGCATCTAAATTAGCAGATGATTTTTAAAGATTTTGGATTGGATTCTGGAACAAATCATATATATCATTTCCCCCTATCAGGCTACACTGAAAATTCATCATAATTTTCCAAGAACAAACCAAATGCAAAGAACGGATCGACCCTCTCTCACTGGGATGCATAACCTGCGTGCGATCCAGGAGAGTCCATGGCGGGCCATCTGATTAGATGACAGGTCTTAAAGGGGCCAACGCCGGCTCCCTCCCCCGGTCAGGGGGGCCTGGACGGAGGTGTGACTTCGGAGGTGCCAGGAGGACTCCCCTGCCCTCTCAGTTCTCCCACCCAAGGCCGAACTGTGAAATTCCACTCCCGGAATTGGGGTCGAAGCTTCAGATGTTGCCAACCCTTTTGCAATGGTCGCAGCCATTCAGACTTCTCCAGAGAAGGTTTTTACAAGGACTGGAGTGAGGGTTGCATAGCAGATGGATGGGACCGCGTAGGGCCTGCTGGTGACCGTGCGAACACTTCCGGGTCACGTGGTGAGTACTACGGTGCCCCGGTGGTCTGGGGGCTGATTTTTGGTCCTTGGGGGGACTCGAGTGGCTCTGGGAGGAGATGAGTGAGTAGGGCCGAGGATGCCGGCAGCGTGAAGGTCCTCCATCCGCCCTGCCCCAGTCCTGTCTCCCGACAGCCAGGCCCAGGAATGCGGTTGGGGAACCAGGCTCAAAGTCAGTCTGTAGAGAGAGGCTGTAGCTGCCCTGGCAGCTGTTCAAGTGTCGATCCATTTCAAAGGCCTTTTGTTAAACTTCTAACGGCCAAAAGGACAGCCTGAAGCCATGCACAGGGAAGGCCTCACAATTTCAGTGACCCGGAAGGCTAGCGAGCTCCCCTCCAACCCTGGAGAATGAAGACAGGAGCTGGGTGATCCGGCAGCACGTCAGGGTGGGTCCCAAAGAGCCGTGGAGACTGCGAGGAGGACCCCTCTCTGCCTTCGGGATCGACTGGAGGGCCATATGCGGGTGTGCAGAGTGGGACGGTGACCTCGGGTTTTGGAAAGCTGCCCGCCAGCCAGCGGGGACATTGCAAATGTCTACGCTCAGTCACTGTTGAGTCGGGTGACTTTCCAGTTTGTGTTCCCCAGGGCTCGTAGGGAGCTGTGGAGTTAGAGCTCGGCCCCTGGTCTCGGTTCTGGTTCTGCTACCACCAGCTAGCAGGTGATTTGGGGGCAGCCCACCTCACCCTTTTGAAATGCCATTTTCTCAGTCATAAAATAGGTCTCAGGCTGGTAGCCAGGCCTCAGGCCTCATTCTTACCACGAAATGCTGGCCTCTCTCAGGACGCAAGGAAGTTTGAGAGGAGCTGAGGCTGTGGGGGGAGGTCGGGAGGCCCCATCCCACCTCCAGAGGCCCCTGAGGGTTTGAGCCCTCCTGGCACCTAGTTCCCACCCCCTAGACCAGTGCAGAGCAGATTTGGGGTGCAGGGTGGGAGCCAAGATGCCTGGCCTCTGAAAGCTCTTGCGCTTTTTGTGTGTCTTCATTCGATTTAAATTCTTGATTGCCGTCGTGAAGCAGCGGGGGCCAAGCGGGACCTTTGATCCCCTTGATCCCCTGGCCCCCCTCGGAGTTGCGGGGGTCTGTGGTTTGGCAGAGAAGTTCGGAGTTAGCTGCAATGGCTGCCATCCCGTGAGCGCTCAGGCCCAAATTGATGTCAGGTTGCCGGCCGGGCGCAGTGTTACCTGCAGCTTTGAAGCTCCTAATGACTCCAGACCGTCTTCTCAAGTCAGTGGCTACAAATGTTAATAAAATTAAAGCCACCTGAGACTTCAGCTTGGCGATCCTTTGAAAGCAAGTCTGTGATGGGTTATTACCCTCAATTATCTAGTTGTCCACTCTCTTAGCTTGGGGTTAAACTCTTAACTCTTCCCTTTGAAGTCATTATCCTTTTATCTATGACCGACCAAGGAATTTCGGGACAATAATCAATGGAAACTTCATAAGAATCGAGGAGCTGAGAGGCGGGAAGGTGTGAATGTCCTTTAACTGTTGGCTTGCTCCGGAGGATGGGGGATGGGGCAGGGAAGGGACTGTGTCCCCAACTTGATGAAGAAGAAAAACACTGGAAGGGGGGAAATCCCCAATGACAGCACCCCGGCGAGAGATTGTCGATCCTCTTTCGAAAAGAAAGAGAAAGGGATGATTTCGGGGCGATCGGAGAGATGCAGCCCTCATCAAAGGGAGGAAAAAGTAATGAAGCAAAAAGACACAATTAAAGAATGGGTTTAATTAGGGCTTTGAGGTCTGACACGGTGCATGGCGCTGTTCAAGCGGGGCAGGGGCCGGCTCTTCACACGCCAGGAAATGGCTGTTGAAAAGGTCTCTCCCCCCAACAGGCTCCCTGATGGAGAGAGGGGACTTTTCATTCCGCTTCTCCCACCGAGGAGAAACGTCAGACTCACGTGGATCCTCATCACTGGGAGAAAGAGGCGTCACGCGTCTCTTCTATTTTTTTTTTTTTTCCAAAGTCTGGATCATTCTCCTGAATTTCCTTGTTTGGGGGTCGGGGTGGGGGAGGGTGAGACCGGAATGGCGGGGTGCTAACTAATGCTGGGAATGCGTGTTTCAGTTCTCCTCTTCATTTAATCCCATTTGGAACGCTCGTCTACACAGAAAAGATGGGAACGTAGAGAGAGGGGAAGAGCCTGTTTCTGCAGCTTCCCGGGCGCGCTGCAGCAAGGAGCCACCTCCGGTCACGAGAGCCAGCCCTGCCCCGGTTCTAAAGGTGACATTTCCAGCGTGCAGCCCACGCCTCTCTTCCCGCCTGACACACACGTGCGCACACACCGCCAACGGA
>NW_011888924.1:737416-739550 GCF_000151845.1 Pteropus vampyrus
ATTTCTCAGAGGGGGAGGCGTCGCAAATGTGGGCACGTCACTGGAAAGGAGCCACGGAGCTTGGGCCATTCTGCTTTTGGGGATGAAGATGCGGATGCATGAGCCTGGGCAGTGACTTCCCAGTTGAGGGGGGCAGGTGACTTTGGCTACCCAATGAGAATTTACCAAAATTTGGGGTCTCTTGAGCAACTGTAAGGGTGGTGGATGTCGTAGGTTGTGTTCGTCTCTGCCAAATGACACGTAGGTAAACACGTATTTATATGTGAGCAAAAGTCGCTGCCTGGTCTACAATGCATCTGTTCCCGATTAGAATGGATGCTAAAGTTAGCTTAACAAAAAACAAACTTCTTTGAATCAAGCGTAATTATTCTAGATACATAAAAGCCGCTTTCTAATATGATTTGTGCAGACCCCGGAGGAACTTCTACTTGAATTGGACGGTTTCATTTGCATTTTTTGCCAGAGCTACAACTGCTCAAACAGTTTGACAATCAAGAAATAAAAGGTTTTAAAAGCACCGTAAGCCTAAATTGGCCCACGTTAGGAATAATCGTAATTTCTCCTCTTCACTCCGGGATTTGCCTTTTATAGTGGTTTTCTAATCTTTGCACATTGGAAAGTAAGATGCTTCGGGATGTTTATAATGGAAGAGGAAAAAAACATGGAAGGCCTGGAATTTTTTTTAAAGAGGTTTAAAATGCCCTGGGTTATTCTAAAATACTTTTGAAAATGTTTCTTTTAGTGTTCTCGCCTCACAAAAGGAAGATACGATATGAAGCGTGTTTCTAACTATTGTTTTTGGGAAGTCTAATCCTGGCTTCTGATTGGTCAGTCTGCTGGTCGGGGCCAGGCACTAAGGCGTGTTGGGGAAGGGTTCTGGGCTGGCGCAGCGGCTCTGGGAGTCCAGCATGGTGCCCTCAGATGTTCTGGGGGACCTGGAGTCAGGGGTTGGCTTGAGTCTTCTGCATCCCTTATCCTATCCATATTTCCCTTTGGGGTATGCCAATATTTTACGCCTTGTTTTTTTTCTTTTTTAAGGTGACAGACATTTCTGCAGCAGGAGAAAATGGATGTTCATCACCAAGTGAGGCTAAACCAGAATTTACCAAGAGGGTTCTAAAGAGGCTGCAGGCCAGAGAGTCTTACTTCAGGAGCCGAGTAAAAGGCCTTCCTTTTATGTCTCTTTCAGAGAGAAAAGCTTCATGTGTGATGAGAGTACGTGTCAGGAACAGCCTCTATTAAAGGTGGCTTTGCTGGAGCCATGAGAGGGCCCAAAGCCAGGGACATTCTTTTTAACAAGCTTCCACCAGACTCTGGCCTCAAAGCAGCAACGGGTCCAGGTTGGCACTCCCAGGATGGATGGCTTCCCTTCCTCACCCCCAGTCACCCACTGGAGGGGAGATGGGGTGAGTGTGTGCGCGTGCGTGCGTGTACAGGGGTAACGAAGGAGGGGACACGTGAAGAATGAACTTAAGACCCACAGACCCCACGGCAAGTCACACCCACCACCCCAGTCACCTGGCTTTGTATCCGTTATTTAACCTGAGTCGACACCTTGCTCTGTCTCATACTGGTTGAGGACAAGTTTCCCAGGACAAGTTACCCGACCTCTCCCCGCCTCAGTTTCCCAGCCAGTAAGACGGCGAAGAATCCCTGTCTCCGAGAATCGTCGTGATTATTGGAGGGTGCAGTATAGTATCTTTGGCACATTTTAGCAGGAGCTCAGGACGCTCATTATTATTTTTCCAATAATCGATCTGTGTACTCAAAACAGATTAAGGATGGATTTCATCGAGCCCCCAAGACCATAAGCTCCTCGAGACGAGGAACTGCGCCTTCTTGTGTATCCTCAGGTCCTAGCACGTTTACAGCAACGCAGGGGGCACCCGTATGTGGTTGTGGCTGTCGCAGACCACTGCAGACTTGCTCTTGAGGGTATGAGGACTACGGTAGCCTCTGTTTTACAAAAGCATAATCTTATAGCATTGTCCAAACCGAACACTGATGTTCCATCGAAGGCAAGTGACAAACGGCAGGTACGAGTTGAAGTCCATCGTGAGTTAAACGGGGGCACCTACTGGTGAAGCGCAGAAATGCAACCCAATTCTATTAGACATTGCCAGCAAGTAGCTCA
>NW_011888924.1:740760-745397 GCF_000151845.1 Pteropus vampyrus
CGAACACTGATGTTCCATCGAAGGCAAGTGACAAATGGCAGGTTGCGAGTTGAAGTCCATCGTGAGTTAAACGGGGGCACCTACTGGTGAAGCGCGGAAATGCAACCCAATTCTATTAGACATTGCCAGCAAGTAGCTCAAAGGGCTGGGGAGAGCAGAAGGAAGTTCAGAGTTAGGGGATCCTTGGCCCGAGAAGCAACAGAAGAGGAGATGAAGGGGAAGGAGACATTCTTAGGAAGAGTCAAATGCTACCAAGTTCTCAAAATTCCTGGCAGTCTGCCACGCCCATGACTAAGCACTTGCGAGGTGTCCTAGACCTTCCTTCTCGCTGCAACCCGATCCTGCCGACCGGCTCTGCCCATCCTGCAGTTGTGATAAATCTGCCTCCAACCGCTCTAGCTACCTTGTCTGGGCCCCACGACCCATCACAAACATAAAACGACGGACTAGGATATAATCTCTAATGCTGGCACATGGAAAATGGGATGGGCCAAAGCCATGGCCTTGGTGTGTGCGCTAATAGATTGAACTAATCCATGAGGTTCCCTTGACCTCCAGGACGCAGGAACTCTGGCCTTGCCGTAGAAGTCAAACAGAAGGGAAAACAGAATGCACTTTTTAGCGATCTTGCTGGAACCCCTTCGTTTCAGCAAGAAGCCTTTGCCTTTGGGAGGAGTGGATGGAGGATGGGGCTGTCCACTTGTTCCCGCTGACATTCATTGAGCACCCACTCTGCACTGGGCACTGCGCTGAGATTGAAGCCCTCCGAGGGTGGAGTGGAGGGGGTACTCCAGGGGACACATCCATTTTAGTGCCCGCCTAGTGTCAAGGCCATTTGAGTGGTTCAGTCTAGCCATGTGGCCATGGCCAAGCCACTTATTTTCCGTCTCTTAGTTTCTTCTTCAGCAACGTGAGGGCGTTGGACTAGATTGTCTCCACAGTCTCTTTCATCAAAAACGGTCTAAGCATCATAATCCATGCAGAAAGGAAGGCGGCCATCGCTCCGTATAAACGCAGTGATGCCAGAGTGGCAAGATGCTTCCTCACTGTCTGTCACAATCACGCTTTGTCACATGATCTCCTTTCGCACACAGATGGTTTGCCCCCTGTGGAAAGCCTGCCCCCACCCTCCAGGGTGCCTGCCACCATTGGTGCCAGCCATTTCTGGCAGCCTCCTTATTAAAACTGCTGAAATACCAAGGCCTTGGTGGCGTGGCTGTCCCCTCGATGCAAAGGGAAGCGAGTCAGAGACATGGCAGCCCAGCCACCCTCCTCTGAGCAGAGGAGGGAATGGGGCCACGTGACGTGGAAGAATAGAGAGCAGCAGAGTTCTTTTTCCAGAACAGTCGTGTGGACGCCATAGTGGCAAACTCTTCTCTGAAGTTCCAACGGTCACCCGACTGCCTGCCTCCCATCTGGGGACTTTTCTGGGGCCAGCTGAATGGCATATGTTCCCATGTTTTTTAAGATTATCAGGCATGAGCCGTGTATCGTAACATTTTTGTAATTATCATTTCTCCACTGAAATGGAAACGTCTTCCCTCCTGCTCTGTTTCACTGGAGTGTTGTGTAGGGTGGGTCTTCTGTCGTTCCAAAAAAAAAAAAAACTGTTTGGAACAGTTTGAAGTATCTTTAAAGGAACAGTCAAATCATCCATTCAACTAAATAGGAGTCAACTCCCCTAGAAATAACTTACAAAAACTTCTTTGGAGTATGACATTTTCAAAGCAAAATTCTTTTCTTTTTTCCAAATACCACAAGCAATGCATTGAGTTCGGGGAATACTGCCTGCCAAACTTCAATTTTTATAGTTAACCTTTCTTCTTTTTTAATGTCTTGCAAAAACATGCTTGAAACTCTTCAAAAACCTTTCAGCTTGAAAGTTTGGGAGAGAGTCTTAACCGGTGAAATTGTCAGTTCTCAGCTTCCCTGTGTCTTTTTCCTTCCCCAACTCTGGTTATGGAGAAAAGTCATGACTGTCTGTTCGCGAAACAAGGTGAATTCTAATCAGGCCGGGAGGGGCCTGGCACCCCGTGCTGGCTGCCACTTTCACTGTCCAAACTACCTAAACGCCTCTTAATTAACTCACAGGTTCTTTGGCCTTTAAAAGCGAGAACTCCCAAAATTGTGGCTATGGTAGAAAAATGATATCAAACATACCCCGCGACTTTTGTGTCGGGGCCAATAAGCATTGTATCGTCCAGTTCTGCCAAAGAAATTGAAAATATACGTATAAAGTGGAACTAGTAGCTAAGTCAGTATGAGAATTGAACTTTTAAGAAGGTGTTGATAAAATACTTGTTAGAACGAGAAAATTGGATTAGTGTTGGTGTTGTGGGCATGACGTCCTTTGGGCTAAAAAAAAAAAAAATCATCTTGTTCTATTTTTCCTGGAGCCCAGAAAAGCACTCTCGGCCCAAACGTCAGCCTCCTAATCTTATTTTCCTTTTCTCTAGCATGTATTTTATTAACCCATTTTCTCATTTACTTACTCTGAATAGCTCAGTGGGTAGCATCCTTCTTAGAAAGTGAAAGCCTCCTTGGAGATGCTGTGTTGAAGCAGAAATGCACACAAACTCCCAGGCCTAGCGCAGCAAAGAAAAGCCCCTTCTGTAATCCTGTCTGGTGAATCCACGCATTGTATTCCAGCGTGCCAGGAGTGCTCAGGCCTTATTAACACATGGGCCGTCAAGGAATGCAGCTGGCAACAGGCTGGCAGTTTGCAATGTGATTAATATCTAGGTGGGGATGAAAAGCACTCGTTCCAATCCAGGGCCCAAGGCAGAGGCAGCTGCTTTCCACGTATCTGCCACCTGGCAACGGGATGCTGTCCTAAACCCAGCAGCACCAGAGTGGAGGGACTCGTGGAGGCATTAGGTGCCGCTTGTCTTTGGCTCTGTATCTGAGATCGGCCATGGGTTTAGATTCGGGACCCGAGTCGCCATCTTAGTTGTGCTACCATCTTGATGTAATAAACTTAGCCACTCTCCTTCTCGTAGCCAGTTTATAGAGATAGTCCTGAGTGATTCTGCTGTACAGGGATGTTGTGAAGAATTCTAGGACAATGCCCCATGGTAGGCCCCCTGGAAGAAAGATGCAGAGCTACTGCCTCTATTTCAAAGGCAGAGCCTTAAGGTAGGATGGATAGTTGTATTTTTCTCCTAGGTCCCATTCTGATTCCTGAAAAATTCTGTCCCATGGTCTCTCTGCAAAGTCGAGACAGGGAGGGGGTTGACGAAGAGCTACAGGGAAGTAAGCTGACTCGATTTAATCAAACAGACTTTAGGTACCTCCTATATGGCCCCGTCCATGCTCGGAGCGGGGATGACACAGCACGTACACCATCACTGCTCATCAGGGAATGCAAAGCAAAACCACAGTGACCTAACTCTACGCAGGCACCAGAATGGCTTAAATTAAAAAGACTGAGAATACTGTGTGTTGGCAAGCATGGCAAGCAATGGGAACTCTCACACGTGTTGACAAGAATATAACTTGGTTCAATGACTTTGTAAAATTATTTAGCACTCATATGTCTGACCTATGTCCCAGCAATCCTGCTTTCGATACGGCTCTAGAGGAGATATTGCACACATCCACCAAAAGACAGGTACAATAATATTCATGGCAGTTACATTCATAATAACCTCAAACCAGAAACAGCACAAGTATCCAACAGGTGAGTGATGAATTGTGGGATATTTATACAATGGAATACAATACAGTGATAAAAAGAAATTAACCACAAATACAAACAATAACATAGCTAAAACAGGTGTTTTGTTGAATTAAAAAAAAAAAGGCACAAGAGGATATACTATATGATTCCATTTATATGAAATGTTAACCACAAGCAAAATTAACTTTGGTGATAGAAGTCAGGCTGGTGGTTACTTCTGCTTGTGGGTCTTGACTGAGAAACAGCGCGAGAGAACCTTCCGGGGGGCTGATGGGAATGCTTCACATCTTCATCTGGGTGCTTATTACATTGTGTACACATATGTAAAACTGATCATGCTCTACACTTAAAATTTGTGTTCTTTGCTAGGTGTAAATTATCCTAAATAACAAAGCTAAATAAAACATTTCTTAAATACATATTTTAACTTTTCTTACGTGTTTCCTTGGTCTTCTTAACCAGACAAAACCATGTCTTATGCTAATACATATTAGAAAAAAATCCAAATGAAAAGTTATGTGTGATAAAACTGCATAGAACCACACACACATACATGCACACACAGACACACACACACACACAGGCTGCAGAAGCAGCAGGTAGAAGGGGAAGTAGAAGTTAGAAGATTGTTTCTGACATCTTTTCAGCAGTTTATAGATGATCCATTGTCTTCTGACCCCCAGTGTTTCTGATGAGAAGTATTCATTCATTCTTAACATAGTTTCCGGGTCATACTTGTGACTTTCAAGATTTTCTCTGTACATCTGTTTTTCAACAGTCTAGGATGTACCTAAGCACAGTTCTCTTTATAGAATTTATTCTGCTTGGGATCTGCTGAACTTCTTTGATCTGTGGGTTGATAGTTTTCACCGAATTTACTAAATTTTCAGCCATTATTTCTTCAAATATTTTTTCTTCCTTATTCTCTCTTCTGTGCTTCTGAGATTCTAATTACACA
>NW_011888924.1:746941-764477 GCF_000151845.1 Pteropus vampyrus
GACGATGACAAAAGCATTTCACCAAGAAACACAGACACCTATGGCACACGATTCAGCCTCATTTGAAAACAGCTGTGGGGCAGGGTAGACCGGGCATTAAAAACTTGACATCTAATCTTAAGGCCACCACTACCTGGCTCTGTGATACAGGGCAAGTCCCTTCCTGTAACTTGGTCCCAGTTTCCTCACCTTCGAATGGACGAGGGCCTGGCCACGCGACCCAGAGCCTTTTCGGTGGCCACAAGCACCGGCTTTGTGAAGAACACGGATATGTCCTGGTTCACGGAGAACTAAGGAGTCCTTGCCGACGTTTCTGTTTGGGGCCCCGGATCGAAGCTCCAAGCTGCGGTGCAACCTTGACCTGAGTTACCTTCCCTTTCACACAAGGTCCTGACATAAGGAGACTTCTGGACGGTCAGCTGCTACTTGCCCTGGGCTTGAGATCTCTCGGGAAGGGTGCCCAGTGTCTTCTCTGATGCATATTCATGAGGAGAAATAGCCCGTCACGGTCACGACGAGGGCTGAGGGCGTCAGGGGAATCTGATCTTCCCTAAAGTTCTAATCACTGCGGAATTCGAGGCGGAGCGGCGGCGTGAGTGTCATAACGGTAATGGAAACAGCAGTGATCACTGCTGAATTCGTCCTGCGCTGTGCTGGGGACTTTACAAACACAATGGGCGTAAGAGCTGAGCAGACATCTCCGAACGGTCACGATCGAAACTGAGCTCCTGGCTGTTCCCTTCAACCCGCAGCACCACCTGCGGTCTTCCCGTCTCGTTCAAGGGCGACTGTGCCTTGGGTCGCACAGGCCAAACATTTTGGGGCCACCCCCAGGCTCCCTGTACTCATTCCTCACCCACAGACAGCCAAATGGCCAACAGAAGTAGGAAAGAAGTGGCCTCTTCCACAGTTCAGGGGTAACTTCATTCTGCGGTGTGGCGGGTCCACGTCTAGTGGCCGGCTGAGGCCCACCTCGGGGGGATTCCTCCTCCCGGGGGGGAGTTCCTTCTCCATTCTTCATAGGGGATTCTTGGAAATCTCAAGTCTGGGACTGGATGTTCCTTTAGCAGTGGTTCTCACCCTGGCGCTGCACGTTAGAATAATCTAGGAGCATTTGCAGGCCCCAGTCCCAGCTCCAGACTCGAGTTTTTTATTTAATTGGTCAGGGGCAACAAACCTGGGCGTGTCTTAAAAGCTTCTCGGGTGACTCTAATGTGCAGGGTGAGGACCGCTGTCCACTCTTCTGGGTTAGCGGAAAGGCCTTCATCAGACAGACCTGGGTTCGAGTCCCCATTCCACCAGCAGGACCGTTTCTCCATGAGGAATAACCTCTCAGCCTCATTTCTCCACCTGTAAAGAAAAGCTGATGATGTCTATCTACTCACAGCACAGGTGTGAGGATTCAGGGAGAAATGTCTGTGAAAGTGGCTTGCCCTCAGAAAACAGACTTCCAATCAGAACTGATCCGCACGTGAATGTTTTTAGTTCAAAGCTGGTATGTTTTATTACCGTTCAGGAGTAAACCTGCCAGCAGCTAAGGTCGGGCTCTCTCAAGGAATTGTTTGCATCCCCTTTTTTTCAACTTTTTTCAACTTTTTTTGCAAACTACAGGAGAGATGGAGACTCCAGGCCTATTCTGAAGTAATCCCACCTCCCGAGGACTTGTGCGGGGTCTGGGAACAGCTGGCCCCCGAGGTATGATTTGCATATTATGCTGTCTTGGAGCATTTTGTTTCAAGCGAAAATGAGATGTAACATTTTGAGCCTGTCTTTAGCAACAGGGGGCCTCAGACTTGGAAAGGGGAGGCTCTGCTTCTTTCCTTATGGAACGACATCTGGGAAGCAGCAGCATTTCATTCACGTCCCTCGGTTGTGTTTCCATCATCTCCACATGGAAAATCAGAGACGCCAGAAATGAGAAAGCCAAATCCTTATGAGTTTGAGTCGTTTCAAAGGCATCCAGTTTTAATAACGTCCCCATGTGAGGTTATCTGGCTAGATATCAAGGATTTGTCTGGTTGCTTCACACTTTTCTCTCCCGTTGCCCAAGTAGAGCTACTTATCTGCATTCTAGGATTTTGTCATAGAATCTCGGAGTTCCAAAGGACCTGCGAGATACTGATCAAAGGCTTGCACAATGCAGTCTCTCCTTCTCCCTGCCGCTCCTCTGACATCACCGCGTGAAGACCGGCTCGCTTCAAGGGGAGGGGAAGGCCTACCTCGGACGGTCACTCTAACCTTGCGAATCATGGGAAAGAAATGGAGCCCCGAGGAGAATTTCCTCATTCGGTTCTCCCAGTGGCTGGCGTCGCAAGGCAGCAGCTTCCTCACAGACCATTTTCCCACTGCGCAGAAGAATCTCTCTCCAGAGGAGAGAGAGGAAACTGAGGCCAGGCCTGGAAGGGTCATCGCTTGAGACCAGAGAGCATCTGGAAGCTGTGCCAGGAGGCATCTTGCAATTTCCACTCTGTCACATTCTTGCCCCAGAGCAGACTCTTGCATACGCCACTCTGTGGGACTCTGGCAAGGGCTGTTCTCCTATAAAACGTCTTATCAGATGGTTCATGAAATTAAGAAGCTTTGAAGCCTTATAGCACATTTCCTGTTCCTAGGGTCACTAAGAGCTGGACGTTTTATCCTTTCCAGGACGACGCGTAAAGTACCGAAGAAACTAGTAAACGGACATTGACCCAAGTGTGACCACTGCAACAGAAATAGTTTGGCTCATGTCACCACAAAGTTAACTAATGTGTTTAAAACATTATGGGGAAATTGAGAGAATAAGCAACAGGGGGAAGAGTATGGCTTCTGAACCAAAGATTTGGGTTCTAGACCTAATTCGGCTACTCAATAGCTGATCTCTGATCTTAGAAAAATCACTTAAATATCAGATCATAAATGTTCCTTTTTGAATGGGCTCGGTTGAATGAGTTTTCTTACAATGACTTTGATGCTTTAAACAGAAAATGGCATCTTTGTATCAGTATTGATCATTGCTCCAAGGGCCTTGGAACTGTATTCAAATCTAGAGTCATCTCTAGAAAACCGTTACTGTGGGTCAAATGCGCATGGATGCTCAAGAAATCCACTGACTGGTAAGTGCTGGGGGAGAAGGCTCCCTTGCTCCCTTGCATTAACTTTTCTGCAGAATTCTTGGATGCTTCTGAATAGGTTCTTAAAAGCTTTCTCCTGTACTTTGACATCAGATCAACAAGTTCATTTCCAGAAGTGATGGAATACTGCTTTGATGGCGCTGAGATGTCTTCCTGTTCTTACGTGTTTAGGAGAGAAGTGATTCTTTTGCCCAAACTGAGGCATAAGGATTCACTGCATTCGACTTGGTTTCTACCATGCCATTAATTTTTTCCCAACTTTATAAATGAGCCTATCACATTCTCTTATAACTGAGGAACTGGCTCTATACATGCTTCAAAAATTTTTGTGTCCTTCAAAATCGTGCTCATAATCAAATAAGATATCTTCCTTTTGCGTAAATGCTTTATTTCCAAAACTAGGGCCTTTCTTTATCCTTTTGTTGATTCAAGAATCCACACATCACATTTGCTTTTCTCGGATATAGTAAAGCATGAAAACATTTCAATACTTGATTTTTTTTAATTACTATTTTTTAACTAAAATTATTGAGATGACATTGATTAATAAAATTAAATAGGCTTCAGGTGTACAGTTCAATAATATATCATATGTATATTGTTTGTGTGTTCATTACCCAAAGTTAAATTTCCTTCCGTCACCAAATATTCGACTCCCTTTACATCTCCCCTCCCCCACTTGATTTTTTTTTAATAAAATGTTGCAAAAAAGATCTATTTTTTCTCAGCTGCAGATAGAGTCAGAAGAATCCCTACCACCTTGACTTTGAATGGATGGGTTGTACATCCTGCTGTTTTAGTAAATATGTGTGTAGTGGTTAGTATTGATCTTAATGCAGGTTAAGAGAGGACCTGAAGGCAGGGATGGGTACCAGGACAAGCTGCTGAAAGTGAAGGGCTGTCTATAGCAGCTGAAGGTGGCATCTCCCCTTTCAAGTTGGTCTAAGTGATTTCGACAGTATGACTTCTACATCTTAAACGTACCACTATTTGGACAATTCTATAGTCATTATTTCTCGTCTATTTATCTGGATGGTGAACCTAAGGCTAGCCTAAATGCTGGTGTAGCCAGTGTCGGGAATTAAATTTGTCCATCAATACAAGCTCTTGCCTTCCAGTATTATAAACTATATTTGCACAATGAAATATTTAACAAGAGAATTATATTTCTCTTCTCTTTGGTCAGAAGGCACAATGTAAAATCCAATCAACCTTAGGGGTACAATCACAGACAAAACCATTATGGCCAAGTAGGAATTACAGCGCAAAATCTAAGTATATAAAGTGAAGTTATTTAGATGGCATTATAGTGAAACGAATCTGAAATAAGACTATTTATTTTTGCCCCAAAGACTCCTTTTACATAATGGTAAATGCGACTCCTAGTTTCACATACATTTCTAGGAACAAAACTCAAGACCTCTCAACACCATTGTTGGAATCTTGTCCATCTGAAGTTCCTAAAGTGCCTGGGTTTGGAAAAGCACATCCTATCCAGCGCAGAGTAGTGTGTTCTAAAATCGAGTTCATAATTACCCACGGCATCGCTCGGCTTGCTTTTAGCTGATGCCATCTGGCGGAAAGGTGGCATCACCTCTAGGGTATCAGCAGCAGCAAAGTCCTGACTCGGTGTCTACAAACCTCCCTCTCACTGTCTATACTGCCGATCTATGCAATGGACGAGCTGAACACTGACATGCTTGGAAGGTGTGCCTGGTCCCAACATTTTTTTTTTTTTTTGGTTGCTGGGAGGGGCATGTTCCATCATAACAAAGAAATCTGAAGCTAGGTTAATGGTGGCATAATCAGTCATTGTAACCATCTCTAGACATTCTGAGCGTGGGACCATGGGGAAGCCATGGTCTGGCCAGCTTGAGTTGGCTGAATTCTCCTAACAGTCTAAGGGCACCGGGCTAAATTGGGGATACTTTGTCACTTCTTTGGAGGACAGTCAGCAACTCTAAAGCATGTATACCCTCCTCTCTGCCTACAGGAGGTTATAAAGTGACCAAATGTCCTGTTCTCAATTTTTCTTAGTAGAAAAAGAACAGTTTTTCTCTATCTCTCTAAAATTAGCCCATAATCTAAGCTATTTTGACAGAATTATAATGTCTTGCCTTATTTTCTTTCTGAGTTCCTATTAATAACTTTCAGTGTTGGCATGAAGGAAAACTTTGATGCCAAACTATAAAAAAAAAAAAAAATAAGGAAAGGAAGACATTTATGGCTTCTAGACATCATGGTGAACACTTACACAATTTATTTAATAAATTGAGGGTATGGAAATGCTTTTATGTAATGAGAAAGTCTTGCCTATTTGTCTGGAGTTGTAATAAATTTAATTCCTTTTTACAATGATTGTTTCAACTCCTGGTGTTCAATTCTAAAGCCCTCATATCGTCCTTTCGCTGATGTTTTGAATGCACTCTTCTTTACCCCCAAAAGTATTCACAATCATGTGTCTGGTTTTCTTAACTATTGGTTTTTTTTGGCGGGGGGTGGGCGGTGGGACATTTAAAAAAGTAATTTTGCGATCAAGTTCTACCTAAATATCAAGTTCAGGTTGACTTTTTGTTGTTGGAAAAATAAAAATGCCTGAAAATCAATGATAATTCCACATCAGTAAGGATCAGATACAAAAATATCTGAATGTAGAGGAATGTCCCTCCAGGGTGATCAATTTTGTTATCGTGATTTATCCCGAGGGCTAGTTTGCAAAATGGCTAACTTCATTTAGCAACTCTGCAAAAATTACGAATCGGTGCAGACCGTACGATGAGAGAATTGCTGAACTTTCAAAAACATTTCCCTAAACTTCCGTAAATAATGCAGGGTGTTTATTCACACAGCTGGGCCTGCACGAGCTCCAGTGCTTTTGTGGGATTGATGTCTGGTAGAACCACTGTCAACTGCAAACTGACATCTAGAATCAAAGGAGGAGATCTGCTCGTCACCACTCATCTCAGGACCGCAGATGTCTGGGGCCGCCGCGCCCTTGTTTGAACCCTGGAGGAATTAATTCGCTGCATCCTGACTTCTTCCTCAAGGGTTTCCTTAGTCATCCCAGAAGCACCCTGTCTCATCCTGTAAGCAGCCCGTTCCTCACCTCTACTTCTCTTTTATAAATTCTTTTCTTCAGCTTCCCTGATATTTCACTTCCTCCTGGTCCTCTCCTGTGCCTCTTCCTCTTCTTTTGTTTTCCCCAAACTTTCCCCCTTTTTGGTGAAATCCTCAGCTGTCTCAGCATCATCGCTCATCCGATGTTCCTGATTGTCAAATCTCTGGGCGCCGACCCAGGTTTCCAGTTACCTGATGAAGCTCAGTACAAGTCTAAACCCAAACCTGTCTTTCTCCCCCAGCTCAAATCTATACCCCACATCTTTCTAGGCTAGAAATCTTGGCCCCATATTTGTTACTTTCTCTTCCACAATCATCTCGCATTTACTCAGGTGCCACAGTAGCTACTGAATCTGTGACCTACTTTCCATTCACAGAGAGATGCTTCTCTCACTGGGGATTTGGTCCAATTTATAAGACTCCCGTTCACATTTCCCAACTGTTTTTCTGCCTCCGGCCTCTTGCCTCCTCTAAACTATCCTGCTTCATGCTGCTGCCAGGCAAATGCTCCACTGCAATTTCTGATGGTGTCACTCCCATGCTCAGAATTCTTTCATTGCCCCCTATGTCTTATACGATGAAGTCCTAACCTCTCCTCATCCATGGAGGCAATGCAATATGGTTAAAGGAACAAAAATGGGTGAATTAGAGAGACATAAGTTCCAATTTCTGCTTTCATCGTATATTAGAAGCACAGCCTTGGGCAAATTTTCAAACTTCTCTTGGCTTCAGTTTCTTCAAATATAAATAGCACTTCATCCTATGAAATTATTGAGGATTGTCAGAAAAAATACCTGCCATGTCTCGAATGTGTATTGCATGTTAGACTTATTTAATGTAGTATCTCATTTAATCTTCATGATCTCGTTCTACTTTTTCCTCCATTTTCTACGACAGGGAAACAGACTCAGAGAAGCTAAGCAACTGGCCCAATCCCAGATCCCTCTGACTCCAAAGCCCTTAACCCCACGTGGCAAGGCCTCACAGGTGCTGCAGGTGACCAGTGAACGTAGTTCCCTTTGACTTCTGTAATCTGACTCCAACACACCTTTTACATCTCTCACACCACGTTTCTCGCAGTGTGCTCCGATCGAGATGATCTGAAAGACTCTACTGGCTAGGTAGCTCCATCCAGAATGCCATTCCCACATTTCTACCTATTGAAATCCTACTCGTATTCCAATGTCCGGCTTAAATGTCACCTTCTGCTATGAGAATCGATTTCGAAATGTTGCGACTTCTTTGGAATTCCCACAATATTTGGCATTTCTGCTATACAAAAATCACATTCTCTTGTATTATTGTTTTTTTCTTTTCTTTTCTTTTCTTTTCTATGTATGTCTTATTTTCCCTCATGGATCATAAACTCTTTAGAGGCAAGGAGCAGGTCTTTATATGTCTCACAGTCCCAGGCTCAGATGAGGTATTCGGCAAAGGTCTGCAGGATATTCAGTTTTGGAGCAAATTTATTCAAGTTTTGAAGAGCCGAGTTCAATTTATAGTTTGCTTGAAGTCAAAATGCTCCTCATATGTTAGAAGTGGTATCACAGAGAGAACAATAATTACAATGTGAGATGGACACGGGGCCAATAAAAAGGCAGAGAGAGTGAACATTACATGGTTTTAGGCAAAGCACCTAAGAGCAGGGGCCAGCAGTAGGAGGTCTACTTAGTTTTACTATCTTAATTAGCCTAGTAAAAAACAATTTGAGAGGCACACACGCACTCCAAAAAAGATGTAGAAAGGCTTTTAAAAGAAAAAGAATTCTCTTAATCCACCCGATTTATATTCTAGCAGCTTCCAAATTCGCAGGCCCGAAAGCATAAATAAAAATACTCCAGAAGAAAATCAGATAACACGAGTGGGAACTCAGTCAGAGGAAGGCTCCCTGACGTTGTCGGAACGATCACGCCAGGCGGGGCACTGCCAGCAGATCCTTAACTCGGTGAGGGAGCAGGTGGAGACGCGACGAGGCCATCACGCCCGGGCTCCTCGCGGGAACTGCCGTGCCTGGCTTGGATAAATATTTTTATTACAAACATAATGATATGTCATGGGCCAAGTTATCAGTTCTGAAAAGGATTTCACACAGGATTGTGACACGGCAGTAGCTGGGAAAAATGAAAGCGTTCAAGGGAAACTGGACTGGAACCGAGTTTACGCCTAACTTGAAGAGCAACGTGGGGGCGGATGTCAGGTAGATGACAGCTTCGGTCAGCGCGTGAAGCAAGGCTGGGAAATGCAAGCTCGCTTTTCAGAAATCTCAGTCGATGTCAAGATATTTCTGCAAAAAGTGTAATATTCTCAGGCCTCTCTTCCACCCTGTTAGGAAAATATTTCCTCTTCCTAGGGAAACGATGTCTTTTCTATCTTCCTTTTACCCTTTGAGTGTCAGGCTCTGCTGGCTGAACAGAGCTGAACTCCAGTCAAACAAACTGCTTTGATGTTTTCAAAACACATGCTGATGACCAGGTTGGGGTGACCGTGCGGTCATCGGCAGCGTTCAGTAAGAATCGAAGAGTTGGACAATGCAATGGTGGCCGGAGCTTCCTCTACATGTTTACATCCTGCATCCAGGTTTAAACCGAGAATCGAGAATCATGAGGCACAGGAGCCGGGCTAAGTGGCATAGATAGAGATAACTCAGCAGCCGTGAGAAAGCTAACGGGGCAATTAGGAGGCTGATTCATTTGTTTATCTGGATGATTACGCTCTGCTTAGTTGAGTAGTTTTTAAGTGTTCCGTGGTTCAGGATATTTTCCCTCACAGGCTCATCAAGTTCACATCCTTCCGTGTGCCTGATATTTCCACGAAAGAAGAAAAAACCATGCTAAGCACAGGGTATGGGTTTTGGTGGACCTTTATAATAATACACTTGCTAAGATAATTACGATAAACAATGCATCCCAAGCCCCACACGGAGAAGAGTTGAAAGGAACACGACTGTGGTTGCTACCATCTTTCGAAGCAATCACGGAGGAAGACACGGCCTTACTGAAATCCCTAACTCGGGGTTCGTTCAACCTGTGATCGTACACAACACAGATTAACAGGATTTTGCAGAGGAAGAGACTTTTTAGCAATCACCTAGATTTGGGCTTCTCGAATCAGTATTTCACAGAACTCTGTACAATAAAATATGTGGACCACAGAAAAACAAGTCCATGGGTCAAATTGTTTTAGGAGAGAGTCTAGGTTGAAGATTCAGAGAGGTTGAGGTTTCTTTACCACAGGGTGCGGAAGATTAGAGCTGGGCGCAGATTCTGTGGCATTGCTGGGCCTGTGTCCTCTACCTCTGACTCTGGTGGGCTCCGTCTCTGACAAATACAGTAGAAGTGAAGCTGTGCCATTGCTGGGCCCAGGTCTATGCGGCTGGTAGCTTCCACGTCTTGTCTCTTGTGGGGCTTGCTCTGGAGGGTTGCTCACAGCTGTGAGTGAGCCATCGTGGCTCGAGCCCATGGAGCCTCCTGTGACTGCAGCTTCAGCCAACATCGGACTGCAGCTGCTTGAAACCCAAGTGAGAACGGACTAGCTGAGCCTGGCCAACTCAATTTGGAGTGGGTTCATGTGCTACCTAGCACAGAGTAGACAATCAATAACTATTTATTAAATGAATGAATGACTGAGTGATCTAAGTGTGAATTTCCAGGACACGACTCCTTCAAGATGAATCGTACAGAAGAGGACAGATGAAATACTAGTTTGAGAAACACTGAATTAGAGGGTCGAAGCCGTACGGGTTGGGACATACTGGTGTCGCTGTGGCCCTTTCTGTTCTAGATCAGACAAGTGAGGCCCAGACGGGTGAAGAGAACTGTCTGTGGAAACAAAGCTCGTAGGTTGACTCCTCTTACCAACTAAGTTCTCTTTCCAGCTGGAGTAAAGGAGTGTGGACAAAATGGCCCCACTCATGTCGCTGCGTTTTAGCTAATTAAACACACCAGGCTTCTCACTAGGTAGCCAGCCCCTCTCCTTTTGCTCGGTGATCAAGTCTTTGTGTCCAACTAGCTGTTTTCCATGAGGCCTCTCTTAAATGGTAGACTCCCGAAGAGGATATAAGAGCAGTTTATTAGCATGATGTCTAGACTAAGTTCAGTTCTAAAACCAGCAGAATCTACAGCAACATCTTGGGTCTTTGGTTTTAACACATTTGCCTGATGGAAACCCTCGCTTAAAATTGAAATGTCTGGAAGAATTTTCAACTGAACTAGATATTGGTGAGGGATCCAGATTTCAAAATTCGTTCGGTCTTATGTTACAAATGCCATTTCTCTTCCTCCACATGAGAGGTAAAGAATATGATCCGAAATTTAATTCAGTTCTTAAAACAACACAGTGACGGATGTTGATACAGGTCAAAATCTCAGATATAAATTTTTACTTTTCAAATACTATTACAGCCCATGCCACAGCTTCCTAATCAAGTCATCCGAGGACCACTTCAAGAGTTGGAAAAAAAAAAAAGTTTTATCTAATTACCTTCTTTTCCTACTTTGAATTGACCAACCATGTATCTTTTCCCAGTTTTATCAAAGGGTCTGCCAGGACAAAAGCACATCCAATTTTAAGTAAGCTTTAGTTAGCAGACTTAAAATTGATCATGCATTTTAGTTTCAGTAACTTGCAATTTCTACACCCTTTGATAATTCACTTTAAAGAACAAACTGTCTTTAATGACGAGGCTTAAAAGAGACGACCTTTCTGAACAAAATATGAAAGCTGAGAAGAGATAGCTCTTTTGAGGAAACCATGAATTAAAATGACCTTGTGTTCTGAAACTTTTCTCCCATCATTTTTGATGTTTTACCTTTCCTTTTTACTCTTAGAAAGAAAGCTCAAACGCCACTGCCTTCTGTGGATGGTGATGTACTTCAATGAGAGAGCCGTTAATTGTTAATTCAGACTCACAGTTTCTTCTTTCTGCACTTTCTCTGCAGATTCCTGTAACGAGGCTGCTCCCACTACAAGCCTATGTCCGTTTCTGAGGCGATCACTGTTAATATGTGACATGACAGAATCACGTTTGAATCCGAGCTATTTCCTTTGAGTCACAGTCGATTCTTTTATACAAACTCGGAAGCAAGTCCACCCGTTCTCTGCTCCCGCTCTTAGTCCTCCTTTTTTCTCCATTGTGCCCTGAACAGCTACCCATGGAGGAGCTGACTGTTGAGTGGGGAGGCTGCAAAATCAGGGGTCAGACCCTTGAAATGGCTCACTGCTTGGTGACGCAGAGATGGAGGACGCAAACAAAACCATGACATACGCAGATGACTGACAGCTAACTTTCACGTTAACCCTTCTCCCGCCCAACCCCATAACTGGATAACGACACACACCAAGAACATTGCGATCCCACAGTTTTCCCTCTGCTCAGCTTGCTCCTAACGCTTTATCGCAACTACCTGTTGACAATTACAGGTGGATGACCCAGGAGCCACCGCCAATAACAATAACTCGAAGTGTAACTAAATTAGGTGCTGTGATGAACAATTGATCTTCCTCCAGATAAAAGAAAGGATGAAATCTTAGATGATTTTATAATAAGGCACGATGTTCATAATTTATTTCCTGAGCACTTGCTTTTTCTCTCAGTAGCCATTTCTATACTCCGCTTAATTCGGTAAGGAATTTTAAACATACCAAGAGCAATTTTTCTCTCTTCCTTTATCCGAGGACGTTCACAAAAACATTAGTGTCAGCCACGTATTCCTATCACATACAATCAAACTGACCTAAAGTTTCAGTCCGTTTACTCCCAGACGAACTTGACACGCTTCTGAAAAGAAACAGGATCTGGGTAATGTCAAAGGTTCACCGGTATTTGTAATTTCATAACCCTTGAAATAAGGCAAAGAAAGAATAGCAGGCAACTTTCCAAAACACCTACTGACATTGACTCATGGAAAACAAATATTCTTGAGTGGGAGTTCTAATTCCAGCATACAATACAATTCACAAAGTATTTTCACTTTAAGCAGCTAATAACCTTACTAATGAAATCTGTTGAGCTGCAACCCGTTTTTCACGGTCTGGAGAGAGGTACTTAAAATTAATCATGTAGCCTTAATCTTTCCTTCCCGAGTACTAAATCATAGACTGAGTACCAATTGTCCTCATCCGTTAGGTGGTTTTAATAGCATCTGCTACAATCTTGCTTTTTCTTGAATATTCTTTAAGCCAGAGCTATAATTTATTATAGATGCAAGAAAAACCTGATCTTTCAAAAGACGGAGACTTATATTCCTGGAGGAGGTGTCAGGGTGAACATGACCAGGCAGAGATGATTTAGTGGGAGAGTGCGAGGCCCCCCCACTGTGAGCCAGCCCAAGGCAGGGTTTAGGCTGATCCCAGCCCTGGCTTTGGAAGTGGCTGTAAAACCTGTCACTTCCTTATCATCTCCATGTCTCAGTTACAGTGCAAACAGGGGACAATTAATCCTCGGGCAGCAAAAGACAGAGTTGGGCGTGGGAAAGAGAAAATAATTTTGAAAGAGTGTAAATAAATGTTTGGCCCTGTCCTTTTTACTGTAAACCGGATGATTTCAACCCCGCCCACGGTCCAGAGTTTTAGTGTCTCAAAGGGCCCCTAGCACGCACAACAATGCAGTCAAAAGACTATCGAGCATCCATCCACTGCAATTCAAAAGTTCCTGGGCCGGTCAGGGTTAACCGGTCAGCATCTAACTGCTTGCTGGCATCTGGGTGGTGACCGAAACCTCCATTTAGGGGAGCGACACCGGATTTTCTCAAGGAGGAAAACGGGACCAACCGAAGCTCATTGTGCCACCACTTGCCAGTGTGTTCAGTATCCTCCTGACGCACCCCTAGGTTTTTAGGCTTTTTAAAGAAGTGTCGGTTGACATTATGATTAAAACAACAATCGTACAAAGAGAGATCAAGAGAGTAACAACGAAACCATAGCTGCCACATAAAATTCCGACACCCTTCTGCCTCTGGAGTCCCAGGATCACATTAGAGACCAACATGACAAGTATTTGGACTGTTATCGGGCGACCCAGTGATTTTTATTCTAAATAAATGAACTAGGTATGAACCTGATCTTTGACATGACATAAGATATTTTTCCCTATAGTATAATTTGAGACTGTCGGTACTTTCTAGGGAAAAATATGCACATGTCATATTTATTTTAGCAAACGAGGTACAACAAAAAATAAAAAAATTGACAAATACAAAATAATATTTTAATAAAATATGAATATGAACACAGAAACAATGTAAACATTTTAAAAATTCCGATATGATACTACAAACGTGATTTTGATCATGCGCAACTGGTAAAATTCTATGCGAAAGCATTAACCAGGCATGTCGTAAGAAATCATTTCTTTTTCCAATAAAAGGAATTCTCAGTATACACTCGTATGCACACAAATATGGAAATCAGAAATAAAGGAATGTTAAAAAAATAACTTAGGCAGACACAAATAAAACCACCCCATTAGTGTGTGAGTGATGAATGTTTTTATGATCTTAATTACACTTAAGTATTAAAAAAATGCCATTGATCTCACAGTTTACTTTTCACTCTCCAAATCTTCAAACCTGCCGGAAGTCCACAGTGCCGCCCAGGCAGGTGACTCCATTGCACTCCCTGGCGTTACTCAGGTGAGGCCTCATGCAGTTACCTGAAAATCAAAAATCTCAGTTACGACTTTCTCTAGGTGTAATGGCCATGTCGGTCATAAAATATGTTCTAATTCAAGAGGAGTTGGAGAGAGGTTAAAAAGAACGTTTGATATCAAAATTTCATCAATTATGCCTATAAGGGATCAAATCCTATCTACAGCAAGCAACAGACTCTTTTGAAAAGTGAATGATTTACAGGGTCTTTACTTTTAATTTAATGCCAAATAAGTGGTTTGGACTTTCACTACACTAAAAGGAAGGCTATTTGACTGAATTGGAGCAGGTAAATATCACCTGTGTCAGTGATGTCTCTGGGAACCTTTGGTGAAAAGGTCCCATGTATCCCCGAGAAGTACACGCTGGGGGCACAGAAGTCATGGCGAACGTGGTGATATCACTGAGCTGTTAATCTATTTTGTTCTGGAGAACATCTGTAACCGCTCCAAACCTCCAGGGGATACACGACTTTGAAGATGTGGGCTACCATATTAAGAATTGCATCATTTCACTATCTTAAAAGGAAGATACTGTCTCCTTAATCCTGCAACTGGGCTTCAAGACAATGTCTTGTCGTGACTATGCAGGTGCGGCCTGGACTTGCCAGGTGCCTGTGGATTCTCTCATCTCATTCTGATCATACTGACTAAAGCACTGTGATTATAAGAGGTGGGAGACTTCTCAAAGACAGGCTTTTTGTGAAAAATAAGCCTTTAAAAATTGATGTTATGTTTAAGAATTTTAATCAAGACTAATGTCAAACCAGGAGACTCACAGGTGTAAAGCAATACAAACTGATCAGAAGGCATTCTGATCAAGGGCTGTACCTTCTGCCTTGGTATGTGGTCAGCTCTTCCTGAAGGACAGATGCTCTCTTTTGCAGGAAGTTAACCTAGAAAAGACACCTTGTATGAGAAGAGATGAATGTGGCTAAAATGGCAATGATATGAAAATTGATGGTAGGACTTTATTTATATTCAGATGATTCCTTAGGGAAAACTCAGAGGATTTGCTGAATGTCAGTGTTGTGGTTTTTTTGTTTTTACATCTGATACCATCGCATGCCTATTAAAAGCCCATCAGACACGAGAGAATCAAGTTCGAACTCCCGTGGCAGAGCCATTTTGATGGCGCCCCAGCCGCTCTTTGCAGCTTCCTCTCTCCTCACGCCCTCCCACCATCACGCCTTATACCCCATGTCTTTCACACTCTTTTGCCCTTTGGCGCGGGCCATTTCTCTTTTTGGAATGGGTGGCGTTCTATCTCCCATCCATCCTCCACTATTCACTTCAAATGTCACCTCGTCCACTGACTTCTTCGCCTCCGCCCCAGCTGCTCACTGCCTCCGATCCCAGGCAAAGTTGGTGGCCCCCTGTCTACTCCGCCATTAGCATGTCTCACAGGCCTCGTGAGTATCTGTTTTCACATCTCTCCCCCGAACCCGAAAGCGCTTTGGGGGCAGGGATGGTGTTCACTCGTCTATGAAGCCCCAGTTTCCTCCACAGGGCTGGGCATGGAGCTGGGATTCACTGGCTGCTTAATGAACGGATGAGTGAGTGGAAAGAAAATGACCGCTTTTCAGAAACCTCGGACCATCCCGGGGATTCCCTGAGGTCGGAGAGACAATGTTTTGCAGTGGAAAGGGCCTGAGCTTCGTCTGGAGTCAGGCTGACTTGGGTTCAACTTGGTCCTGGCTTGGCCTTTACGGCTAGGAAAGTTACTTAAGTTCTTGATGCCTCATCTGAGAAAGAGGGTTGATGGCAGCTACTTCCAAGGTTATGAGGATGACATGAAATGACCCATAGGAATTGCCTAGTTCAGAGCTCATAGCAAATACCACCCCATGTCCCCACTCCTGGGGGCCTGTGGGATGGAAAAAATTAGGTGGCTTAGCCTATTCTCTTAAAGCAGACCTTTACAATGTGGTTTGATTATTTTGAAGCATAAAATTCTATTACTATTAAAAATACCTAGATCAGGTTTAAATTCAAAGCACCTTTTCCACAACCGAAGAGAAACGGTTTGGGGGTAACGTATGCTATGGCCGGATGTAATCGAGTTGGTGGTTATTTGATCATTTTGGAGTTGTTTACTCTTGCGTTTTTGGTCTGAACTGAAACCATGGCAACGGTTGATTCTGAAACATAGTTATGCAAGAGAGTACAGCTGGCAGAACAGAAACTGTGCTTGCAAGAGAGGAGAAAGCACAGGCTTTCTAAACGGGTAGCCAAGCGGTCCCCTTGGTGTTGCCTGTTTGTAATATCGCTGTGGTCTTAACTTTGTCTAATTGTTCATCTGACCCCCAGTACAACCGATAATTTTGACAGATACGAAAATTACACTGATTCAACTTCCCTTCTCCCACCGTGCTTTGCAATCGGAATCCCAAAAATTTTCAAAAAACACAGGCACCTGTGCTTTCAAACTAAATTTGCTCACTCCACGGCCTGTGACTCCTCCATGCAGCTGCCAACGCTGAGGCCCTAACGCAGCTGGCAGCACTCTCTTTCTGGGTCAACATCCAGTTTTAGGAGGCTGAAGTGGCTTTTATTACAGTGAAACGATATGAATGATAACAGAAGCCCTGCAGGTGGATATCGGATTTCTTCCGTCCTTTCTTCCTTTATAAAAAACATTCTTCTGAAGGTGCCAGGCCCTGCAGAGCTGACACCACGTTTCATCTTACATTATAAATAGCTAATGTGAGTATCATCACACTATACCATTTCTTTTAGTCGTAAATAAACATATTGAGCACCTACTATGTGACAGGCACTGTCACATGGCGCATAGGGCAAAGACCGCTCTTTCCCTCATGGAGCTTTTCCAGAAAAAAAATGGGTCTTTCTAAAAAAAGTTTCTTAGGTAAATGATTTGCAAATATTTTCTCTGATTCCATGGTTTGCATTTTTCAGTTTCTTAATGGTGCCTTTTGAAGTAAAATTGTTAAATTTTGATGAAGTGCAGTTCACCTATTTCTTTCTTCTGCTGCTTTTTTTTTTTGGTGTCATAGCTAAAAACACCTCTTATCTAGCCCCAAGGCACACAGATTAACTCCTTCTTCTAAGATTTCTGAAGAATTTTGAAGAAGTGTAAAATAAATGTTTTCCTCTCAGAGCTTAATTGTGGTTTTAGCCCTTACATTTAGGTCTGTGATCCATCTGAGTTAACGTGCGTACAGCACGGGAAGGGCTCCAACTGCTTGCACGTGCGTGTGGATCACCCGGTTATCACAGTAACGCTCTATCTTTCCCTCACTGCACTGTCTTGGAACCCTTGCTGAAACTCAGTTGACCAAAAATGTAAGGGTTTTTATTGTGGGACTTTCAATTCTATTCCATTGATCTGTATGTCTATTTTTTTTTTGCCAGTGTCACACTATTTTGATCATTATAGCTCTGTATTAAGTTTTGAAATTAGGAAGTGTGAGTCCTCCAAATTTACTCTTACTTTTCAAGATAGTTTTGGCTTTTCTGAGTATGATCTATTGTTTTTAATCAATCTCAGCTATACAAGGATTCTTAGAAATAAGGAGGAAACATTGTCGTAGGAAAAAAAGGTATGTTTTAAATTTCTAAGTGTATTACAAATGAAAATACATGAACTCTTTCTCATGTTAGAGTGAAAAGACTCATTAGACTAGCAATATATAAGACACAG
>NW_011888924.1:764527-768277 GCF_000151845.1 Pteropus vampyrus
TCTGATTCCATGGTTTGCATTTTTCAGTTTCTTAATGGTGCCTTTTGAAGTAAAATTGTTAAATTTTGATGAAGTGCAGTTCACCTATTTCTTTCTTCTGCTGCTTTTTTTTTTGGTGTCATAGCTAAAAACACCTCTTATCTAGCCCCAAGGCACACAAATTAACTCCTTCTTCTAAGATTTCTGAAGAATTTTGAAGAAGTGTAAAATAAATGTTTTCCTCTCAGAGCTTAATTGTGGTTTTAGCCCTTACATTTAGGTCTGTGATCCATCTGAGTTAACGTGCGTACAGCACGGGAAGGGCTCCAACTGCTTGCACGTGCGTGTGGATCACCCGGTTATCACAGTAACGCTCTATCTTTCCCTCGCTGCACTGTCTTGGAACCCTTGCTGAAACTCAGTTGACCAAAAATGTAAGGGTTTTTATTGTGGGACTTTCAATTCTATTCCATTGATCTGTATGTCTATTTTTTTTTGCCAGTGTCACACTATTTTGATCATTATAGCTCTGTATTAAGTTTTGAAATTAGGAAGTGTGAGTCCTCCAAATTTACTCTTACTTTTCAAGATGGTTTTGGCTTTTCTGAGTATGATCTATTGTTTTTAATCAATCTCAGCTATACAAGGATTCTTAGAAATAAGGAGGAAACATTGTCGTAGGAAAAAAAGGTATGTTTTAAATTTCTAAGTGTATTACAAATGAAAATACATGAACTCTTTCTCATGTTAGAGTGAAAAGACTCATTAGACTAGCAATATATAAGACACAGAGAAGTACATATGTTTATAGAAGTTTATAGAAGTATATAGAAGAAACTTATGTTGGAAGTTGTTAAATAACTTTAAGGATATGAATTTACATCAATTTTATCTCTCATATTATATTTTATAAACTACCAAGAACTACACATTTCAGCAAGAAATAGTTAACCCAATTGTTTGAATACCTTGTCATTATTCTGGCTTAAATTTAAAATGCACCTTGTTATTATAACTACTACATAAAATATACCAGAATGAAAATGTTTCTAATGTATCCATGCTTGCGATTTCTCTGCACCTGTGCACAGTGAAGGATCAGCAGTGTGTGAAGTAATGGTATTTTGGGCCTGGTACCAAAAATAAAAGGGAGCGGCTGTACTGGAATGTAGACTATAAATGAATAAAAGTAACCATAACTGAACTTTTCAATTTCAAGGGTGCTTTTAAGAAAATCTTATTGAGACAATGAGTTCTTACTCTAGTAAGGAAAACATTCTAAAAAAAAAAAAAAACCCCAAACAAAAGCCAATTCATCCTGGGGAGTAAGTTATGCTGTGACATCGCACTGATTTCTGGCATCGATTCAGAATAAAGCTTATTTGCGAGTTTTTTTTTTTTTTTTTCAGGATATACACATCACCTAAACCCTTGGAAAATGCCTCAATTCTAGTAATTACCTGTGACTTGAGGGAGGAAATAGTGTCTTCAAGTTCTTGTCTTAGGGATGCTGGCATCAACCCTTTAAATTTTGTTTCATATTCTTGTCGTATGTAAGTTATCTAAAGTGAAAAACAAAAAGCTTATATATATATATTTTTCTACCACAGAAATAATTCTTTTGAATTGAACAAATCCCAGAAAAACATCTATTCATCACAGAGGTACCTTTGTTATGTCATTGAAAACCAGATAATAAAATAAGAGGAAACAGTTACAAACTGAAAAAGGTACTCAGTCTGTCTTTGTGAGTCTGGGAGACACAGTCCCTGTAACAAGACTTTTCTTTACAATCTTTGTTAACAAAAGTTTCAGCACTGGATAAGCAAAATACCTGTCCTCTCCACTCATGTTGTACACACTATGCTAACCCTTGATCAGGATGTGGGTTATGATCAAAATAAACCGTGATTTGAGGACCATTTGCAGAATGTCAGTCTAAGGCGCTTTCCCAAACTGGCGAGGTACCAAACTGGGTGCGTGACACAATCCATGTGATAATGAAGATATGAATGGAGGATCTACTCTGCCGTGTCTCCAAATCTCCTCACCACAGGCAGACCAGAGTGCCCGTGTCATTGTGGGCTTCTCTGGTTCATGGGCTTGCTCCAGGTACAATCAGGCCTGTGCTCAACAACTGATGGCCACAAGGCTGGTAAAGAAAAGGCTGGTGGCCCATCCCACTCATCTCTCTAAAAGCTAAACACAGAAACAAGCGAAGAAGGTGGAAGAAAAGGCTGTGGAAGATCGTGCCTGAGAGGATGAAGAGGTGCTTGAGTGCAAGCCTGAATGTGCGCGTGTGTGTCTTGGTGTCTTTCTCTAGCTATATTTCTTTATTTCCCTTCATCCTAATTTGTGATGGCACCGAATTTAAAAATCTGTTGCATAGTGCCCTGTGTGACTTCACTGAACATTATAGCTGAATTGCAATGTATCCCATAAATGATTCAGTGAACATATCTAGAAATAAGATAAGATACTATGAAAATATGTGCAACTGAGTTCAGTTAGAAAAGTCTATGGATTTACTGAGAGTAATTTTAAATTACTAGCCTTTAATTCTCAACTTTTCTTATACTAAACTGAATTAAAGAAGAAATGTGTTTAAGGAGTTCATTTGATTACCTATTAAAATCCCACGGCAAATGTTCTAGGATTTAATTATTTATTTTTTTGGCAAAGTGTTTTTTTTGAGACATTATGACCTGTGATTTAAACAGAAAAACAGAAATAATGAAAAATGCTCTCTCGCACCAATGCAGTATTTGATTTTTCCCATCTTTTTTCCTTGGACTTAAGTCCAATAATTATATCTGTCAGCCAATTCAATGAAAGGCAAATGCAAAGCAAAACAAGTGCTTTATAAATTTGACCTTAAAGGCAACATTATTAAGGGTTCACAGGCTATCGTTATTGACTATATTTTTCTATCATTTAACAATGGCTATAAAATTTTGAATTACTGCTCTTTTAAAAAGGACTCCTGTTTTCTCTATTTCTGGTAACGTGGCTTGTTCAGAATGTCTGCCCACTTGCTTGTACATTTGAAAGACAATTTGGCTGGGTATAAAAATGCTTCAATCCCACTTTCGAGACATTTTTTTTCCAATGCCTTTTGGCATTATATTTAGCTATGGTCAAATCTGAAGCCAGATTATTTTTTCTATCTTGAATGTGACTTTCTTTCTATGCCCGGATGCCCATGTGATTTTCTTTTTTCTTGATTTAGTTGCTTCACTGGGATATGTTCTGGTATTAGTTATTTTATATTAATTTTCCTGAGACGTTGTGTGTGTCCTTTCTATCTTTAAATTAGTTCTCTAAAGAAAAGTTTCCACTGTTAGAAGAATTATTTGTATTCTATTGTAATATGTGTTCATATTACATATGAATTGTTTTCTATTTGATTTCTTCTTCAGAAACATAGATTTTACATGTGTAGGCTCTTCTTTGATAATCGTCCATATTATAATTTTCTCTATTGTTTTACTTTCCTATCATTTTATATCTATTTTATATTTTCCTTTTATTTTGTGGGATTTCCTTTAGTCTGATCACCATATTTCCTAGGATGTTTTCAGTTATAATTTTTCTACTTTTGTTTTTTCTAATATGGTTTCAATCTCTATAATCTTTTGATTTTTGTCTACTATTTTCCCTAAGATCTGAGAGATCACTTTTCATCTCTGACTTATGTAATTTTTAAACACATATTTTTTTTTCTTCTCTATCTCCTTTCAGCTTTTTCCCTGATAGATATATGAATGTGTT
>NW_011888924.1:768327-784795 GCF_000151845.1 Pteropus vampyrus
TGGCCACAAGGCTGGTAAAGAAAAGGCTGGTGGCCCATCCCACTCATCTCTCTAAAAGCTAAACACAGAAACAAGCGAAGAAGGTGGAAGAAAAGGCTGTGGAAGATCGTGCCTGAGAGGATGAAGAGGTGCTTGAGTGCAAGCCTGAATGTGCGCGTGTGTGTCTTGGTGTCTTTCTCTAGCTATATTTCTTTATTTCCCTTCATCCTAATTTGTGATGGCACCGAATTTAAAAATCTGTTGCATAGTGCCCTGTGTGACTTCACTGAACATTATAGCTGAATTGCAATGTATCCCATAAATGATTCAGTGAACATATCTAGAAATAAGATAAGATACTATGAAAATATGTGCAACTGAGTTCAGTTAGAAAAGTCTATGGATTTACTGAGAGTAATTTTAAATTACTAGCCTTTAATTCTCAACTTTTCTTATACTAAACTGAATTAAAGAAGAAATGTGTTTAAGGAGTTCATTTGATTACCTATTAAAATCCCACGGCAAATGTTCTAGGATTTAATTATTTATTTTTTTGGCAAAGTGTTTTTTTTGAGACATTATGACCTGTGATTTAAACAGAAAAACAGAAATAATGAAAAATGCTCTCTCGCACCAATGCAGTATTTGATTTTTCCCATCTTTTTTCCTTGGACTTAAGTCCAATAATTATATCTGTCAGCCAATTCAATGAAAGGCAAATGCAAAGCAAAACAAGTGCTTTATAAATTTGACCTTAAAGGCAACATTATTAAGGGTTCACAGGCTATCGTTATTGACTATATTTTTCTATCATTTAACAATGGCTATAAAATTTTGAATTACTGCTCTTTTAAAAAGGACTCCTGTTTTCTCTATTTCTGGTAACGTGGCTTGTTCAGAATGTCTGCCCACTTGCTTGTACATTTGAAAGACAATTTGGCTGGGTATAAAAATGCTTCAATCCCACTTTCGAGACATTTTTTTTCCAATGCCTTTTGGCATTATATTTAGCTATGGTCAAATCTGAAGCCAGATTATTTTTTCTATCTTGAATGTGACTTTCTTTCTATGCCCGGATGCCCATGTGATTTTCTTTTTTCTTGATTTAGTTGCTTCACTGGGATATGTTCTGGTATTAGTTATTTTATATTAATTTTCCTGAGACGTTGTGTGTGTCCTTTCTATCTTTAAATTAGTTCTCTAAAGAAAAGTTTCCACTGTTAGAAGAATTATTTGTATTCTATTGTAATATGTGTTCATATTACATATGAATTGTTTTCTATTTGATTTCTTCTTCAGAAACATAGATTTTACATGTGTAGGCTCTTCTTTGATAATCGTCCATATTATAATTTTCTCTATTGTTTTACTTTCCTATCATTTTATATCTATTTTATATTTTCCTTTTATTTTGTGGGATTTCCTTTAGTCTGATCACCATATTTCCTAGGATGTTTTCAGTTATAATTTTTCTACTTTTGTTTTTTCTAATATGGTTTCAATCTCTATAATCTTTTGATTTTTGTCTACTGTTTTCCCTAAGATCTGAGAGATCACTTTTCATCTCTGACTTATGTAATTTTTAAACACATATTTTTTTTTCTTCTCTATCTCCTTTCAGCTTTTTCCCTGATAGATATATGAATGTGTTTTGTAAATGCTCTGACATTGTGAAGAACTGTTATGAAGAACTATAATTTGTCTGAATTGTCCCTCTGTTTCTTGGGTAATTTCTCATTTGCTCTATGTCTTTTATTTGCTTTTTGCTTACATTCCTTCTTTTTCTCTCAATCTAGCGAGGATCTTATGCTAATTCCTTTCTCTTGAAAAAAATTAAACCTCATTTTTGAATGGAACCAACTATTTGCTGAATGTCGAGGCAGGGAGAATAAGCTGGGTGGCAGATCACAGCTATGACTTGGTTTTGGTGTCTTCAACACCCTTTGACCAAATCTATTACTTTGTTTTCTCTTGGGGCCCATCTCCCCTCAGTATCAAGTACTTTGGAGGTCAAGACCAAGCGCTTAAGCCTTTTGGTTAATGCTCATAGTTTCTCTTGACTCTGACCCCTCCTTTATTTTTCAGATTTAGTGGTCTCCCTCTACTGGAGGCTGGGCGGCAGACAGGAGAAAATTGTGTGTGAACACGGGTGCTCTTTGATCACCATCATCCCTTCCATCACTTTTAAAATTCAGTATGCTATACTTTCCAACTTTTACTGAGAATCCAGGCATTTCTACTTCCTGTCTACTCTTTTCTTCTTTGTTTTTATGATTTTGGTGAATCTGAGTGAACTTAAAATAAATTCACTTAGGAAATCTTAAATTACCATACCTATGATTGAGACATCAATCAGGAAAATATTACTACTCTGAACCCTTAAAACCAAATCCTGAATTTAAAAATCATTATACCAAGCAGAATCTTGTTACTTTAATAAATTCATAGAAAACTTTAATCAATCTGGTTTACTCTATTTGTAAGATGTTACTACTAGCAAACATTTACTGAGTACTTTCTATGTGCCAGATACAATTGTAAGTGCTTTAACAAGTGTTCGAGCCTCTGATATCCTAGTGAGGTAAGCATAGAGAGGTAAGCCATGATTTGAACTCAACTAGTCTGACTCTCAAGTACATATTCTTTAGCCACTATGCCCTGCAGTTTCTCACATAATCTTTCCAAAAGGGAAAGGAACTGACAGATGCAACCAGTTAGAGCAGTTCTGTCTAGCACACACTGGTGCTCTCCCAAACATAACAGGGGCTGGGGGGCAGGGGATGGGATGCACTATGACTTCCTTCCACACATCCATGTTGAGTTTGCTCTATTTTTTGAATGACAATAGTAACAACAATTGATTCCAATACGGTTTAGTTCCCTGTACTTTCCCATTGGTTTAAAATTTTAATTTATGAAAGATTTACATATGACTAATTTAAAAAATGATACAAGTGCAATGCACATATTGACCTAAAACAAAAGTTCCACAAATCTCCCACATAAGCGCACATTTTAAAGTCTAGTGAAGGACATATCTAAGTTTGCCACATAGCAAAACGAGAAAGAGGGAGGAAAGAATTAGCTTATATCCCTTTATATCACTTTGACTCCTGCCATCATTTTCCTATCCCCATCTCTGACCCAGAATGTATCTGAAGGGAAAAAAACGAAGGAGTGAAAACATTTACATGGAGACCGATCACAAACTGTTAACTGACAAATATGTGACTCTCTCTCCTTCCTGCCTTCCCACATTTGAATTGATCTAAGTGAAGAGTGTGCTGGACATACGATTCCTTTTACTAAGGAAGATCAAAAATTTTACATGTAAATAGATCTTCTTATTAGATTAGAAAGTTAATATTCATTAGTATACAGCGTCCAGCTATACTAGTAAGTGGTGTTTATTGAATGCAGAAGAATTCAAGACTGTTCTCACTTGAGAACTCCTGGGAAGGGATCTCCGGGGCTGCTGTGGCTCGTTCCCACCCACCTCGGCGCTCAGAAAGCACTATCTGCGCTTCCACGTTCCTTAACCACACCGCACCAGACAGACAGAAGCCTCCCTCTGTCCACAACGGTTACTTCTCTCTCCACTCTTCTTCATCTTCTTACCTTTAGTAAGAAAAATGAGGAAAACCAGGACGCTATGACAAACAGTGACATCCCTGTGATGTAATAAGATGCCTGTAAGCTGAGTGGACATGGCGTATGTATACCATGGTATCCAGGTGACCGAAGATAGCAGTGTCTGGGCCATGGCAACAGGCTGCCCCCTTTCCTTCGAAAGCAAGGACACTGACAATATTTCCCTTCATTTTGAAAATGGGGAATGAAGACTGAGAACACCCATAACTGGAGTTTAGCATTACAACGAAGTGAAACTTACATCCTGGTTAATCGGACAAATTTGCATAAATGAGAGTCTACAAAGTGTATAGAATATGTAATCGACTTGAGCCAAGAGGGGCTCTGGAGATAAAAAAAAAAAGTGACATTGAAAGATGTCAACCTTGGAAATCTACCATTTCATTAAAAATATGAAGGAAGAACTAAAACATATTTAATGGTCTTTTTATTTGAAAAACACGATATCAATTAGTGAAGTCAATATGTCAAAACCATGTCAACCTCCTGTTGTATAATAAAACAGCAAGTCAGATGGAAGTGGGCAGCTCCGTATAAACAAACGACTTAGGGCCGGTGCATCAAACACAAGCTATTTTATTGTAAGCTTCGTTGTACCCACTACTGAATTCGCTTTTGAAGAGGTGAGAGAAGAAAAGGCCACTTATTGAGTTGTCACTGAAAAGTGCTATGGTTTTTCTTACGTGCTTTTTTAAATGTCATGCGTAGTCATTTATTATTGTATTTTAAGGTAAGAGTTAAGCAGTTCAGGGAAGTGGCTGTGTCTAATATTACTTTACAAAATCCAACCAAGCATTTTTGGGGTCAGTTAAGCAGAGGAAAAAGGTAACTAAGTAAGAATTTTATTGCTATTATCTCCTAAATCTCTACTTTTCTGCATCGCCGCTGGGACCATGCAGAATACCTTCTTCTGGCACCTGGACGACTGTAATACTGGTATCCTGGTTTTGTTTTTTTGAACTGAATTTGCTTAGCCTTTAAAATCAAAATCAAAATGCTTTATGTAGCCAAGAAGGTCCCGCAGTCTGGCCTCTGTGCGCGTCTCACCTCCTGTCACTCCAGAGGGCCCCTCCCTTCTGGAACAGCGGACACGTCGTCTCCCTTTCTGTCCACTCGCCAAATGCCTGAATGCGTTTTTTCACATGGGGCCTTTCTCATTTTTTTTTTTAATTATTCTTTCTTGTCCCATGGGGTTTTCCCACTGCCTCCATCTGGACCTCTGGACACCGGAGATCCTGCTGTGGGGTGACTGTCAGGCCCCGGTGATGAGGCCACGTCTGGGGCAACTGCCTTCCAACCTCAGATGAGCCACAGCCCCGGCTGCGGCAGCCAACAGCTTCCATCGGTTCCCTTTCGAGAAGGGGGCCCGAATCAGCTTTCGCTTTCAAGCTGTGACCTAGGTCCCTTGTCATTGACCTGTCAAAGAGCCCTATGTGCATTTTCAGTCCCTGGGACCCTGGGGGTCTTTCCTCCTAGCTGCCTCCACTGCTGGACTCAGAGCCCCATACCTGTGGTTTCGGCCTCACTCCCTACTCTGGGGTTCCATTCTATTTCCAGGCCACACCGATGTTCATCTTGTTTTTGATACTAAATACTTCCTTTTACTTTTCTCTTCTTACTTTACCAATCATCATTGAGCGTTTAGAGCAGAGGGGTGCCTCATAACTGGACCTCGGAGAGCCATCTTGCACAAAAGGAAAGGCTGAACTGTAACCTGCCTTTTAATTCCCTTGAGTAAAGTGGGGGGTTTAAAGCCCAGACTCTGGAACAGGAACATCTGGAGCTGAATCTGGGTTGTGCCCCTAACTGTGTGCCCCAGGAAGGTTAACTGCTCTGTGCCTCAGCCTCCTTACCAAAGAAATGGGCATCGTCATTTCTCAGGGCTGTTGTATAGATTAGATGATGTAACACGTGCAGATTTTTTACAAGTAGCACTTAGTTAATGTTAGTTATTACATCATATAATGGAGGTTATACAAACATATTTCACTATATGTTATACATTATGAATTATATATATTTAACTTAGCCAATCCTCTATCATTAGACTTTTGCTTTCTAATTACTTACAATACTATAAATCTTTATAGGAAACTATTGTATATATTCATAATTAGAGGACTCCATTTAAAACTCCTTTTGTATTTATTTAGTATCCACTGATTAAGTACATAATGACACAAAGCTTTGATGAATTTAGAGTCAATTTTAAATGAACTTGTATTTTATAATTAAAACAATCATATATTTGAAAACCAGTAGTACCTGTTTGAGTCATAGTATATATCCGGGTTACTGACAGTGGTTGTTATGGGTATGGATCTTCTCAGACCCTCATCAACAACTCTGGCTCACAGGTGAAGAATCATCACTCCATGCTAAATGATTTAAAGGAAGGAGCTCGGCTCAAAACTCTCTCTCCGACCAGCTTAGATTTCCACCAATTAGGGTGAAGGGAGATTATCAGATGCTTCCATTCATTGTGGATTAGTTTATTTAGAACCCTGTCCTTGTTAGCTGAGGGCCGTAAAGCAAACTGAGTTTGATTGATGGGTAGGCTGTAGGGGTAGGAGATGCGGGAGGCGGGGAGAACAAGTAACTTTAGAGTACAGTATAGACTGTGAAGGAGGGTGAACATGGGTGGGCACTGCAGTTTGGGGTTTGGGGCAAGCAGATAGCATCAAAAAGACACTGGGCTTCTGATAAGAGGTGGGCAGGGCGGGGCACAGGGAGGGAGGCTGCTGGGAGCGATAGGATGTAACACAAACAGAAACGTGGAGGGTGTTTCTGAGCGATGGGCCTCTGTGCAGCAAAGAGGTTTCGCATGGGCTTTTTAGGAGAGGGAGTATGCAGAACTTGCAGATTTAACACTGAATTCCAATGTGGTTTGAAGAATAAGACTGAAAGTAACAGTAGTGAAAGATGGTGCAAAAAAAATTCTAGTGCAGCTGAGAAAAAATGCACTGCCTTCTAAGAAATTTCGGTTTTAGCGGGGCTAAGGTATTACACGTTGCTACAGCAACTGCCGAGAGCGATCCATTTTAAGAAGGTGCTGTGCAGCACACCTTGGGTACTTCGATTCTAAGAGGTAAAGTGGAAATATAACTGTGACCATAATTTTCTTAAAAATCTTTAGAATATTAATTTCCCCTTTCCTCCAATATGGTTTTATCTTATGGTTCTTCATTTCAACTGGTGTCCCCTCAAACTGAGGATGCAGCTCACAGGACCAATGTCTACCCCACAGGAGTGAAACCTGCTGCTTGATGAGCCCGGGCCCCCCAGGAGAGGGGGTGGCTGACTGACGGAGCAGCCGCCGCCTCTAAAGTGGACAGGAAGCGCGAACTGGTTTCTGGAAAGGGTTAGGCTTTCGGGAAGGACAGTTTTCTGGTACTGAGGGCAAATGGCGGCCTGAGGAGGAAGAGAATGATTGGAACCCAGCACTTTAATTAGGTTTAGATGCTCTAGATCCAGCTTCGGGTAGTTCAAAATACTCCTAACGCCAAAAAGCAAACGTGGGTCTGGCAAGTCCACTCCTAAGGACTACCACACATAGAAAAGTGGGGAGATGGGTGAGGTAGTCAAAGGCCAGGAAATCACCAACGGGGTGCACAGATCTGTTCATGCATCGAGGACTTAGAGAAGTCTGTGATTGTGATGTGAAATAAACATGTGTGAATAAATACTAAAACTTTGGACAATATTTGGCTGTATTCTTTATCTCCTGATGGAGATGAAGAAGCTGAAACCATATCATCGAGCTCCTATAAGCAAATATGGTCTTCGTAGGTACTCATTTAGAATTCACAAGATACACGTAGTGGATGATTGCAAGGTCTGAGCCCCAGCATTCACCCAAGAGTCTTCTTGTAACTGGAATCTGCCCCTCCCCCACTCTCTGTCCCACCCAGGGTCCAAAGGCCGGAGCACGTGACGAGGCCTAGCCAGTCATCACATTGCATTCTCCCACGGTGCGACTGTTTGGGAGCTGGGTACCGATCCATGTCTAGGTAACCAGTCATGGAGAGCCGTGGGACTGAGACTCTCGCCCACTGGACTTCACCCAGGTAATGTCATTTTGGGGTTGTGACAGCCATCATGCTACCACAGAATGAGAGCTGGGCTGAGGGTAGAGCCAACCCAGAGGAAAAAGAGCTGAGAACTAGAGAGGAAAAAAACTGGGCCCTTTATGAAGCTGCACTTAAAAGTTAGCCCTGTCCTTAGATTTTTAGTTTAGTTTCTGTCACTTACAACCCAAATAGTCCTAATTGAAAAAACAGAGAATATACAAAATAATAACTTGCATTTATGAGTGGCATCTGTTAGACTAGTGGTCAGCATATTTTGGCCTGAAGATCAAATCTGGCCCATTGCCTCTTTTTGCAAATAAAGTTTTTTTGGAACACAACTATGCTCATTCGTTTATGTATTATCTATGGCTGAGAGGTCTTGACAGAGACCCTATGGCCTGGCAAAGCCTCAAATATCTGCTCTCTGGCCCTTTACAGAAAGTTGCCTGAGACTCGCCCTAGACTGTGGGTGCCACAGGCAGGGACTGGGGTCGGTCTGCTGACTGCTGCAGCCCGGGTCTTTAGCACACTGTTGGGCATATGGTTGAAACTCAATAAATGTTTGCTGAGTGAATGAATGAATCAAAACCCCAGAGCAGACAAGTGTTAGTGTTAAGTCAGTCTATGTCTTAAGATGACAGGATCTTCAGAATGTCTAAGGTAAACTAATCTCAAAACCTTTCCCTAAATACAAAGAGCAGATTCTGTCATCACGGTGGCTATTAATAAGTAGGCCAACTTCAAAGCTGAGAAAACTGGAGGCAAACACCAGGGCCTGCCCGGCTGCTGAGATCAAAAGTGATCTTAGAGATTTACCCTGAAGGAGGGGAGTTTGCTCCATCCATGCTCTGCCCCCTGCTCTGTGCTTCTTCCACGTTACTCGCTCTCTGACTTTATCTGTAGGGCCACGATATTAAAGGACTCACGCTTCTCCTTCTCCCTAAAATTAAATGCCGGCTTCTTTCTCACTAGTATATATACTTTTGGTTGCTATTTCTAACATTTTTCTTCCTGATATCGTTCCCGATATTCTTTTCACTTAGATTGATATATACTATAAACACTCTCTTCCTTCAAGGGTTACGATCTGTGCAGCAATGCTGGGGCAGAGGATGAGAAAGGCTGAATGGGGAAGTCTGGGAGGTGCATGATGAAGAAAGTGGACGCGTGGAGGGCCGAGTCTATGCGCGTCAGGAGGAAGCGACTTGTCCACTTTACTTTGTAAGATACATCTCTGAATGGCGTGGAAACACCTGGGGGGGGGGCGGAGCAGGGTGACTGTCACCTTCCTTTACAGTGCCTGACCTTCCTTGAGAGAGCCAGCGGATCAGCCTTTTAAAAGACTTCCCGCAAAGGTAGTGTCTGTCAAAGGAGGACCGAAAGAAATCCCAACCGAGGGAGAAAAAGGACTCGCGAGACTTAACTGACTTTGTTAATAAAAAACCCAAGAAGACTTATGGAGTGAGACTGACACTCAGTGAGGCTGTCGGGGGCGTTGAAGTCCATTTGATATTTCCTCTTTGAACACTGAAGGAAGGCTGGACCGCTCGGCACACAGTAAATATTGTCTTAATGAGTTAATGACTGAATAAATCTATGGTTGAACAGGTAGGTGGGACCTTGAAATTATGACGGCAGTAAAAGTCCTGCTGACAAGTTTTGATTTAATGTAGTAGGAAATAGAGAAAGTAAAGAGAAACGAACACTTATGAACACCTGACCTATGCCAGACACTGTATTAGGGAACAGATAAAGAATCTACATAGTGTAAAGATTCTGGTTAATCCCTAGGTAAAATCTGGGCGGTAACAGCATCGTACCTCTTTCATAGATGAGCTAACAGGCGCCCAGTAACTGCTAGAACCAGGACTGAAACCTGACATCTGAACCTGCACCGTGCCTCCTCGTGGCTGGGAGGCAGGGAGCGGGAGGAGGGAGGATTAACCTGGAAATATTACAAAGAAATCTCAAGAGAGGGGTTAGCTTGGGATTTAGGGGACAGTGGGAGGTGGCTAAGGTGATCTAGGAGAGCAAGGAGCTCTCCTTCTAAGGTGACAGTTGTGGGGAGGTCATATAGTAGAAGCTGATGATTGGCTTGTAAACATTTAAAGTGAGAGATGCGTTAAATGAGAATTTTTGCCTCCAGCCATGTGCCTGCCCAGAGGAAAAGTGACGTCACTGTAGAGACAGGGCGATGGGTAGAGGGCTGGTCTGCGTGTGGCTGGGAGAAGAGACCCGGTTTTGGTTTGCATCCGCTTGGTTCAGGTGCCAGGGAGACATTCGTGAGGAAACACAGACATGGCGTTTACGAGAAAAGCCAGGACTGCAGACCTGAGACTCACGGGCCAGAAGAGGAAGCCGAAGCCCCGGGAGCGGAAGAGCTCTGTGAAGGGGGCAGGAGAGAAGGGAGATTCCCAGGAGCAAAGAGAGCCATGAAGGGCTCAGCTTTTGAGACACGAGAGCGGAAGCAGAACCAGGGAGGGTCAGGGATGCCAGAGAGGTGGGGCACGAGTCAGGAGCAGGGGGAGCTCGGCCTGGGGAGGGGAGCGCTTAGGCATCAGCCGCTGCGAAGAAGCCAAGGAAGATAAGACCACCTCCCCTGTCATCTGCCTCGCATGTCATCACCACCACGCGTGACACGGAGCCATCTACACGGCACATTAGTCGTGAGCGTTGTGCGAGCGGCGATGCTACAAATAAAGGGAGTTTAAGATGGAACTGGTTTGTTGATAAAGACGTTGTTTCTTATTTTAAAGCAAAAGTGATAGGAGAAGTGTCCACGTCGAACCTTCAGCTAAATATCGTTCGAAATATCTGATTTAGTCAGAGAATTTTTTGACCTGGTTTGGGAACATTTTTCAAAAGAGACAAGCTATGACTGCTCTTTCTTTTCTGCATATTTAAACTTGACAATTATAAATAAGTTAAATCTCTCCCTCAAAGTACCAATTATCTCCTCATGTTTGAGAAGGCGTTTCTTGCCAGATATGGCATTCTATACACAACGCAAGATGGGAGGACAAAGGCGGCCATTGTTCTGCAGGTGCCCCGGGGTTGACTTAGGCAGTTCAATTAACGCTAATGAGGGTTTTGTGCACGAATCCCCCCTACCTCCCAGCTAATGGGAACAGAGACCCCACAACCTCCGAGCAGAAAACCCCCAAACACCATTGTGAACAGTCACTGACTAAATTCACGAGTTGTTCACCTTTACACAGCAGAGATAAAAGGAATTTTCATTCAATTAAAAGTGAGGGAATGTGAAGTTATCAAGGGACTGCGTTTAGGTGTTGTGAATGACAACATCGGGGTCTGTATCCAGCCAGAGCTGAAGGGCGATTACTCTGCGTGGCTCTGTGTGGACGAGCAAAGGGGGAGTGTGAAATGGTTTGAAAGGGAGCTACACAAATACATCAGTGAAGCATAATGGGCCAAGGAAGAAATAGGAGAGACTGATCCCTTCTGAGTGGGATAATGGAAGTCTTCTCGATGGATAAGAGGGAGAAGGAATCTCTGGCTGAGGGGAGAGCAGGAAGCATACAGGTGAACGTGTGGGATGCTGGGGGACTCTCAAGCGGCCAGGTGTGGATGGGGGTCATGTGATAGGCAGGGACGAGGGAGACAGCTGGAGACTGTGCAGTTAGGGCTTTGAAGGTCACGCTTTATTCTAAGGAAAAGGGAAAAAGTCAAGGTTTCTGACTGGAGGCCGATCGCTCCCGACTTCTATTCAGGGGAAGGAACTTAGTGGTGGAGCTGCCCTGCTCCAAGTTTTTCTTCTTCCCCTGATTCTCTCTGCTGCTGCCCACTTCTCTAAAATGCAGATCTGACCATCTTGCCTCCCACACCCCCATCATAAAAACACTTCAACGACTTTCTTTTCCCTATAAAGACAACCTTTTACACACAGATCATCCAAGAATCTTCTTGTCTGATCTTAGCCTAACTTGCCAGGACACCTTATGCTCCAGTAATGACTTGCATTTTCCCGCAAGGACACCTTATGCTCCAGTAATGACTTGCATTTTCCCCAAGTCCCATGCCTGTCTGTGCCTCATGACTTTGCACGTGCTGTTCCGTGCCCCTTCTCTGCCCTTCCCTCCTCCCGACCAGCTGGAGCAGCCTTCTCCAGGCCCCCTTTCCTCAGCCTTCTTGTCAAGGTAACTGTTCTCTCCTCCAAGACGCCCTGGGATCCTGTGCATCTAACAGTTAGGATTGTTACGATGAGGCTCATCATCGACTGAGACTCACACAGTGCTTTCCACGTATCAGGCGCACATTGCACCCTTCTGCATGTATCACGTCTCATTTAATCTTCCCACCAATTCCGTGTGGTATTTTTATGGCTATTTACATATGAAGACATGGGACTAATGAGGTTCCTATCTTATCCGCGGTCACGCAGCTAATTAGTAGCTGAGCCAGGATCCACATCCAGGTCTCCTTTACCTCAGAGCCTCTGCTTTTTTTATTGCACAATATTATAATTATCGATTTACATATGTTTTCTCCTATTGGACTGTGGGTTCCCTGAGGGTAGATAAGTAGTTAGGTTCTATGTTTTATTAGAGATCAATGCTATTTAAAAAGTAAGATTATATCATTATTTATTTGAAGTCTGAAAACATTACTTGGATTGTTTTTGGCAACATAAAGGTATTTCTGTCACCTTCTTAAGTAGGCTGGAGTTTGCGCGAAGCAGGATATACGTGACATGCAACTCTGGGCTCGTTTAACCAGAGCTACACCTGCCTAGGTCGGACGGAGAAATGGGGACTGGGAGCTCTTCACTTTCTGTCTTTCAGGAGAGGCTGCGGTTTCTACTTTTATATGTCAGATAAACTGGCAATATAAATATTAACTTGGCTTGGTCCATGTGGACATACTGGAAAGTAAAATTTCTGTTAGAAATGGTTAAATTACCTTTTGAAAACCTAAGTACCTTGTTCTTAGACAAAATCAACACAACCTTAAGAAACCGTGTGGGGAGAGCAAAGGTTGGTTATGACAGATTGAGCAAGAGGCTTCCTCGTCTAACTCTTTTTTCATTATTATTTTCACTAGTTTGCTTTTCCAGGAACGTCTTGGTGCATTCTTCATAAAACCGTTGCCCAGATCTTTCTTAAAACACATCAAACTAACGTAGGTCAAATAAAGAGAAGATTTTGTTCATTTAGTTGAAGACATTTCTTTAATATTAAAAAAGCATTGAAATCTAGACACATATTTGGCTGATGTCAGCAAAGAATTCCTAGGAGAAAGTAAAAAGACGATAATAACAAAAAAGGTAGCTGAGGGCTCTGGGACCCTCATTGGGACATCTTTTTCCTTTGCTTCAGTGATAGAGAAAATTCACTTCTTAAAATCAGAACGTCGTGCGCTGATATTACAACTGCTGTCATTCTTCGTATTTATTGGACCACAAGGTAAAACTTATTATGGTGAAAATTCCAACTACCTCATTTATAAGTGAAAACAAACAGAAAGGGTGTCTTTTCTTGTTCAGACAGAATTCTAGAGGGTTTGTTTGGCTTGATTTCCGACCATCAGAGGCTGCTATCAGAAGGATCTTTCTACGCAGCTACAGCGCCTGCGCGGATAACTTCGGACTCCACGGCGATTTCGTCCCCTCTCTTTACTTTGCACATGTATTTAGAACTGATGTTGGCAGCAGAAAGTCTAAGAGTTTTGAGATAAGGATATCATTTTATCTTATATTATGCTCACATTTTTTTCCAGTTTTGAGAAAATTAATCTTGCTTCCTCCAGGCGTTAGGAAGATTTTAAATACTCAAGTGAGCCCATGTCCCTGTACTAAAAAAGTGGCTTTTGTGACCTTTGTCATGTCCAATAATTTTGAAAATATAAGGGTTGTTGTACTGTGAAATTAGGTTAGTATATATTTTCAATGTCCCGTAAGGCAAAGTAAGTATATATGTTTGATGGAATGGGAACTTTGAGACGATTTGTCTGAGATTTTAAATTTAATCTACCCATGATTTAGCTCAATTGTGTTTCTGGATCATATGTGGCAGATGTAAGAATTCCGGCAGAAAGCGGGGTGGCCAGTGTGACTGTCTCAGGATTAGGGTGCACGGTGTCAAAGGGTGGCTAGTCTTAGGCATACAGACCTTTTCAACTACCATGTCAGCAGCAACCTTGACTTCTTAACTTGAACTATTCCAAGCCAACGGGATGAAAGAGCTAGGTGGGTGGTCAGGTGGGAAACTGTTGGGACTGGTGAAGTAGCCACAAGGACACCCAGCCTACGGCACACACAGAACTGGACACGAGCATTTTGTATCCGTGCTTCCCTACTTACATCTTCTAGTCGATGATGAACCCCATCAGTTTACCAGCACTAGTCTGTGCTCTGTGGGGAACACAGAGGGAGACTTAAACCCTGCCGTCAAAGAGTCTACGATCTTATTGAGAAACAAAATTGGCCTATGAACATCATACATCCAGCTACGGGGGGACTGAGTATAAGCATAATGGAAATTTGGGAGAATAAAAAGATATTTCGGGCATGGAATTGTTTGGGAAGGTCTGAGGGAGAAGGTAGGTGTTGAGCTGTGCTCCCAAAGGTGAAGAGCAGTTGGATGGACAGAAATTTGGTGGAAGGAAATTCCAGGTGAAGGAAAAAAGACAGGAGCCAAGGTAAAAATGAGCATGGTATGAAAGCTGAGAGCCCGCTCGGCTGAGAGCCTGGCTGGGGAATGCTTAGAGATCATACTGGACTGTCAGTGAATCCAGGCTACAGAGAACTGTAAAGCTTTGGCCGGGAGTGGGATCCAGTTGTTTTTTTTCAAGCAGAAGAAAACATGATGATAGTGGTATTTAAGGAAGAAAATTCAGAGATGAGATACAGGTAGACCAGCTAGAAAGAGACCATTTCATCCAAACACGAGGTGATCAGGATTCAAAGACGACTGTAGGGAGGATGGAGATGAACAGAAGTGACGTGACATTTTAGAGGCAGAAATAACACAACTCGGTGGTGAAAGGCTTATAAGCTGTGGCTGATGGAGACGGTGGAGTCCAAGATAATATCAAAGCTTCCGGTATAGTCTTCCTGCTAACACTGTCGGGGCTCAGTGTCCTCACAAATTCATATCTTGACACCTTTGGCTTCTTGGCTCCCACCTGTCTCAGTCAGCTTGAGCTGCTACAGCAAAATACACAGGCTGGGCGCCTTAGACAACGGACATTTATTTCTCACAGCTCCAGAGGCTGGAAGTCCAAGGTCAGGGTGGCCGCAGGGTCAGGTTCAAGCGAGCGCTCTCTTCCTGGCTTGCAGACTGCCAGCGTTTTGCTGTGTCCTCACATGGCGGAGACAGCGCAAGGTCTCCTCCTAGAAAGGGCACTAATCCCATCGCGAGGGCTCCACCCTGTGACCTCATCACCCCCGAAGGCCCCATCTCCAAATATCATCGCATTGGGGCTTAGGGCTTCAACATATGAATTTTAGGGATGCACAAACATTCAGCCCATAATACCACCTCAATTTAAGTGACTTCCGTTCCACACTATAGACTTTGTTCACCCCCACTCTGCTTGTGTCACTTAGTCTTCTCCATATTTGCAAGCCCAGCCCTAACAAGCTGCTGACACCTAGTAGCCTCAGCCCAGCAGCTGGAGACAGCTCGGTTTTTTCCTGGACCCAGGATCCAGGGGCCTCGGGGCCCCGGCTATGGTTTGCTTCACTGACCAGCTCATATGCGTCAACTGCCTCCCCCCACGCCCCGGACTACTGCTCACGGTCTCTGCTGGAATTAGAGTTCAGGGCCAATGAAATAGGAGCCCAGGACTTCTGCAGGAGCTTTTGTGGAGAGAAACTTTCTCTTTTCTGCTGACCTAAGCCTGGAAACACAGGCCCCGGAAGTGCTGGCAGTCATCTTGGAACCACGAGGGGGACAATGCAGGGAATGGAGCCAACAATAAGGAAATGGAGCTAAAACAGGGAGAGAGAACAACTGGCTTTTGGTCGCATAATTTGAGTAATTGGATTATGCCTCCCTTGAAGCCAACTATTTCTCAGTTACATAAACGAAAAGATTCTTATTGTTTAAACCAGTATGAGTTTCAACCAGTTATTTCGAATGGATTATTTGACCAGGGCTGAGGTTCTCTGCCAAGGGCCATGGCTTTGTACCTGGTGAGCTAGCCCCACCAATCAGCCAGAGACGTAACCATGGCCCCTATTTAAATGGCCACACCCTGCTGACTGGACTGGTTCATCCATCACTGACATCTGCCTCAACCCCTTAACCACCCCACACCTCCGACAGCCTTGCTACCTCCTCGCTGTGATCCGCACTGCGACTCTCGTCACTTGGAGCCTCCCCACTTCCAAATTAGTGGGTTCGCTCCCTCACGAACTCTCTTGTTGACCTAACCTAGGCTTTCTACACTCACGTCTTACACTGCCGGGTCCTCTGGGCCAGACCCCAGCCCTGGGTTCTCCCCACCACCTGCTGCCTTCTGCTGCGGTAGAAAGTAAACAACAATAAAACACATACGCACAAGTGCTGACAGGGTCAACGGCGAATTCACGCTATTTAACCTCAGTGGACCTCCTCCACTGCTGGCAAACCTTTTACTGGCCTCCATTTTATGTCGCATGGGGGCCTTTCCACAAACCTTCTACCTTACGAGAAACCTGCAGACCTAGCAGGCAACGTGCTGACAGTCTGCCAGTGACCGGCCCTTGTGCAATTCAGGACCCACTGGCATGTGCCTGGTGAAGTTTTTGTAACGACTAGGGAGCA